>NC_053389.1:247450006-247782153 GCF_905171765.1 Bufo bufo | reverse complement strand
GCAAAAGAAAGCAAAACAAATCCCAAAATGTTTTTTAAATATATAAATGCTAAAAAACCTAGGTCTGAGCAGGTAGGGTTCCTAAATAATGGTAAAGGGGGGGGGGGTAGTCACTGAAGATAAGGAAAAGGCAGAGTTCCTAAATAGGTTTTTTAGCTCTGTATATACAAAAGAAGAGAAAGGAGCTGATATCTGTGGTGCCGGGGTTGTTAGTACATCCAGTGATATACTCAATTGGCTAACTGTAGATATGGCCAAGAGAAGTTAAATAGGGTAAATGTGAACAAAACTCTGGGTCCAGATGGATTACATCCAAGAGTGCTTAAAGAGCTCTGTTCAGTCATTGCTGTGCCCCTGCTTATAATTTTTAAGGATTCTGTAGGGACTGGTACAGTGCCAAGTGATTGGTGCAAGGCAAACCTGGTGCCCATATTCAAAAAAGAACAAGGTCCTCCACAGGTAATTATAGACCAGTTAGTTTAACTTCTGTTGTGGGAAAAATCTTTAAAGGACTCTAAAGGGACTATATACAGGAGTATGTGACTGTAAATAATATTATAAATGATAACCAACATGGGTTTACCAAGGACAGAAGTTGTCAGACTAACCTGATTTGTTTTTATGAGGATGTGAGTAGTATCCTGGAGAGAGGGGCGGCTGTGGATGTAGTGTTTCTGGATTTTGCAAAGGCTTTTGATACTGTCCCTCATAGACGCTTAATAAGTAAAGTAAGGTCTATTGGCTTGAAAAGTATAGTTTGTAATTAGATTGAAAACTGGCTGAAGGACCGTGTCCAGAGAGTTGTGGTCAATTATTCCTTTTCAGAATGGTCCCAGGTTATAAGTGGTGTACCCCAAGGTTCATTGCTGGGCCTTTTATTATTTAATTTATTTATTCATGATATCGAGGATGAGATTAATAGCACCATTTCTATTTTTGCAGATGATAATAAGCTATGTAGAACTTTACAGTCTATGGAAGATGTCCATATACTACAAGCTGACTTGAACACTCTGAGTGATTGGTTATCAACTTGGCAAATGAGGTTCAATGTGGACAAATGTAAAGTTATGCATCTTGGTAGTAATAATCTCTGTACTTCATATGTCCTAGGTGATGTAGCACTGGGAGAGTCACTTATAGAGAAAGATTTGGGTGTCCTTGTAGATGGTAGATTAAATTACAGCATACAATATTAATCAGCTGCTTCTAAGGCCACTAGGATATTGTCATGCATTAAACTAGTCATGGACTCGCGGGGCAGGGATGTAATATTACCACTTTACAAAGCGTTGGTGCGGCCTCATCTGGAATACGCAGTCCAGTTCTGGGCACCAGTACATAGAAAGGATGCACTACAGCTGGAAAAAGTACAGAGGAGAGCGACTAAAATGATAAGGGTAATGGAGGGTCTTAATTATGAAGAAAGATTGAAAGAATTGAATTTATTTAGTCTTGAGAAGAGACTTCTAAGGGGGGACATGATTAACCTGTACAAGTATATAAATGGGCCATACAAAAAATACGGCGAAAAGCTGTTCCATGTAAAATGTGCTCAAAAGACAAGGGGGCACTGCCTCATCTAGAGAAGAAAAAGTTCAGTCTCCAGAAGCGTCAAAGCTTCTTTACTGTAAGAACTGTGAAACTGTGGAATAGACTACCTCAGGACGTGGTCACAGCAGAAACAGTGGACAGTTTCAAAAAGGGTTTAGACTAATTCTTAAAAGTAAAAAATATAAATGCTTATGAAAACCTGTAGAAATCTGAGTCTCACTTTCTTCTGGGATTCGCGTCCCCTCCTATCCCCTTGGTTGAACTTGATGGACTTTTGTCTTTTTTCAACCGTATTAACTATGTAACCATATATGTGTATTATTTTGCTTGCATCGATTTTATCTATATTTGATACAATAAATATCAGTTTTCAGTACAGTTCCCGGTGACTGAGTGCCAGTTTCCTTGTATGGCTGGGGCAAGCCAACTTTTCCACCAAAAATGTGTGACTTTTTGTTCATTTACGCTGCGCTCGCCACTTTTCTGTATAGTTGGCGCCACAGCTGTGGGCGGGGCCTACTCATTCCGACAAATGTAATTCTTTTTGCACTAGAAAACTGGCATAAAATACACTTAAAATCTAGACCAGCCCCTAGCTGGTGCAGATTTTATTTCTGGTGCATGGACTTCTCTGGACACACTAAACTTATTAAGAAGCATGTGCCTCTTAATAAATTTGGCACTTGTTATGCTAGTAGACTTTGCATCAAGACTGGTGTATGAAATGCTGGTTTTAGTAAATTTCCACAATAGTGTAGTGTAAAAGTATAAAGAAAATGGAAGAATAATTATCTAATTTCAGACAGCTTTCAGAAGTATTTTCAGGGAGTTTTATCCTGGGAGGAATTTTTTACCTCTTGCCTCCATAGACATTTTTTGTTGGCATTTACATTTTTCACTTCTTGTCTTTCAAGAGCCGTGAATTTTTTACTTTTCCATTCACATAGCTGTATAAGGGTTTGCATTTAGCAGGACAAGTAATGCCCTTTCTAATGCCCCTAATATATATATGTTATTGGAAAACTGACCTCCAAAAAAATGCATATTAACACATTTAAATT
This sequence comes from Bufo bufo, assembly GCF_905171765.1. NCBI lineage: Eukaryota > Metazoa > Chordata > Amphibia > Anura > Bufonidae > Bufo > Bufo bufo. The sequence goes on along the minus strand of NC_053389.1, from coordinate 247,779,538 downwards.
TTTTTCATTACAGTGCTCACTGTGCAGAATAAAACCATTTATATTTTAATAGTTCTGCCATTTTTGTTTTTTTTATTATTATTATTTGTAAAATGGGGGGAGGGAGTGATTAGAATGTTTTATTCTTTTTTTTTTTATTAATCCCCTAGATACTCAACCTGTGGCCCTGCAGCTGTTGTAAAACTACAACTCCTACCATGCCCTGCTGTAGGCTGATAGCTGTAGGCTGTCCGGGAATGCTGGGAGTTGTAGTTTTGCAACAGCTTGAGGGCCGCAGGTTGAGCATGCCTGCCCTAGAGGATTAGAACATTGTTACCATAGAATGTAATAGTTTACTACTTGCAGTCTGTGACAAAATTGTTATGTGCCTGTTAACCCCTAGAGTTTGGTCACCAGATCGAGGAGACTCCCAGTAACATCAGGTACCACGTTTGCAATCACCACGGTAACTTGCGTGGCAAATGTCTGTAATAGGAGTTGACTCTGATCATGAAGTGGTCTTATTTGCATGGTTGGATTAAAGTTCTTTGGACCCATCAGAGGAAATGATTCATAGGGCTCACAGTCTCTGTATACTGGGCCCTGTTTTATTAGGGGTCCATTATTGTCAGAGCTTGGGCCCACGTTGGTTCCTATGGTACTCTGGTAGGCCAGTACAACTCTGCTTTACCTCTTGTTTGATATGCAGCGTCCCACTGTGTGTGTGTGGGCACTGCTTAAAAGTACTTTTTGGTCTTAACAATGTATTGTACAGTATGGTATAACTTTATATTTATGTATCTGCAAAATCCCTGTTAACAGGCAGATTAGGTGTAATTTATACATCCCACCACTAGATGGGGATAAAACTTAGGTCTTATATATACCTTTTTCACGCCTAGTTAGTCAGTTGAGGACAGGTTCATGTTCAGTGGGGACAGAGACAGGTCAGTGTGGAGATCAGTAAGTAGACTGATGCTGAGAGAGTGAAAGGGTGCAGATCTAGCACTTCAGCTCTGAGGAAAAGTTTTAGTCCGGCAAGGGACAAAAGGACAGACTTGTATACATCCAAAGGATAAAAGCTGCAAACCAGGCATAAGGGACCTTTGGGATATTCAGGTGAAGGATACCATAGCCTCCGGCAACCTCACCCAGAATTGCACTGATATTGAAAACAACCCACTGCTCCCAAAACTAAAAACCTGAAAAGCCTAGAAACAGTGGATTTGCAGAATCAACTCTGTACCATCAAGAAACTGCATTTTTGTACTGCTGCAACCAAAGACATCAAAAGTAAAAGTTGTGAGTTGCATCTTATCACTGTCTACCTCCTTATTACCATTATTGGTTGTACCACCATTAACGGTACTGGCGTCACGACAAAAACCGTCAAGGGACTCAGCCGCAACAAGCACCCCTAACATCAAGGGCACCTCAATCACCATCTTAGCTGATTCTTCCCTACACAGAGCGTGCCCAGGAGAATTTCGTGCTGTCCACCTCAACACTGTGCTGCCAGCCCAGGGAGGCTATCTGCTAACTGTGAGTAAACTGATGAACTGTGTGTTATTATTTGGCCCCTCATCGGTCCACCGTGCACCTCACGTGTTGCCCCTGCGACTGGCTGACTGCAGATACATTTGTTATTTCTTAAGTCTAACACTTTTGTCCTGAGATGTTACTCAAATTTCTACACCACCTTTTACTGGACTAAGATTGTGACAATTTGGCTGACTTTTGAAAAACTCACCATTGATAGATCTAGTTTAAATTTACTTTTAATATCGTGTTCGGACAGGGATGTTAGACGTTTTATTAATATACTTTATTAGGGAAAGGTTTTTATTTTTACTTGAAAACAGGGTGTAAATGCAGTGGCCAGGTTTGGGGAGGCTCCAATGATACTCTGGACCCTGCGGACACGGTGTAGGTATCACATTAATGTATTGTTGTTCTCCAGAAAGGATGTTAAAGGGGTTGTCTCACCTTGCCTGGATCTTTAGCTGTGCACTTTCAGTTCATTCTGGGGCCGTCACACTTCATTTGATTGATGGCACAGGGAGCACCGTAATCACGCCCAGAGCTTGCCTGTGCCGTGCTCGCTCCCCTGGCTGAGACTGCAAGGGCATACTATATTACAAAGTTAAAAGCCGGCCAAACAGCTGTCATCTATCACAGATGACAGCCTAGATTCCGGACATGTAGTAGTTTGTTCACCCCCATGCCTGGAGCTGCTGCTTCTTGTGTTGAACAGCTCCGAGGCTTCTGACATTGCCAGGAGCTGTTCAACACAGCATATAAGAGGTGCCCGGGACAGGAGGCAGCTAGTGCGCATGAGCAGCTTTGAGAGCTCGCTCCCGTGATCCCTGCTGCCATACAAGCCAGCGCTGTACTTCCCAATGAGCAGACCACGCCACCGCTGCTAGATTGCAGTGGTGGCCATAACCCCTGACAACGGGCATGCTCTAAAGGTCTACAAGATGAGGATTATTTAGGAGAGGAGGCAGTTTTGAAGCACAAAGTATATTAGTAAGTTGTTTATAATTGGGTTATATTGAACATAACTATCATTTTTCCAAGAGAGATAAGCCCTTTAAGGCATGGTGCACCCCAATGGGAAATAAGTCCACTTAGGCATTGAGGAGCTGTGGCAGAGTATACCCGTCTCTGCGTTTTCTTCTGGTCACTCATACAGTCTGGCAGAGTGTCTCCTACAAAGAACTGGTCCCTGCCTGCAGACAACTGGGCTCAAGGTATGCCCAGTGACACATTTGAAGCTGTTGCCCTCAGGAGCTTCTACATCGCGCAGGCAGTCCACGGTACTGCACCTGCGTGAGATTTCACCAAGAGGACGCAAGGAATCTGTGGGCGTAGTTACATCCAAATAATGATGTAGCGGAGGGAGGCGGCGGCAAAGAGTTCGGGTGTGGGCAGTTACTTATGCTTGAAGAGGCATGCTTGGGCTCTAAAGGAAAGCAGGCTGGGCACTGTACGGGGGAGTTACTGGGCTCCAGAGTAGGATAATACCCCCCTTCTGGGCACCTTGGACACTTATTTACATAACAGAAAAAGTGGATTTTATCACTAATGAAACCATTAACAAAAAATGAAGAATACAGCAAGAAATGAGGTATTTTATTGTACATAGCAGTAGTAACACTTTAATATGCTCAAAAAATGTGACAGATTCCCTTTAACTTGAACTTTCTAGTGGGAGTGGTGGAGTGGAGAAGCACAGCCTAAACAGAGTTACAATTTTTTATCTATCATAAAATTGTATAGAGCTCCAATGCAAGTCTTATGGGAACCAATAAGCACTTTTTCCAAGCATAAACAAGTCTTCAGATATAAACAGAGCTAAACCAGACAGTCAGAAGCTCAGTGTGTCTGTTTTTTTTCCCTCCAGAACTTTGCATAGATAGAAAGCCATAAAGTATCTCAGTATTAGTTGGCTGAGCATTAACCCTTTCCGTAGTGCAGTTCAGCTATAGTGTCATATATAGTATTAATATATAGTGGAATATAGTATAGTGAAATGCAAAAGAACAGGATATATTACAGTAAACACATAAAAAGCATCTCAACAATATGAAACAGTATACTGTAAGTGCATACAACAGCATAAATTAAAGTGCAATGTAACCCTTCAATGTGCAATAAAGTAGGGAGTTGATGACACTGCATGTTAGCAATAAAGCCAAATGTCCACAAACATCAAAAGTCCGAATACCCCTTGCTCCAGGGCACTTACAGAAAGAATCTGGTTAGCAACAGTCTGAGCATTCGATAGAAGAGTCTGTCATACAACTGTATGGAACATACATTTTCCTGTTTGTTACTGAACCCAGGGAAGAGACAAAAGAATGGGATTCTTTACAACCTGTTCCTAAAAGGCTCAGTCAGATTCGCCCAGACATCTAAAGGGCCTATCTATTGATTTCCTATTGATAGGAACAAGGATGTAGACATCTACACATTGGCGAGCCCAAATATTCTTTTTCTTGTCCTGTGATAAATGACAGCTGAATGAAAACATTAGACAGCTAGTGGACCTGTCACGGGGCGCCGACGGCAGGTTCCCCCCATTCACTGCCGTCAGCGATCTGCGGTTCATACGGAGCAAGGTCGTGCGCTACGCCCTTGTCTCCACAGCAACGAGGGACAGGGAGGATCTGGCCGCGCGTATTCCCTTGGCGCAGTCAGCGTCCTTCGTGTCCATGGCAACTGCGGTAAGCCTGAGCGCCGAGCTGATCACTCGGTGCTCGGCTGGATTCAGGAGAATGAGTCATGTGACACTGGCCATGTCACATAACTCCTCTTCTCCACTATTTAACAGGCAGCCTGCTGGCCACAGGTTGCCTGTGAATTCAGTCTCTTCCTGAACTTGTTCTGTGTGACATGCGGCTCCGTTCCCGACTTTGTCCCCGGTTGTTCCCTGCATTTATTGTCTCCTGCTGGTTTGACCTTTTGCGTGAACTTGACTTCTCTTTATTTATCCTTTTGTACTTTAGCGACATCCTGGTTCTGACTCGGCTTGCTGACATATCTGTTGTTTGTCTTGTATGTCCCTCCGCACTTACCCAGGCTAGGGAACGTCGTCCAGTTGTACCTCATTGCCTAGGACGAGTGGTGCAAGTAGGCAGGGACAGGGGTGTGGGCGGAGCCAGTGGTCACTACCCTCTACCCCTTTTTGTGACAGATTCACAGGCCCATACTACCACTATGGATCCGCTACAACACCTGAAGGATCATGTCCTTAACTTGGCCCAGATAGTTCAGAAATTTGGGGAAAGGTTACAAGTCCAAGAAGCGAGCTGTAACCTCACGGTTACCCCCCCCCCCCCACCGGTCCGTCCGTCCGTCCGTCATGCAGACGGAACCTTTTGTTAAACTTCCCGAGCGGTTTTCAGGAGACCGCAAGAGCTTCCAGACCTTTAAAGAAAGCTGCAAATTATATTTCAGACTACGACCTCTTTCTTCTGGCCTAGGGCCACAGCGAGTGGGAATTATTATTTCTCTGTTACAAGGTGACCCCCAAGAGTGGGTGTTTTCATTACCCCCTGACTTGTTGTGTCTTAGGTCAGTTGATGCTTTCTTTGAGGCCCTAGGTGCTCTGTATGATGAACCAGACAGAGCCTCCGTAGCAGAGACGCAGTTAAAGGCTTTGGTACAGGGCGACCGACCAGTAGAGGAGTACTGTACTCAATTTAGGAAATGGTGTGTTCCCTCCGACTGGCATGAACCTGCCCTCAAGTGTCAGTTCAGGTCAGGCTTAAAGATATGCTTATAGGTTACCACCTTCCCGAGACTTTAGAGCAGACCATGACACTTGCTGTAAGACTAGACAGACGCATTAGGGAGAGACAGCAGGAGGTTTTGCTTTCTTCCCAGGTGACGTCTAAATCTAAGGTCAGTCCCGTGGGTATCCAATCTGAACCTGGTGCCGAAGTAACCATGCAGATTGGTATGACCAGAAGAAAACAACGACGCCATCAGGGGACATGTTTCTATTGTGGCGGTTCTGACCATTGGATCCGACAATGTCCCAAGAAGCCTCCTCCCAGTAAATCACTCAAACTTGGGACATCTAATGACAAGGTACTCCCGGATATTGTTAAAGGTAAATTCTTGGTGCCTGTTACTGTTTCAGCAGGGCTCAATAAGGGTTCAGGAAAAGCTTTTTTTGATTCTGGATCAGCTGCTAGCTTTTTTGATCCCAAATTTGCCCGCCAGTTGGGAATTCCTATCCTGACCCTTCCTGATCCTGTATACATTGTTGCTATTGAGTCTGCCCCATTATTAGGAGGTACCGTGAGGTTTTCTACTCCCGAGATTACGCTAACGGTGGGGGTGTGTCATACTGAAAGTTGTGCCCTATTAATTTTGGAGAATTTACCTGTTGATGTGGTGCTAGGTATGCCATGGCTCCAATTACACAACCCTGTGATTGATTGGACCAGAGGTGAACTAGTCAAATGGGGCACTAAATTTGATTCATGTTTGTCTATTGTCCATGCGGGAGTCTCAGCAGAATCCAAAATATTACCTCCATTCATAGAGGATTATGTGGATGTATTCTCCTCATCTGACCCTGAGGGTTTGCCACTCCATAGACCTTATGACTGCGTTATTGAATTGGTGGAAGGTGCCAGGTTTCCCAAGGGGCGTATATATAATCTATCTGGTCCAGAACGTGATTCCATGAGAGAATATATCAAGGAAAGTTTGCTGAACCTCTTCAGGACACAGGGCGTACAGGTATGCCCTGATGTCCTGGTACTTAAGGACACAGGGCGTACCTGTACGCCCTGTGTATTTCCGATCACCACCGCGCGGTGATCAGAAGCCGGTGCCTGCTCAAATGATTGAGCAGGCACCTCGGCTAAATGCGCGGGGGGGTCCCGTGACCCCCCCATGTCGGCGATCGCCGCAAACCGCAGGTCAATTCAGACCTGCGGTTTGCGGCTTTTACCTATTGCAGTGGCAGTAGGGGGGACCCGATGGCATGGAATGCATCCTTCCTGAGGCATCGCCGCTGCCTTCCTGTGACGTGCCTGTGAGATCCAGCCCCCTGGATCTCACAGGCCGGAAGCTGTATGAGTAATACACACAGTATTAGGCTGTGTTCACACGAGCGAGATTTCCGCGCGGGTGCAATGCGTGAGGTGAACGCATTGAACCCGCACTGAATCCGGACACATTCACTTCTATGGGGCTGTGCACATGAGCGGTGATTTTCACGCATCACTTGTGCATTGCGTGAAAATCGCAGCATGCTCTATATTGTGCGTTTATCACGCAACGCAGGCCCCATAGAAGTGAATGGGGCTGCGTGAAAATCGCAAGCATCCGCAAACAAGTGCATTGGTTTCTAAGATGACAGTCTATTCACTGTATTATTTTCCCTTATAAGATGGTTGTATTGCAGCAAACGGGTGTATTGCGGCAAACCCGCGCGAGTAGGTACTCAATTGCAGTCAGTTTTGACTGCGATTGCGTTCCGTTGTTTAGTATTTATCGCGTGGGTGCAATGCGTTTTGCACGCGCGTGATAAAAAACTGACTTTAGTACTCAGACCCAAACTTCTTCACTGAAGTTCAGGTTTGGGTTCAAGGTTGTGTAGATGTAATTATTTTCCCTTATAACATGGTTATAAGGGAAAATAATAGCGTTCTTAATACAGAATGCTTAGTAGAAGGTCAATTGAGGGTTAAAAAAAAAAAATATTAACTCACCTTCTCCTCTTGATCGCGTAGTTGCCGATCTCCACGGTGATGGACCATGTGATTGGACCATGTGATGTGACGTCACCACAGGTCCTTTAGCTGGCAGCTCATGATTAAAGAAGTAAGGAGATCGGCAACTACACAATCAGGAGGAGAAGGGGAGTTAATTTTTATTTTTTAACCCTCAATTGACCTTCTACTAAGCATTCTGTATTAAGAATGCTATTATTTTCCCTTATAACCATGTTATAAGGGAAAATAATTACATCTACACAACCTTGAACCCAAACCTGAACTTCAGTGAAGAAGTTTGGGTCTGAGTCAGTTTTTTATCACGCGCGTGCAAAACGCATTGCACCCGCGCGATAAATACTAAACAACGGAACGCAATCGCAGTCAAAACTGACTGCAATTGAGTACCTACTCGCGCGGGTTTGCCGCAATACACCCGGGACGCATCCTGAACAAATCCGTCACGCCCATGTGAACCCAGCCTTACTCATACAGCCAATGCATTCCAATACAGAAGTATTGGAATGCATTGTAAAGGATCAGACCCCCAAAAGTTGAAGTCCCAAAGTGGGACAAAAAATAAATGGAAAAAAAAAGTTGAAAAAATAAAGTTTCCCCCCAAAAATTAAAAGTTTCAAGTAAAAATAAATAAAAACGTCATTTTCCCCAAATAAAGTTAAAAAAAATAGGGGAAAAGAAAAAAGTATACATATTAGGTATCGCGGTGTTCGTATCGACCAGCTCTATAAACATATCACATGAACTAACCCCTAAGATGAACATCATAAAAAATAAACTGTGCTAAATAAACCATTTTTTGTCACCTTACATCACAAAAGGTGCAATAGCAAGTGATCAAAAAGTCATATGCACCCAAAAATAGTGCCAATCAAACCGTCATCTCATCCTGCAAAAAATGAGACCCTACCTAAGATAATCGCCCAAAAACTAAAAAAAACTATGGCTCTCAGAATATGGAGAGACTAAAACATGATTTTTTTTTTTGTTTCAAAAATGATATTATTGTGTAAAACTTAAATAAATAAATAAAAAGTATACATATTAGGTCGTAATAACTTGGTCTATAAAAATATCACATGACCTAACCCCTCAGGGGAATACCGTAAAAAAATATAAATAAAAACGGTGTAAAAAAAGCCATTTTTTGTCACCTTACATCACAAAAAGTGTAATAGCCAGCGATCAAAAAGTCACACGCACCCCAAAATAGTGGCAATAAAACTATGGCTCTCAGACTATGGAAACACTAAAACATGATTTTTTTTGTTTAAAAAAAGAAATCATTGTGTAAAACTTACATAAATAAAAAAAATTGTATACATATTAGGTATCGCTGCATCCGTGACAACCTGGTCTATAAAAATATCACATGATCTAACCTGTCAGATGAATGTTGTAAATAACAGAAAATAAAAACGGTGCCAAAACAGCTATTTCTTGTTACCTTGCAAAAAGTGTAATATAGAGCAACCAAAAATCATATGTACCCTAAACTAGTACCAACAATACTGCCACCCTATCCCATCGTTTCTAAAATGGGGTCACTTTTTTGGAGTTTCTACTCTAGGGATGCATCAGGGGGGCTTCAAATGGGACATGGTGTCAAAAAAAACAGTCCAGCAAAATCTGCCTTCCAAAAACCGTATGGCATTCCCTTCCTTCTGCGCCCTACCGTGTGCCCGTACAGCAGTTTACGACCACATATGAGGTGTTTCTGTAAACTACAGAATCCGGGCAATAAATATTGAGTTTTGTTTGGCTGTTAACCCTTGCATGTAAAAGTAAAAAAAATATAAAAATGGAAAATCTGCCAAAAACCGTATGGCATTCCTTTCCTTCTGCGCCCTACCGTGTGCTCGTACAGCAGTTTATGACCACATATGGGGTGTTTCTGTAAACTACAGAATCAGGGCCATAAATATTGAGTTTGGTTTGGCTGTTAACCCTTGCTTTGTTACTGGGAAAAATGAATTAAAATTGAAAATTTGCCCAAAAATTTAAATTCTGAAATTTCATCTTGATTTGCCAATAACTCTTGTGGAACACCTGCCTTCCAAACACGTATGGCATTCCTTTCCTTCTGCGCCCTACCGTGTGCCCGTACAGCAGTTTACGACCACATGAGGTGTTTCTGTAAACTACAGAATCCGGGCAATAAATATTGAGTTTTGTTTGGCTGTTAACCCTTGCATGTAAAAGTAAAGAAAAATATTTAAATGGAAAATCTGCCAAAAAAGTGAAATTTTGAAATTGTACCTCTATTTTCCATTAATTCTTGTGGAACACCTAAAGGGTTAATGACGTTTGTAAAATCAGTTTTGAATACCTTGAGGGGTGTAGTTTCTTAGATGGGGTCATTTTTATGGAGTTTCTACTCTAGGGGTGCATCAGGGGGGGCTTCAAATGGGACATGGTGTAAAAAAAAACAGTCCAGCAAAACTTGCCTTCCAAAAACCGTATGGCATTCCTTTCCTTCTGCGCCATGCTGTGTGCTCGTACAGCAGTTTACGACCACATATGGGGTGTTTCTGTAAACTACAGAATCAGGGCCATAAATATTGAGTTTGGTTTGGCTGTTAACCCTTGTTTTGTAACTGGAAAAAAATTATTAAAATTGAAAATCTGCCAAAAAAGTGAAATTTGGAAATTGTATCTCTATTTTCTATTAATTCTTGTGGAACACCTAAAGGGTTAACAAAGTTTGTAAAATCAGTTTTGAATACCTTGAGGGGTGTAGTTTCTAGAATGGGGTCATTTTTGGGTAGTTTCTATTATGTAAGCCTCGCAAAGTGACTTCAGACCTGAACTGGACCCTAAAAATTGGGTTTTTGAAAATTTCTGAAAATTTCAAGATTTGCTTCTAAACTTCTAAGCATTGTAACATCCCCAAAAAATAAAATATCATTCCCAAAATTATCCAAACATGAAGTAGACATATGGGGAATGTAAAGTAATAACTATTATTGGAGGTATTACTATGTATCATAGAAGTAGAGAAATTGAAACTTGGAAATTTGCAATTTTTTTACAAATTTCTGGTAAATTTGGTATTTTTTTTATAAATAAAAATTTATTTTTTTTATTTCATTTTACCAGTGTCATGAAGTACAATATGTGACGAAAAAACAATCTCAGAATAGCCTGGATAAGTCAAGGCGGTTTAAATTTATCAGCACTTAAAGTGACACTAGTCAGATTTTCAAAAAATGGCCTGGTCCTTAAGGTGAAATAGGGCTGTGTCCCAAAGGGGTTAAAGGACATATTAGGCCCTCTGTATCTCCTATGGGGGCAGGGTTCTTTTTTGTCAAGAAAAAGGACGGAGGGCTTAGGCCTTGTATTGACTATCGGGAATTGAACAAAATTTCTGTTAAAAATCAATACGCTCTGCCTTTGACTCCCGATCGGTTCAATCAAGTTCTAGGGGCTTCATGGTTCTCCAAACTTGACCTGAGGGGAGCTTACAACCTAGTTCGTATTAAAGAAGGGAATGAATGGAAAACTGCTTTTAATACTTCGGAGGGGCATTTCGAATACTTGGTCATGCCTTTTGGGCTTAGTAATGCTCCTGCAGTTTTTCTAAATTTCATGAACGACATCTTCAGGGAACTTATTGGCAAATTTATGATTGTATATCTCGATGACATTTTGATTTTTTCTTCGAGTTGGGAATTTCATGTTGAGCATACCAATACTGGAGATTCTCAGAAAAAATAAACTGTCTGTTAAATTGGAAAAATGTGTCTTTTGGGTTCAGGAAATCTTGTATCTGGGTTATGTACTCACTCCTCACGCTTTTAAAATGGACCCTGGTAAGGTAAAGGCCATTTTAGATTGGGTAAGACCATCATCCCTGAAAGCCTTAGAACGCTTTTTAGGATTTTCCAACTATTACCGTAAATTAATCAAAATATTTTCGGTAGTTTCCAACCTTTGACCGACCTCACTAAGAAAGGGGCGGATCTGGAGAACTGGTCTGTAGAGGCTATTGAAGCCTTTGAGACCCTTAAAAGGTATTTTAGGAACGCCCCAGTTTTGGTTCAGCCTGATCAAGAGAGACCTTTCATTGTAGAGGTTGACGCTTCTGAGGATGGGGTGGGGGCGGTGCTTTCGCAGGGACGCTCTAATCTCACCAATTTAACCAAGAGGAATTATGACATTGGTAATTGAGAATTGTTAGCCATCAAATGGTCGTTTGAGGAATGGAGAAATTTTTTGGAGGGGGCTAAACATTGTATCACTGTGCTCACTGACCATAAAAATTTATTGTTCCTCGAATCTGCTAAATGCCTGAATCCACGTCAAGCCAGATGGGCTTTGTTCTTTTTACTTCTTGATTACTTTTAGACCAGGAAGTAAGAACTAAAGGCTGATGCCTTGTCTCAAAGTTTCTGTGCATTTCAACCCCCTGACATTCCTCCTGAACCCATCGTGCCAGCTAACATTATTGTGGCAGCTTTGTCCGAGGAACTGTCTTCCCTCACTGAAGCTCAGCAACATCTAGCACCGCCACAAACACCTACTGATAAGTTCTTTGTTTCTGAGCAGTTTCGTCTCCTTTTGCTGAGTGAGTGTCACGACTCAGTCTTGTGCGGGCACCAAGGAACTCGTGTCCAGGTCTTATTGGTGGCCCACACTATCCAGGGATGTCAAATCTTATGTCTCTGCATGCGAGGTATGTGCCAGGCCCAAAACGCCCAGATCACGTCCTGCTGGTGAACTACGACCACTACCCATTCCGAGTAAACCCTGGTCACATATTTCGATGGATTTCATCACTGACTTACCTCCCTCGGAAGGGAAGTTGGTGGTTTGGGTAGTGGTCGACAGATTCAGTAAGATGGTACACTTCGTTCCGTTACCCAAACTTCCTGATGCCAAGACTCTGGCTTCTGTGTTTATTGAACAGGTGGTACGTTTACATGGTATTCCAGAAAATATTGTGTCCGACAGAGGTGTTCGGTTTGTCTCCAAGTTCTGGAGAGTGTTTTGTCAGAGATGTGATATATCTTTGTCATTCTCTTCAGCCTTTCATCCTGAGTCGAATGTGCAGCGTCCCACTACCCTCGTGGGTACTGCAAAATTGTTGTACTGTACTTTAAATGCCTTTTATATAGCCTGTTGTTAACCTGCAATATGTCCTTATGCATCATCCCTGCTAACAGGTGTATTAGCATGCATTTACTCTGAGCTCACCACTAGGGGGAAATAACACCTCATATATATATATATATATATATATATATATAGTTCAGCTCAGGCCTAGTTAGGGGAGTTGACTTCCTGATAACTTCCTGTGACAGTTGTACACAGACTAGCAGTGTATGCAGCCTGTTATCTACATCCCTCAGCTATATCTCAGCCCAGAGCTGAAGTACTTGATCAATTCATAGCCTACTATTGTAAGGAGACCCCCAAAGGATTATTGGACACCTCCTCTGTGTGCCTCAGGACCTTTGGACAGCTACCGTGAAGGATACCTCAGCCATTAGCGACTTCACAAGCCTAAATGCGGATTACCAGGACCATTCCTGAGCTCTATTACCAGTGAGGCTACCATCTCCTTATCTCATATCTAGAGAGGAATATACACCTGTCAACAGAGGACTAGCAGCAGGTTTATCTCTGTACTGAGACTGTTAATGCTTTGGATGAACTGTGATCAAAAGTCATCTTTTTTTTAAATCAAATCGTTTTTATTGAACAAATAAATGCAGGATATTACAAAACATTACATTGTCTTTTTCTGTCATTATCCACCATTGTGAAAATATTGTACAGCAATATCCGGTGTAAACCATCACATATCAACATCATGGATCTGTACAAAGCATGAATACATGAATAAGCAAATATTAAGACAATAAACTAGATATGTCCTAACAGTCTCTGGTCCCCTCCCACCCCCCCACCCCCTCCCTTCCCGGTTAACTAATCCTGAACTTGCTGAGCCTATATAATCACGTGAGTATGTGATAACCAATCATTCCATAATTTTTCAAACTTCTGAGGACACCCTCTCTTCACATACACCCCTTTTTCCAATATCAGCATGTCATGCACCTTACGCTCAAACTCTTCCAGTGTAGGCGGACTTCCCTGGATCCACCTCATGGCCACCAGCTTCCTGGCCACGTATAACAACCTCCCCACTGCAACCTTAACCGATTCAGTCCCTCCAATCTCGGATACGTACCCCAATGCACACACCTTAGGATCATTTTGAATTGTCAACGCCATTTTACTATTAATCATATTCCTTACTTCTTCCCAGAAATTACCTATTACTGTACAAGACCAAAGCATATGTAACAAATCCGCACCATCTTCCATACACTTTGGACACTTGTCATCAGATCTTACTCCAACCTTTTTGAGGAACACTGGCGTTTTGTATACTCTATGTATGATAAATAGTTGGGACAATTTGCCTTGTTCACTCAGGGATACCTTGGGAACTCCTTCCAGTATGTCAACCCACTTATCCTTAGATATATCCCCCAAGTCAGCCTCCCATTTCTTCATTCTTGAGAGCGGAAATACCTCTAAGAATTTATCAAGTAGAAGAGCGTACACTTGTGATATCAGCCCTCTTCCCCCCCCCCCCCCCCCCCCCCCCCCCCCTGTCAGGAGAACCAGCTTATGAATCACCTCTATTTGGGCTATCACACATCCTTTCCGCAGCGTGACCTCTCTATAAAACCACCTCCTAGGGAGATTAAATTCCTGCTGCAGATTCTGGAATGACTTAAATATCTTGCCCTCAGTTAATTGGCCAATCCTCATCACTCCATAAGTTTCCCAATTTCGAAGTCCAGATAAGGCCAAGAATTCTGGCAAAAGGTGATAATTTCTAATAGGGGAAAGCTCAGAGACTCCACCTACACCTCTCAGTTGTTTCACCTTTGCCCAAACTGTTTTCATAAGTTCAATAAGGGGAAGTTTCTCCCTTCCGGCATGCATTCCTGATCCCTCAAGAATACCCATGAGGTCACTACTGCCCAACCAATGTTGCAATATCTGTCCCGTCATATCTGGCAATTGGAAGCTAATCCATCCCTTGAAATGCTGACATTGGGAGGCTAAAAAGTAGATCCAAGCGTTAGGAACAGCCAGGCCACCTTCAGACTTAGGGTATTGCAATGTCTCCAGTTTAATCCTAGCCTGACCAAACTTCCAAATAAGATCTCTAAATATAGAATGTATTTTCTTAAATCTATCCAGCGGGATCCATACGGGAGCGTTGTTCAAAACATAGAGCAGCTGGGGCATCATAACCATTTTTAAAAGATTCACTCTACCCACCACCGAAAGAAAGAGCCTACACCATGACCTCACTTTAAGTCTGAAATTAGCTAACAACGGAGTCAGATTAAGGTCTTCAAAATCAGAGAGTCTAGGCGTTATATACAGTCCCAAGTATTTAAATTTGTCCACCCAGGGAATCAGACTATCAACTGGTCTACCTGACAAGGCCTGCCCATCGACCGGCATTAAGGAGGATTTTTGCCAATTTATCTGAAGCCCAGAAAAGCCACCAAACCTGTCAATCAATGCCATGGCCGCATCCAGGGATGCCCCAGTGTCGCCCAAGAACAGCAGAGTATCATCCGCGTACATAGCCACTTTATTATGCAGTCCACCGTATCTAAATCCCTCAATATTTGCTGTTAGGCGGATATGGGCCGCAAGCGGCTCTATTGCAAGAGCAAACAGCAAGGGCGACAATGGGCACCCCTGTCTGGTGCCCCTGGCCAAGGCAAAACAGTCTGACAACCCTCCATTAGCTCTGATTCTCGCCTTGGGACTAGAGTACAGTACCTTCACTCCCTGAATAAACCGCGCTCCAAAGCCCATGATTTTCAGGACCCCCCACAAGTAGTTCCACTCCACACTATCAAACGCCTTGGCGGCGTCGAGAGCAAGCAAGGCCCTATCACCACAATTATCCGCCGGGATACTCAAACTAGCATATAGCCTACGGAGGTTAATAGCCGTCGATTTCCCAGGCATAAAACCCGTCTGGTCCGGATGCACTATGGTCAGAATCACTTTGGACAGCCTGTTCGCCAACACCTTCGCCAGGAGCTTAACATCAGCCGTAAGAAGCAAAATTGGTCTGTAGGAATCCGGTATTTTAGGATCCTTCCCAGGTTTAGGTATAACCACAATTATAGCCTCCTGCATCGAATGTGGTAGCGAACCTGCCTCCAATGAGTGCTCAAGCACCTTAAGTAGTTCAGGAAGGCGTATCCCCTGCAGCTTTTTATACACCTCTACTGGGAGGCCATCAGCTCCAGGCGCCTTACCATTTGCCATATCCCCAAGCGCAGCTTCCAGTTCCTCTAGTGTAATCGGCTCCTCTAGCCTTTCTCTATCCTCCTCTGATAGCACCGATAACTGTGCCTCCACTAGGAAATCATTCAGAGCCTCCTCAGAGCTAGAGACAGTAGAAACGTAAAGAGACACATAGAAACTTTTTAGAATATCTAGTATACCTTTTGTGTCCTGACTACTGTTCCCCAGGTCATCCCTCAGTTCCTGAATACAAGAGGAGCCTCTCTGAGCCTGGGAAACCACCGACAACAGATGGCCCACCTTCTCACCTTCTTCAACTTCTCTTTCTTTCTGCGGCCTGCACCAAATGACACCTCAGCTGCTCCTGAGCCACCGCCAGCGCCTCACTATTAATCAGGGTGGGGGATCTACCAAACTCTCTCTCAGCCTCAGCCGCTAGGACATGCGCCTTAACATCCGCCTCTCTAGACCTAGATTTATGCTTGCTAATTTCTTTCATCAAGACTCCCCTCAGGAATGCTTTCATGGCGTCCCAGACACCCGGTACCGAAGCCGTCCCTGTATTGATAGCAAAGAATTCCTTAATCTCAGCAGAGATCCCAGATAAGTCACCCAACACATTCAGCCAATGCGAGTTACATTTCCACAGCCTAGGTCCCTGTCTGAGCACCCCCAGGCACAAGTCAATCTGCACCAGAGAATGGTCAGTCAACGACCGAGGATGATAGACAACATCCCTAACCAGTGGCAGCATTATATCATTAACAAGGGCCAAGTCAATACGCGATAATGAGTGATGCGTGGCTGATCTACACGAGAATTCACGTTTATCAGGGTTACGCAATCTCCATATATCATGTATACCAATTTCACTCATAATATTTCTAAGAGCCACACTTCCCGGTGAACCCCCTGACCCTTCCACCCGGCATCTATCCAAGGAATCGTTCAGCGTACAATTAAAGTCCCCAACCAGTAACCACAGTAACCCAGGGAAGTCCGCCACAAAGTCCATGATCTCTCTTATCAATGGGGAAGCAAACGGTGGAGGCACGTACACAGACACCAGCACCACCTGTATTCCATCCACCTTACACACGACAAACACATACCTACCGTCAGCGTCCACACATTCCTGCATATGTTCATACCTAATACTACTATGCACAATCATGCTTACACCTCTAGAGTGAGAGGAATGAGTTGAATGTAACGCATGAATCACCCAATTTTTACTCATCCAGTGTAAATTATCTCCAATCAGATGCGTTTCCTGTAGGCAACATATAGCCGGCTGAAACCGCCCCAAATATTGAAAAATACACTGTCTCTTCCTTGCATCTGCCATTCCTCTCACATTCCAACTCAAAACTCTAATCACCTGTGACATGATAGAACATCAAACCATACTTGAATCTCACACCCCGTTCAGACACCATTTGCTCATAGTTCAAGACCTTATCCCTTCCCCCCAACTTTCTCCCTACCCCCCCGCCCCCCTCCCTCCCTCTCATAATCAGATTACTATAACAGGGGATCACTGTCCCCTTAATATCAACCTCACACATTAGAACCGGGCAATCTGAGAGCACCTTGCCCCCTAACCTAGAATAATCATAACAGATTATAACACATTTCCTCAGGTTGAGAATCCTCCCCACATCTGAGAAATACATTTTACTCTCTCAACCACCTACTCCCTCCTCAGGATCTACCATGTGGTAGCATTACATAGTACACTCCTTAACTGGTGCAACATTTAAAGCAACCCTAGAGTGCAAATGCATATATAAAGAGAACATAATAAACCATATCTTAGCCTCCTTCAAGTGTCCAGGGCCCCACTTCTCAATTGTCGCTCGTGGACGTCCAGCCACTGCGCCGCCTCCTCAGGATCTTCAAAAAATCTGGTGGATCCCAGTGCCACCACACGCAGTTTAGCAGGAAACAGCATAGCATACTGGACTTGTAGACCTCTCAGCCTTTTCTTTATATCCATAAATCTGCTTCTCCTCCGCTGCACTTCATTGGAATAGTCCGGGAATATGGAGACTTTAACCCCGTTCAGGACCATCTCCTCATTGTCCCTGGATTGCCGCAGGATAGTGTCCCGGTCTTTAAAATGCAGGATCTTCGCCAATATAGGACGGGGAGGTCTGCCTGGCGGAAGCGGCCGCATGGGGACTCTGTGCGCCCGCTCCACCGCATATAGGGAGGATAAACCTTTCTCATGAAATAGCTGATGCAACCATTTTTCCACAAACTCTGTGGCATTCTCCCCCTCCGTCTTTTCTGGCATTCCCACAATCCGCAGATTATTCCTTCTGGACCTGTTCTCCAGATCATCTGTTTTGGCATATAGAGCCGCTATGTCCTTAGCAGTTGTTTTTGCCGCCATTTGCAAAGGCTGAATACCATCCTCTATGGTGGACACCCTCTTCTCCAATTCAGAGGTGCGCTCAGATATCTTGTGCAGGTCGTGCCTTTCAGGGTGCTATTGCAGCTGGCCACAGCGGTCATAATATCTTTCAGTGTGGGCTCTTCATTGGCCGCAGCCTTGGGGCCTACTGTGCTTTTAGCTAGATGTGCAGGGGTCAATGGCGGCCAATCCACCGCATCCAGGGCCTCACCATCAAGGGATCCATCCTCCAGTTCAGAGGAGGTATGTGCGTCCGTCTCCTTTCCCTCAGCCCAATCGCCCACACCGCTATCAGTACGAGCAAAGTGTTGTGATTGCTCAGTTTTGCAGCCGCACTCTGGCTCAACTTTTGCTGTAAGGCCGGCCCCTCTTCTTCATCGGCGCCATGCCAGCTCACCTCTGGCCTGTCGGACCGCGGCCCTTTGCTGGATTTCCTCGGCATGTCGGAGCTCACCAAGACACCACCGCACCCTCCGGTCACTTCACTACCACCAGGTAAGGTTAAATCGATTAAACAGGGAGTGCTACCACTCGATTAAGCAGGATGCTGGCAGGAGCTGTGAGCGGTGCGACTTACTCCATGCGCTCTTAGGCCACGCCCCCGATCAAAAGTCATCTTTAGTAAAGTTCAACTTTGAGTTTCATCCTGCTTGCCTCAGACTCAAGTTCCTCTATTAATACAACAGTAAATGGTTGTACCTCCACACAAAAGGTACTGGCGTCACGACTACAAGGGACCTTGCCACTGGCACATTAATACAGACCACCAAGGGCACCTCAAACCACCATCTGGCCAGTGTCCCTTACACCAGAGTGTGCCCCAGAGAATCCTTGTGCCATTCTCCTTTTCACTTATGCGAGCCTGCCCAGGGACGACATAACCGTGAGTAACCAGAACTGTATTCACCTCGGCCCACCTATTGCTCACACCGTGACCTCACACATAATTCCCCTGCAAGGTATGGCATACCTCAAATGGACAAACCGAATGCCTTAATCAAGCCGTTGAGCAGTTTTTAAGATCTTACATCTCTGATAACCAGCAACTATGGGTGAAATATCTCCCTTTGGCGGAGTTTGCCATCAACAACAGGGTGAACTCCTCCACAGGGGTTTCTCAGTTTTTCTGCAATTTTGTTTTTCACCAGAGATTTAGTTCTGTTTTATCTGTTCCATCACTTAAAAGTTTGGCTGTCCACTACAAATTTATCTCTGAGAGTGTCTTCCAGGAAGTTTGCACCACGTTTCGTTGGTCCATATGAAATCCTCGAAATTATTATTGAAGTTACCAGATTCGTTCCGCATTCATAATGTGTTTCATAAATCTTAAAAAGTATGTTTCACCCGTGGTTCCGTCGCAAAGTGCTCCTCCCCCAGGGCTGGTGATTGAGCAAGAGGAGTATGTCATTTCCAAGATCATTGACGTTAGGAAGGTTCGAAATTCCTTTCAATACTTAGTTCATTGGAAAGGTTACGGACCTGAGGAAAGATCATGGGTACCAATGAATAATAGACTGATAATAGACTGATTCAAAGGTTTCATCGTGATCATCCTCACAAGCCTGCTCCATCGGCTTTGGGTCCGGTGGCCCCACGTAGAAGGGGGGGTACTGTCACGGGGCGCCGACGGCAGGTTCCCCTCATTCACCGCCGTCAGCGCTCTGCGGTTCATACGGAGCAAGGACGTGCGCTACGCCCTCGTCTCCACAGCAATGAGGGACGGGGAGGATCTGGCCACGCCTATTCCCTTGGCACAGTCAGCGTCCTTCGCGTCCATGGCAACTGCAGTAAGCCTGAGCGCCGAGCTGATCACTCGGTGCTCGGCTGGATTCAGGAGAATGAGTCATGTGACGCTGGCCACGTCACATGACTCCTCTTCTCCACTATTTAACAGGCAGCCTGCTGGCCACAGGTTGCCTGTGAATTCAGTCTCTTCTTGAATTTGTTCTGTGTGACATGCGGCTTGATTCCCGGCTCCGTTCCCGACTTTGTCCCCGGTTGCTCCCTGCAATTATTGGCTCCTCCTAGTTTGACCTTTGGCGTGGACTTTACTTCTCTTTAATTATCCTTTTGTACTTTAGTGGCATCCTGGTTCTGACTCGGCCTGCTGACATATCTGTTGTATGTCTTGTATGTCCCTCCACACTTAACCAGGCTAGGGAACGTCGTCCAGTTGTACCTCGTTGCCTAGGACGAGTGGTGCAAGTAGGCAGGACAGGGGTGTGGGTGGAGCCAGTGGTCACTACCCTCTACCCCTTTTTGTGACAGGACCTACCCGAGCCGGGCTATGATTGGGAGGTGGGCATGACCATGCTATGAACTGGAGATTGACTATGTGGATTGGGGATAGCTAATGATGGGTGTGACAGTCTGTCCAATAAGAGTGTTAGAATTTGGAGTAGGCACCCGGTGTCGTGGTCCAGTGGCCCTAGAACCCTCCATGTGGTCCACATTCACACTCACCAATTGGAAGTCCAGTTTAAGAAGATGAAGAGTGTGGATGTTGCTTGTCCCTGGCATTCTGAAAGGCAGTAAACAAAGCCGGAGGAGGGATACTTGAATGCGCTGAACGTCTTGGGCTGGAACGATTTTGGCTAGGAAGGGAGCTGTAAGGGTCCTTTTAGCGGAGGTCTCATCCGGATGGGTGATGTAGGAACAGAACAGTGATTGCCGTGGGCAACTGAGCAATGGCAGCATGATTCTTCTTCGCTACTCTGATAGTCTCATGGTGAAGAGGACCTGGGGAAGATGGAGGTCTGAAAGCTGTGCCTTCTGGTGATGGGGGCGCTGCTGGGTGGATTGAAAAGGGCTACCCACTGGAGATCTGGGCACTGACATTTGCAGTGTCCCACTCTGTGACAGTAGTGGGGCCCTGTATCTTTAAGCATATCTTTGTATGCCTTAAAGGGGTTGTCCGAGTTATGAAAAAAATATATATAGCACTGAAAATCTGATGGGCAGCAATATAAAACTAAGCTAAGCAAGTTTTATGCAAAAAAATTAAAATATATTTCCTCATTTCCCTGGTTCTTTTATGGCCCTTTGTTTACATGCAATAAAAACAACCTCTGCCCCTCTCCCTGCTCTGCTAAGGGAGTGGCTACAAGAGCTGCCCTGAGTGACATGTCTGCCTGCTGGGAGAATCAGCAGCATGTTGTATGTGTAGGACTACAAGTCCCAGCTGTATAATGACACTGCTAAGGGAGTGGATACAAGAGCTTCCCTGAGTGCTGGGAGAATCAACAGCAACTTGTAAGTGTAGAACTACAAGTCCCACCTGTATAATGACACTGCTAATACACAGAGGATCTTCCCCCTACCTTCTTGTGCAATGCTCTCTCTAGTCTGTCAGCTCCTGTGCCCAGAATTGTCACTGCTGCAGCTACCCAGTCTGTGCAGCTGAAGGGGTTAATAATCCTAGGACTGAGCAGACGGCAGTGAAGGGGGGTGTGGCCAGCACAGTGACGTCTGGTTTACAGGCTTGTAAACGAACTTTATCAGAGCAGGGAGAGAAGCTGACATCACAGGTCATGTGACGCTCAGTGAAATCTGAGAAACCAGCCACTGCACCTAAAGTGAGTTAATTGGAAAGCTGTTACATTTGCCTAGTTAGGAACATAGAAAAAGCAAAAAAATAACTCGGACAACCCCTTTAGGTATATGTAGCTCCAAATTCTTAATAACAGACTGGTAACAAACACTACACCCTAGTCGCCACTAGATGATGCTGGTGCATTCCCCTATAAAAGGGACAGGCTAGCCATAGGAAGCATAGAGAATGTTCAGGCCCCCCAGATCTGTTAGCTTGGGGGGGACACATGAGGGCAATGACACCATTTAATGCTTGTCAGGGCATATTTGTTAACTCCCCCCTCCTTTTTTCTCTCTCCCTGTCTTTTCTTTCCTGCCTTTATTTTACAGAAATTACCTGAAGTAAAGATGATTGGTCCTATTTATGCTGGTTCTGTTTGCCTCTAGAAGAAGAAATACGGCGAGTCAAGCGCTGCTGCTGATTGGTTGCCATCCGTTGCTGGGGGAGATTTCCAGTGTTGTGATTGGTTCTCAACCCCACGGCAGGAAGTTTTTCCCCTTTATATTTTCAGGTTCTCCGCTACTTCGGGGCCAGTTGAAGAAGATTTGAACGGCGCCGGCCCTTCCTCCCTTAATTTTAATCCTATTTTGTCGCTGTGCTTTATTAGGCTACTTTCACACTAGCGTTTTGCTGGATCCGGCAGGGTTCAGCAAAAACGCTTCCGTTACTGATAATACAACCGTCTGCATCCGTTATGAACGGATCCGGTTGTATTATCTTTAACATTGCCAAGAAGGATCCGTCATGACCACCACTGAAAGTCAATGGAGGACGTATCCGTTTTCTATTGTGTCAGATTGTGTCAGAGAAAACGGATCCGTCCCCATTGACTTGCATTGTGGGTCATGACGGATCCGTCTTGCTCCGCATCCCAGGATGGAAAGCAAACTGCAGCATGCTGTGGTATGAGAACGTAATGGAATGCATTGTGGAGCACTCCGTTCTGTTCAGTTACGCTTTGTCCCGATTGACAATGAATCCCTATGATGGGATACCGGAAAATATTAACGCTAGTGTGAAAGTAGCCTTAGTGGGGCTGTATCGCTCATCTGATGCTGAGTGGATCTTGGTTTATATGGATGGTTTAATATTGGTCTATATTGATATGGTTTAATGGTTTTAATTTATTTAATTAATTTATTGGAATTATTTAATGTTATGTATTTATGGTTACCCATAATAAAGCACTGCGACCATTTTATTCCATTAAATGGGTGTGCCTCTTATTTATTTAGTTGCATAAGTTCTAAGGTCCAATTGGTCTCATAAATGTGAGATGAGGAGAGATAGACATGTCCACCTTGTAGCTGCCAATTTAGCCCCCCTTGGCTCTGGCCAGGCTGAGGGAGTTTGGAGGGAAGATACCAAAAGCTACCTAGCACACACCAGAGTAAGGGTCCATTCACACGTCCGCATAAATGGGTCCGTGCGCTACGCCCTCGTAGGGGCAGACATGGACAAGTCTATATTAAAGTGCCTGGCATGTGCGGTCCACCAGTGTCCGTGTTTTGCCCATCCGCAATTTGCGGACCACAATACACTTGCGGACGTGTGAATGGACCCTAACTGTGGATATAGAGCAAGTCTAGTGGAGATGGCAGCAGTCTTAGCTTATGGACTCCACATCACCCAGTGACCAGGAGAAGCCTCCAGCACCTGGATACAGCATTATTCTTCCTGGTGGCAAAAATGGGGGGCATTATTCTTACTGGGATGCACTAATAGGTGCATTATTTTTACTGGGGGGACTAATGGGGGCATTATTCTTACTGGGGGCACTAATGAGGACATTATTCTTACTGGGGCGCACTTATGGGAGCATTATTCTTACTGGGGGCACTTATGAGGACATTATTCTTACTGGGGCACACTAATGGGGGCATTATTCTTCCTGGGGGCACAAGTGGGTGGCATTATTTTTAGCTGGGGGGCACTAATGGGGCATTATTCTAACAGGAGAGAACTAATGGGGGCATTATTCTTACTGGGGGAACTAATGGGGGCATTATTTTTACTGGGGGGCACTAATGGAGAAATTACTCTTACTAGGTGCACTAATGGGGGGGCATTAATTCTGGGGTGCACTAATGGGGGCATTAATATTACTGGGGGCACTAATTGGGACAGTATTTATTCTGGAAGATGCTAATGGGGGCATTACTATTACTGGGTGCACTAATGGGGGCCTTATTAAGAGTTGGGTGCACTAATGGGGGCTTAATAATTCTGGGGTGCACTAATGGGGGCATTAATATTACAGGGGGGCATTATTGGGAGCCACAGTATGACAGCAACTTAACACCCCGTATCAAGCCATGCCCCCACAACCACACCCACTTTGGATGTGGCTTAACTTGGCCGGTATTTTTTGTTAGGAAAGGTGGCAACCCTAGAATTATATTATATCCAGTACCTCGCTGTTAGCAAGTTGACCAGTTGCCCAGTGAGCACAGATAAAGGACTCTGATACCAGCAAAAGGAAGCCTGTAGTACCGCAAACTCAGACCTCCCAAGTGTCCCACTTTTTGACCCAAGTCCCTCTGTCCCTCTTTGCTCCTTAAAAGTCCCTCTTTTTGATCTGAGGTATAGATTTGCATTATTACATTCCCAATATTGACCCATAAAGTGTTTCTCTAGTTCCTCTATGTATATTTGAGCCCTTTTTGTATATTTTCTTAATATTTGATGCAGTTGGGATTTTAGAAATTTCGATATTCAGACTATTTTTACGCTATTCCGTAAGAGAAAACTATTAAAGTGCATAGATCTATGTACAGGAAAATGGATCTTTCACACAATGAACCATAAGGCCCCTTTCACACGGGCGTTGCGGGAAAAGGTTCGGGTGCGTTGCGGGAACATGCACGATTTTTTCGCGCGAGTGCAAAACATTGTAATGCGTTTTGCACTCGAGTGAGAAAAATCGCGCATGTTTGGTACCCAAACCCGAACTTCTTCATAGAAGTTCGGGCTTGGGATCGGTGTTGTGTAGATTGTATTATTTTCCCTTATAACATGGTTATAAGGGGAAATAATAGCATTCTGAATACAGAATGCATAGTAAAATAGCGCTGGGGGGGTTAAAAAAAAATAATAATAATTAAACTCACCTTAATCCACTTGCTCGCGCAGCCCGGCTTCTCTTCTGTCTCCTTCTTTGCTGATTGGATTAAGGTGAGTTAAATTTGTTTTTGTTTTTTTTTTTTTTTTAACCCCTCCAGCACTATTCTTGTGTTTTTCTGTATTCAGAATGCTATTATTTTCCCTTATAACCATGTTATAAGGGAAAATAAAAAAAGATCGGGTCCCCACCCCGATTGTCTCCTAGCAACCGTGCGTGAAAATCGCACCGCATCTGCACTTGCTTGCGGATTCTTGCGATTTTCACGCAGCCCCATTCACTTCTATGAGGCCTGCGTTGCGTGGAAATCGCACAATATAGAGCATGCTGCAATTTACACGCAACGCAGAAGTGATGCGTGAAAATCACCGCTCATGTGAACAGCCCCATAGAAATGAATGGGTCTGGATTCAGTGCGGGTGCAATGCGTTCACCTCCCGCATTGCACCCGCGCGGAATTCTCGCCCGTGTGAAAGGGGCCTAAGTGTCCCTCTTTAATAGTTCAAAAAGTTGGGAGGTATGTACTAAAGAATCTCAAGGCTGTACAGAGAGAGGGGGTTGATTTTTAATAAAAGCCAATAAAAAAAAAGATTTTTAGCTCGTCAAAATGAGTAGAATGCAATAAAATTTGGCCCCAAAGAGTTACATGACCTTTAAGAATTTGCCAATTGATTCGGGGACATTTAAGCCCCTTCCGTGGGACTTCACCAGGACCACCCTGTGCTGCTCCCATCACCACCACAAAACAGCCAGGAAACCTCCATAAACCGCTCAGTTTGAAGTAAATTTGCACAAACGTCACCATCTCTGCAGCCAGCCCTGGCCCTTTCCCAGGACTGCAGCAAGCCACTTAAAGGGGTATTCCCACTTCGCATTTTCATACTTACCTGCTGCCAACGCGCTTCCTGGATTATGCCTGGGGGTGGGCTTCATCTTGATTGAAGTCTTCTCCCGGCCAGGCCGCGCGCTGGACTGAATGCGCACGTTGCCGCGCATGCACTATGGTGACTTATTCCTGGATAGTATAGTACAGGGCCGGCGTGCGCATTCGCGGCTCTGTACTATTCTGGCCAGGAAGAAGTCACCATCGCGCATGTGCGGCGGCGTGCGCGTTCAGGACAACGAGCGGCCCGGCCGGGAGAAAAGGAGTCTTCTGCGTAAGCGCGGCCACCGGGATTCCGGAGAAGAGAGGTGGCCGTAACCAGGGGAGACCAAATGACAACAATGAGGTAAGTGGGGAGGAATTTTCTCCTAAACGGTGGGCATTGGTTAATCAAATATAATTACAAAAATTATCACTGTCAAATCATTAACAGATTTAACAGTGATCATTATGATGGGATAACCCCTTTAACTCCTAGAATAGAGTATGCACTTTAGGCTGATACAAACTATCAGGCCAGAATGCCCCAGCAAGTACCTAGTCCTAAAATGATACATTGTAACAAAAACGTCAGCTGTGCGAGCAGAACAGTGGGCCAGGGCAGGTTTTTAGCCTCATAGATAGGAAAACTTTTCCATTCAATGACAGCAAACAGACGTCTTGAAAGTGGTGTGAAATTCATGTTTTTATTTTTCTGGGGACCCTAGCAGGGAGCTAGTAATTAGCTGCAGACCAGGTTTGACAGACTAGACATGTTCCAGAAGTGGAAAATCCTACAGGACTGGGTCTACAAGGGGTTCAGATGGATACCCCACATCTGATGTTTTGCTGGTGGGGGGACCTTCTGCTTTATCTCAGGGATCCTCCTTGTATAGAACTTTGCTTCTTTGTATATGGAGTAGCCAACAGGATAACATAGGGGTCATTGCTCCGTAGGGCTGACAGGAAACATTCACCCCCAATGGCTGGAATTCCTGAGAAGGAGACAACGCTGATAAACCAGCACAACTTTCTGGGAAGCAAAATAATAAGAGCCAAAGTTATGGGAAGAATTTCCTGGCATTTTCGTAAGCTGCTTTCAAGACCAAAGTGAACATATTGAGCAGATTGCAGTTTATAAATTAAAGGGACAGTGAAACATAAACTCTATCTTATCTCTGTGGTCTGTGGATGAAAGCTATTGTCCTCTGCTGTCAGCCAAAGGTAGACTTTATGTTTCTTCAATGGAATGAGTGGACAGAGGCGCATTAAAATCTCTACAGAAAAAGCTCAAGATTGTACAGACTCTTTAAATATGGACTATAGGACCACTGATATTTTTTATATATTTCAATGAACCTTAAAAAGGTTTCTGCACTTTGGAAAATTCCCCTAACAATAAGCTGATCACTAGTTGTCCTGCTGCTGGGAGCCCAGCAATCAACTGTGAGGGAACCTGCCAGCAAGTGTGTCATTCCCCTGCAGCAACTCCACAGGAAACATGAAGAATTACACTGCTGGGTTCTCCAAAGTGGAATAAACTCTAATTACTAGATGGGGGTGCTGAATGGGAGCTCCGTGCTCTGTTAACTCCATGATAGAATATGGGTTTCAGAAGCAGACAGCTCCTTTAAGGCTACATGCACAGGACCGTTGTGTGTTTTGCGGTCCGCAAATTAAGGATCCGCAAAACAAGTCTGTGTGCATTCCGCAATTTGCAGAACGGCACGGACAGCCATTAATATAACTGCCTATTCTTGTCCGCAAAACGGAGTGCTGTCCGCATCTTTTGCGGCTCTATTGAAGTGAAAAACTGCAGCTTGGATGCGGACCAAAACAACGGCGGTGTGCATGTGGCCTAAAGGTAAGGGTTTTGGGTGTGGGTCTTTATGCGGCTAGATTTTGTACATTTGGTTTGAGAGGTTATTCTCCAAGTGATTTGACGTTTAGACGCCTCACACGTGGCTGATTAGGAAGGGGTGACTGCTTTATCCAGTCCCAAAGTCGAATTATTTGTCATCGCTCAGAACTGAGGTCATCTGGCAACACTCCAGATGAGCAATTCCATCCACAGAGTAAGTTCCACTGAGACAGACAATATCCTGGTATATCCTGGTCAGTGGTCTCCTGTACTGGTCATTAATGCAGTGGAGTGAGGTACTGCGGGTGAGAAATTAATCTGGTTATTGTAGGACTACACAGACAGATAGATGATCACCAGGCCACAGCCAAACCACCAGACCACCAAGAACTTGGCACTGCATCAGGTGGATGAGGAGAAGGACAGGAGTGGCAGTGGCAGCGCCTCCTCAGGCTGTGCACAGCGAGCAGGGAAACACCTGTCCCTCTGGAGCACACTCAACAGGCAGGAGATGCCTATAGACACAAGTTTTAAGCAGTTCTGATAGGGTTATGGCTGAATCGAGAGGGTTGTCTCCAGGTCCCTGGTTAAGATTCACTTTCTTATATCAGACTTTTCTACACTCTTATCCAGCCTTGGGATGCAAGTCTCGCAAAAATATGCGTCTACAATGCCCACTGCAGGGTGCAGACCCCAAGAGAAAAAATGAAATGTGTCCTACAAGTAGGACTGGGTGCCTGAAGCCTTTCTTTAATCAGAAAAGGGCTGAGGAGTCCAGAAGCCTTAAAGCCTAAGGCCCCTTTCACACAGGCGAGTATTCCGCGCGGATGCGATGCGTGAGTTGAACGCATTGCACCCGCACTGAATACCGACCCATTCATTTCTATGGGGCTGTTCACATGAGCGGTGATTTTTTACGCATCACTTGTGCGTTACGTGAAAATCGCAGCATGCTCTATATTCTGCGTTTTTCACGCAACGCATGCCCCATAGAAGTGAATGGGGTTGCGTGAAAATCGCAAGCATCCGCAAGCAAGTGTGGATGCGGTGCGATTTTCACGCATGGTTGCTAGGAGACGATCGGGATGGAGACCCGATCATTATTATTTTCCTTTATAACATGGTTATAAGGGAAAATAATAGCATTCTGAATACAGAATGCAAAGTAAAATAGCGCTGGAGGGGTTAAAAAAATAATAATAATAATTTAACTCACCTTAATCCACCTGCTCGCGCTGCCGGCACCTCGTCTGTCTCCTTCTTTGCTGAACAGGACCTGTGGTGAGCATTCATTCCAGGAACAGGACCTGTGGTGACGTCACTCCGGTCATCACATGATCCATCACATGACCCATCACCATGGTAAAAGATCATGTGATGGATCATGTGATGACTGGTCCCAAATTCGAATTACTTCCGTTCCGCATCTCCAGATTTGCGGACCCATTCAAGTCAATGGGTCCGCATTCGTGATGCGAAATGCACATGGAACGGTGCCCGTGTATTGCGGATCTGCATATGCGGTCCGCAATACTGCAATGGGACACCTACGGTCGTGTGCAATAGGCCTGAATGGGAGGAAGCGGGTCACTCATCATGGGAAATGAAAATTAGGTTCCTTTCAGCTTTTCTTAATTTTTATTGATGCAAAGGGCGCACAGTGGATGACATTACAATACAGCGCGGGACATTACTATAATAATAATGGTGGAATGGTTGGGGACATTTCTATATAGTGGAGACATTACTATTATAACAGGGCACAAGGGGGGGCATTACAAATTATAACAGGGCACGGTGGGGGACATTACTATATAGTGTGGGGGGTACAAAGGAGTGGAGAATATAAAGTGAACATGGGGGTATTCTTAGTGTATGGGTGCACACAGGGGGACACTACAAACAGGGATATAAATACTGAAAGCGCTAGAAAAGCAAAGAGCCAATGATGTCTTTGTGTTACATTCGTGACTAGAAGAAGTCGTCATGGCGGTCTGGGCTGTAAGTCACTGAATATAACTATACTGTATACACTTATAAGGCATGCAGAGCACATGTGGAGAACTAGTATTTACCAGCATACAGTCATTGTATGGTAGTAATTTTGGTCTTGGCACAGTGTCAGTGTGGTATGCCAGACCAAACAGGGGAATTACACGTGAGGTCACAGTGTGAGAATTAGGTGGGCTGAGGTCAATACAGTTCTGGATACTCACGGCTACGTCGTCCCTGGGCAGGCTCTCATAAGTGAAGAGGAGAACGGCACAAGAATTCTCTGGGGCACACTCTGGTGTAAGGGACACAGGCCAGATGGTGGTTCGAGGTGCCCTTGATGGTCTGTATTAATGTGTCTATGGCGAAGTCCCTTGTAGTCGTGACGCCAGTACCTTTTGTGGTGGTTCAACCATTTACTGTAGTGTTAATTGAGGAACTGAAGACTGAGACAAGGATAGTGCAATCCAACTTTTACTGAACGTTGCTCTTAGTAACAATTCCATCCAATTTATAAAACAGTCTTTGGTACATCCCAGTGTAAAATACAGTCTCATTCATACAGGGGTAGGGTGATGTAAGTTCTCAGAAGAAACAGGCTCTTGTCTTAAATATATATGCAAGAAAGCTACTGCTTCAGACTAGGCTTTGAAGGAATAAAAGTCTTTGGCTGGTAAAAACTCTCGCCTGATTCTAACCTGAATGAAGGTGGTTTGCAGAGTCCTTGAACTTCTATTTTCCAGTGCTTTTCTAAAGATGGCCTATCTGTCCTCAGGGTTTAAACTGGAGGTGTGGAGCTGTGTCCTACACCTGCTTGCAAAGGTGCCTGGGAAGCCTTCAAGTATGGCCGTGTGCTATCCTTTGACTTTAAGACAATATAAAAATCCCCTTAAATAGTTGCTTTAGTAGCTGGACACTGTTCACCCCGGAAGAGTGAGCTGTAGAAGTGGACTTCTCACCTCTAGACTGAATCTTGTAGGCTTTAACCCTGGACTGTGGAGCCAACAGAAAGAGAGCAGAGAGGCAGGAGGCCTCCGTCCAGCAGGAAGCTCCATCTTGGCTGTTCACTGACTAAACTTCAGGAAAAGACTGCCCTGACTTCAGGAAAAGAACTGAACTAGACTGCCTAACTAGGCCTGAGCTAAGCTATATATACACTGTAACACTGCCCCATCTAGTGGAGAAACTAGTGTAGTGCACCCTAACTAGGCCTGTGTAAAGGATCTTACATAAGGAATCACATAGTGACATGGGAGAATATGACATGAGATGAAATACAGCATACAGGCATAATACAAGACATTAAAACACAATTAAAACAAGTTTGCGCTGCCCACAGCCACGTAGTGGGACACTGCATCAGTCTAAAGGTCACTGTGTAGTGGTAATTGTGTTCATGGTCTGGTGGTATTATTTGGCAGCTTTGTTATTGGCACAATTGGTCTTGGTTTTCTAGGTTTTGTTCAGTTAGATTATGTGATAATATTTGTTACTTGTATTGTATAACGGTATTACATTTTAGCTATATGACTGTATTATTTAGAGGTGGGGTGGTGTGTTATCATAGTAGATTGTATTTTTGGGTGGAGGGAGGGGAAGACATGTATCGTTATAGAGAATAATAGTATAAATATGCGGCACACAGAATATTCTTTGCAATTTAAAGGTCATTTTATTTAGTGATTTTCACAATAAGAGGTTTATGATCCAGTTGATAGGAAATTAAATGCTGCGTAACCACTATCCATATATGGACATAAAATTTGCACGTGTTGTTCCTATATGCGACCGGGCAAGGAGGTATTCTCCTATGCCATGAATCAGTGTTTCCCTATTAAACAATACATTAATTGTAACACCACCTATGTGGTGTACTGTATTTCATGTACTCTTTGTTCCCTTCAATACATTGGTTCATTGTACCACCAATGGCCTTAAGGTTAGACTGTGCAGGCACATGTCTGACATTCCTCATTCACACGCCAGGAATGGGTCTGCGGTTAGCCTGCATTTTTCAGTGGTGCATGGTGGCAACACAGAAGGTTTAATAGTGCAAGGCTTGGAAAGGGTCACTCCACCACCCAGGGGCGGTGACTATAGAAAGAAGCTTTTGAACCGGGAATCATATTGGATTTTTAAAATAGGGTCCACCACCATACCAAGTGGACTCAATCGAAAACATGATCTGATATTACATTATTGAATCCTTGATCAATGACTTGTGTTTCCGTTTTTATT
This sequence comes from Bufo bufo, assembly GCF_905171765.1. Classification (NCBI taxonomy): domain Eukaryota; kingdom Metazoa; phylum Chordata; class Amphibia; order Anura; family Bufonidae; genus Bufo; species Bufo bufo. Next base: position 247,747,920 of record NC_053389.1, on the reverse strand, counting down.
TATCATGTCTTCTTTGCACATGTTCTTAATTTCGCTTGAAGGAGTGACTTGTAGTTATTGCGCCCACCTGTTTCACAGGGGAGGCGCTATATATCTAACCCTCTCTTTAGTCTGTGTATTGTCATGAGTAAGGATCGCTATTGTCTCTGATCCGAAACGCGTAGACTGGACTGTAACTGGCTCTTAATCGCACTGAAAAATAAAGGTAATATTTTTAACCAAGCTGGACCTTTTTCTTCCTATTTTCAAGTAACACTGTGGTTCTCGGCGTGGTCCGTGCTAGGTGTGGCGGGGTTGAGCACACCTATACTCTATTTCTGCTCACTATCCATATATGAGCCGGACATTTCGGTCCATAGGGACCTTCTTCAGCGGCTTGGAGTTTCTATAGGAAAATAATAGCACATCTATAATTAGGTATCTGAACCCTTTGTGATAAATGAAGTATTCAATATGGATATATATACACAATTGATTATATACATAGTGAGTAGGGATGAGCGAATCGACCCCGGACGAAACACCCGAAGTCGACCCACACAAAACCTCGCTCCAACACTGCACGAAGCAGGAGCTCCGCACAGCACTGGAATGCATAGGCTCCGATGAGCCAAAGCCACCGCCTCACGAAGTCTCGCAAGACCCCACGCAACAACCTCACAAATGAACCTGCACTGCAAAAGAGAATAGCCACAGAATTAGGTCTTGCACATCCGAGCACCATGCAGATGATGGTGGAATAAACCCATGTGGGGGGTTCCCGGGTCTATAATTTGTCCTGTGGCCCACAAGATTCTAGTAACATCCCTGGCAGCTGGGGCAGGAGACCAGAGGCCAGCTGAGAAGCCTTTGCATCATACAGTTATCCATTCAGAAGAATGCTGAAGATGGATTCTCCTTAGCAGCCATCAGTTAGAGGGGGAGACTTCATCTACAGTATTTTAATCTAAATGTAAATATTTCATGAATAAAGTGTATTACAAATGTTCCTACACATAAAAAAATGACAGCTACACGTCAAGCACGGGTATAGGTGGCAGTAAATCCACAGAGGGAATCTCCCATGATGCCATTAAGCTCCTGTGTCCGGTTTCCCAAAGGATCATTCATGGCAGGGGTAATGCTGGAGACACTGAGATAGTGTTTGGGTTCCTCAGCTGCTGAGCTTTCACGTGCTGCATTCCTGACTCATTCCAGATGTGTGAGGGGGGAAAATCCACTACAGTCATAAGTCAAGACAAGTACAAGAAGCTTCAGAGATCCTAGAAGCTGGCTACTGGAGGCAGGAGCTGCTCCCAGGAGAAAGAGAAGAATCCAGACCCTAGAATCTGCCCAGGAGAACAGGTCATGTTCATCCAGTCCTGCCTGTTATCAGTCCTGCTGCTCTACAACTATGTGGATGCCAACGTCACCAGCAAGTGGCACCGAGGTAAGAGATCAAGTGTTTCCACCTCCTCGGCACTAAAGCGGTTAATAAAGCATAATCATTGTATTGTGTTTTAGCGCTTTCATTCTTGACCATTTTCAAGATCTCTGTTTAATGTCAATGAACAGAAACCTTCTTGTTTACATCCAGCAGTTGAAAACCTAATATGTCTTCACATCTGAGGGTTTGGCACAGTTATATCCAGTCTACTGTGATAGTTTGTTACAATGTATCAGTGCAGGTAAAATATAGGAGTCTACGTATATGTATGAGTTCAGACTGTCTACCTTAGGCTACTTTCACACTTGCGGCAGTGTGATCCGGCAAGCAGTTCTGTCGTCGGAACTGCCCGCCGGATCCGCCGATCTGGATGTGACTGAAAGCATTTGTGAGACGCATCCGGCTGCGGATCCGTCTCACAAACGCATTGCAAGAACGGATCCGTCTCTCCGCTCGTCATGCAGACAGACGGATCCATCTTGTATCTTTTTTCACATTTTTACAGGACGGATCCGGCATTCTGGTATTTTGAATGCTGGATCCGGCACTAATACATTCCTAGGGGGAAAAATGCCGGATACGGCATTCCGGCAAGTCTTAAATTTTTTTTCGCCGAAGATAAAACCGTAGTATGCTACGGTTTTCTCTTTTGCCTGATCAGTCAAAATGACTGAACTGAAGACATCCTGAAGCATCCTGAACGGATCACTCTCTATTCAGAATGCATGGGGATATGCCTGATCAGTTCTTTTCCGGTATAGAGCCCCTGTGATGGAACTCAATGCCGGAAAAGAAAAACGCAAGTGTGAAAGTACCCTTTCATGACAGCTACACGTAATTTATCATAGAGCAGAGTTTTAGCGGTCTATGATTCCCCCTGGGCTGATGGAGGATGTTCCTAATTTACGACCAGGCGCAGGCGCATGACCACTGCCACCAAGGCAATAGATTAGTCAGCAGTGGTGACCTGCATGTGGACAGCACATCACTGGAAGCGGAGGAGAGAGTAGCTTGGTGCTGGAATTAGAGCAATGGTGACAGGTGAATATTTTTTTTCTTTTTACCACTGCACCCTGTCTGACCATATGAAAAAGGCTTCAGAGTCTCAGGGAACCTCATTAAATGACAAATTCCACTCTGCTACATTTACATGTGTATCTATATGTATTGCAGAAGCCTTCGCTGATAATGAGAGGTGTCATTTTAACAACACACACCCATCCTACTGGGAATGCAGTGTGACTTTCTATGCCATTCAGTCACCCAGGAAAGCTGGGTGCCCATTATTATGGGAACTGTAATGAATGCTATAAGTAGCCGTCAAACAGAATATAATGTTAGACTTTACTGAGCTAAGGATTTAGGTGTCTACATGACTATATCATAAATGATAACCATAAAAGACTGTACAATGACATACTCAGCCCTGCTATTTCAACATGAACCCCAGTTCTATGGATTTACTATTTTTGATTCCTCTTATTTCCAGCCTGGCGTCAGCTGAAATGTTGGTTTAATATAAGTCACTTCTAGCACTGACATCTATAATTAGTTTTACAGAGAGAATATTGGGAGGAGGCAAATATAGATTTCCGGCTGTGCCTTGTGACAGCAGTAACATCCACCCAAAAATGAATACTTTCACTTTAATTAAATGGGAGCCAGCACCGGTCACAGTACGGGGGAGGTGAAATAACATGTGAAACCCCTATTACAAATAGGGTTATTAAAAAAAATATATAAAAAAAAGCTCCGAAGTGGTCCTTTCATGTCTTGAATAAAAATTAGCTCATAGCAGACACCCATCTTTAGTGTACAACCACGTGGCACGGCCATGAGGTGGTTGCAATGAGGCACCACTACAGTCACGGTATGCCACGCAGCGGGTTCTGATTAAAGGGTATCTGTCGGCAGATTTGTACCTATGTTGCATGTGCACTTGGCAGCTAAAGGAATCTGTGTTGGTCCCATGTTCATATCTGCCCGCCTTGCTGAGATACATTATGTTTTAATATATGCAAATGAGCCTCTAGGAGCTACAGGGGCGTTACCGTTACACCTAGAGGCTACACTTTTTCTGCAACGCCCTCTGCACTTTGATTGACAGGGCTAAGCATGATGACATTTTCATTACCTTGTCCTGTCAATCAAAGTGCAGAGGGTGCAGAAGTAGCAGAGAGAGCAGAGCCTCTAGGTGTAACAGAGAGACTCATTTGCATATATTAAAACTTCATCTTTCTCAGCAATGCAGACACATATGAACATGGGACCAACACAGATGTCTTCAGCTGCCAAGCGCACATGTAACAGGTCAGCCAGTGTCATAGGTACAAATCTGCTGCTGCCCTTTAAACCAGTGAAGACTGCACTATTTTGTAGGTATGCATTGTTAATGGCTGTGCATCGCCTTTAATACTGCGCCGCCGTTAACAATACAGACCACGTGGTGTTTGACTGCAGCACGGCGCCGCATCAACCGCATCAGCAGTGAATGAGATTTGACAAGCCTCACTTACACTTTGCCACGCGGATTTCGAAGTCCACAGCACGTCACTTGTCTGTGCGGATTACACGGTGAGATGTTGAAAAAAAAAATTTGGTGTGGAAATGCAAAGAAATGCGCACAAAATTCTGTCTGACAGTTGAGAACCCGCACCCATGTGTACATACCCTTAGACAGCACTGCTACACGATTGTTGGCTGGGTGAGAAGTGTCCTCATTGAAGAGACACTGTGGTGTAGGGGGGGCTCATTTTTCAGGCAATGCAAATGAACAAATGCTGGTGTGAACAGTATCCCCATCCCCCTCCCTTGAGGACGGTCTTTTATTAGACTGACACTACACCTTGTATGCACATCGGGTTTAGGTTCAGTACATGAAAAGCCATGCATCTCTTTAACATCAAAATTGGGCGCAGAGTCTATGCCAAAAAGCCACTGGCAGCATTGCCATTTTTTGGGGGTGTCCCACAATGTTATTGCCACTTCAAAGCAATGTTTGTACTGTGTTCTATAATGTCCTATTGCCCAACATATAACATCTGGTTGTGGTGGCTTTTGCTCCAAAAATAAGGTTGGCCAAAATGAGTAGAGACCACTCAAACTCGTGTTCTACTCAGTACAGTGCTGGAAAACGGGAGTCTCAGCACTTTCCCCCACATTTGTACCCATTGATGAGATTTAATAAAGGTCACCATGACCAAAACATCATCATCATGCTGAGAAACGATTCTTGACATTATGAATGTTTTCACTTTTTTATTTCGTTTTTTTGCTGAGAGAATGGAAATTATGTACAAATATCTCTTCAAAGATTAAAAAATATATCATTTTGATTCACATTGGCGTGTGCACTGAATCCATTCAATACTCGAACCCTTCTTGGTTGCACCGCACCCTACATTTGGTGTGCTTTTCCAATATATCTCCAATATCACCAGTATACGCCATCACAGGGGCGTTGCTAGGGTCTCAAAGGATCCAGGGCCCAAGCCCCAATGAATATGGCTCTAAGGCTATTTTCACACTGTTCTGGCGGGGGATCCGTGCTACCGCTAGTGCACCGTGCTGCCAGATGTCCACTCCGGCCCCATTCACTATAATGGGGCGGGCCGGAGGTCCGGCCGCAGCACAGCATATATGCCGAGAGGCGGCTGGAATAAAACTGCAGCATGCTGTGGTTTTTTTCAGCCCACCTCTCGGCCCGCCCAATTATAGTGAATGGGGCCGGAACTGACTTCTGGAGGCCCGGTGCAGTAGCAGTAGCAGGGATCCGGCAGGCTGCTCACCCACCAGAACAGCCTGCCAGAGAAGGCTACCTCTAGTGTGAAAATAGCCTGGGTCGACCCTCCCCGCGCACCGCTGCATTTTGCTGTACTCGCTATACAGCAGCACATACCTCTCACATCAAGTGCCTACCAGGTGACGTCTCCTCTGATGTAGATCTTCTCTGTGCCTCCAACAGTGATAATGCTCCCTAAGAGTGCCTCCATTAGTAGAAGAGCCTTCCAGCCTTCCAGTATTAATAATGCCCTCACAGACCCCTCAGTAGTAATAAGGCCCCCATAGTGCTCTTTGTAGAAATAAGGCGGATCTATATAAGTCACTCCTACAGAGCCCCCAGTAGTAATAAGAACCCCTAATGTCCCCCGGATTTAAAATGCTCCCACATTGCCCCCAGTATTTATATTGCTCTCCCCTGCAGTGCCCCCTGTAGTTATATTCCTCCTCTCAGCCACCATCAACATAAAGTCCCATGTAAATAACATCACACCATCTCTCCAGCCCACTCCAATATTCAGTCCCATGTAAACAACATCCCTCTCTGTCTACAGCCCACTCAAACATACAGTCCCATGTAAATAACATCACTCCCTCCCACAGCCACCTTAAACATACAGCCTCATGTAAATAACATCACTCTCCCAGCCACCATCAATATACAGTCCCATGTAAATAACATCACTCCCCCAGCCACCATCAACATACAGTCCCATGTAAGACTACTCTGATACTAGCGTTTTGGATTTTCCATTTCTGAGATCCGTTCAGGGCTCTCACAATTTGTCCAAAAGGGATTAGTTTTGCCCTAATGCATTCTGAATGGAAAAGGATCCGCTCAGAATGCATCAGTTTGTCTCTGTTCAGTCTCCATTCCGCTCTGGAGGCCGACACCAAAACGCTGCCTGCAGCGTTTTACTATCCGCCTGTCGAAGCAAAGCCAAACGGATCCGTCCTGGCACACAATGTAAGCCAATGGGGACGGATCCTTTTTCTCTGACACAATCTGGTCATGGCTATAGAAGACATAATACAACCGGATCCGTTCATGACGGATGCATGCGGTTGTATTATTGTAACGGAAGCGTTTTTGCAGATCCATGATGGATCTGCAAAAAACGCTAGTGTGAAAGTAGCCTAAATAACATCACCCCATCCCCAGCCTTATCCAACATACAGTTCCATGTCTTTCACACTCGCGTTTGGTGCGGATCCATCATGGATCTGCACAAACGCATCCATTTAGATAATACAACCGCATGCATCCATTCAGAACGGATCCGTTTGTATTATCTTTAACATAGCCAAGACGGATCCGTCTTGAACACCATTGAAAGTCAGTGGGGGACGGATCAGTTTTCTATTGTGCCAGATTGTATCAGTGAAAACGGATCCGTCCCCATTGACTTACATTGTGTGCCAGGACAGATCCGTTTGGCTTAGTTTCGTCAGACGGACAACAAAACGCTGCAAGCAGCGTTTTGGTGTCCGCCTCCAAAGCGGAATGAAGGCGGAACAGAGCCAAGCTAAGCCAAACTGATGCATTCTGAGATCCTTTTCTATTCCGAATGCATTAACTGATCCGTTTTGGACCGCTTGGATCTCACAAACGGAAACCAAAACGCCAGTATGAAAGTAGCCTAAATCACTCCCTTCCCCAGCCACCATTAATATACAGCCCCATGTAAATAACATCACTTGTAAACATTTAGTCCTATGATAACATCCCTCTCTTCAGCCCTTACATACAGTCCCAGTTAAATAACCACAACTCCCAGCATTGCTCTGCCTCTCCCTTCACTTACCTCTCCTCATGTAGCAGACATCACCACAGCTTCTTCCCCACCCAGGACTTCTCCTCTTGACTGCGGGCCTCTCCTGCACTGGTCACATGATGGTGACATCATTGCAGGTTCTTCTCAACCCCTGCCTTCTGCACTGATCACGTGACCTGTGATGTCATCACAGGTCCTTCAGATCTTGCAGTGCATTATATTCAATTGTATTGCCGTCCTAAGGACGGCAATACAGTTGTATCTGCCTGGCAGGCAGTACACTCGAGGCCTGGGAAAAAACGTCAGGGGCCCAGGCCCCGAATGTTTTAGCCTAGCAACGCCCCTGCGCCATCAATCAGATAGGTGCGGGTTTCACCTCTGGGACCCGCTCCTATCTCCAGAAAGTGGTCCCTGAAGTAGGACAGAGGGTAGTCACACTTGCTCAGTGTGCTCTCCTTGTTCTGGAGATAGGACATGCAGCTGACATTGATGGCGTACCCTAGCGATATGCTGTGTCTGGGATGGGAATACTTCTTTAAAGGGGTTCTGCACTTTGTTTAAACTGATGATCTATCCTCTGGATAGATCATCAGCATCTGATCGGCGGGGGTCCGACACCCGGGACCCCTGCCAATCAGCTATTTGAGTGAACGGAGCTTAGCCGCGCCCAGGCAAGTTGATACTAGTCATGACGTCACTGGGCCAGAGGTAAACAGTGAGAAGGCCGCAGCGCTGCTGGAGCGCCCCTGCCTTCTCAAAAAGCTGATCGGCGGGGGTCCCGGGTGTCGGACCTCCGCCGATCAGATGCTGATGATCTATCCAGAGGATAGATCATCAGTTTAAACAAAGTGTAGAATCCCTTTTAGTACCCTTATTTATAGAGAACAGCTACAAAGTGCATCTTGCATAGAAAGCCTACTCAGTAGGAACTGTGTAATACCTTATTTCGCCTGTTGTGGTGCTGCAGGAAAATTGAACACTTATTGTCAGGGTATAACTGATCGCTGGGTCCTCTGCGATCAGTTCATGGTTGGGGGGGCCTTTCCATCTAACAATGAGGAGAACCTTGTTAACCTGCCAACCAAATCCTTAACACACTAAGTTATAACTCTTGGGTGTTCAGTCAAAGTGGCTCTCATTATTTTAAAGATCTCTGCTTGCTGCCAGTGAATGGAAACATCCCTGATTTAATTAAGAGACTGGATACCTGCCCTAATCATGTGAAGAGCTGATTAAAATATATAGCTCTCATACGCTGTAGCAAGCCAAGTTACAGCCTCTGGATATAAACAAGAGTGTTCCCATTCACTGACAGCAAGCAGAAATTGCCAAATGTTTAGACATTGACCCACTAGGTATATTAGAGAGTTGCCTCATTTTTCATTTTACACTGACAAAGCTCCATCTACATAAAATTGGACGACCCAATGTTACATGTTGGAATAATTCTGCCCAGGCAGCAGTCACACATTTAATGCTTTCAATCAAGGCCGTTCTGCTGGCAGCTAGACAAGACTTCGAGCGGCCCCTCACTTCCAGAAGCGTCTCCTTTCACAGCATGACATCACTGTATTCTTTGGATCTGGGCTGCAAATGTATTAGAAGCATGCAGCTCCTCCTAAGAAAAGTCTGGATAATGATGCAAGTATTGTGGTTGGAGCAGCAAATATGTATTCATATCGCTCATATCTCAGCCCATGCAGGTTTATCACAGACCACAGCAGAAAATGAGAACTCTCATCTCCGTCTTTCACAACAAGTCACTTTTGGGTCCATAATTCTGTGGTGACAACTTTCTAAATATATCTTTATAGTGGCCAGAGCTCCTTTTTCCTGATACAGAGCTCCAAATTCTTTGCATAGTTATGTGATAATATTCTATCTTCTTGCAGCCACCACTAGAGGGAGCTTACTATATACAGTAAGCTCCTTAGCTCCCTCTAGTGGTGACTACAGATGGGTAGAATTTTATTATGTGACTCTATGTCTATACAGGGGATTTAGAGCTCTGTAACAGGAATATTTGACAGCTGTAAATATTTATTAGGGAGTTAACTACAAATAAATACCACTACCTATGAATTCTACTCTGGATGAGTTTGCTCTCAGCTGCTCTCTTTATTGAACAGCGCATGTCCCAAGTGTAATAAAAATCTGATAGAAGTGCCAAATGTAAGATCAGAAGCTAACAGCAGGAGGTAGAATGAAAGGTTGTCAAGTAACAGAACATGGGATCAGTTTTCTTTTTTTCTACCGTATAAACCATGAGGTTTACAAAGCAGCGCCAGATGTTACCTTCACACCTTCCTAAGCTAGTACTTGTACACTTCCTTTCCTATACCACCATATGACATGCATACAGCATCCCAACAATGCACAAATAATATCCATCCACAACTCATACAATGCATACATAATACACATACAGCACCCCTTCAATGCACACATAATACACATACAGAACTCATACAATGCATACATAATAAACATACAGTACCCCTACAATGCGCCCATAATACACATACAGCACTTCTACAATGCACACATCATACACATCCAGAACTCATTCAATGCATACATAATACACATACAGCATCCATAAAATACACATATGATAATCATACAGCACACATAAAATACACACATAATACACATACAGCACTCATCCAGTGCACCCATAATATGCATACAGCACCCCTACAATGCACACATAATACACATACAGCACTCATACAATGCGCACATAATACACATACAGCACCCCTTCAGTGCACATACAATACACGTATAGCATCCATAAAATACACACATAATACACATACAGCACTCATATAATGCTCCCATAACAAACATACAGCACCCCTTCGATGCACACATAATAAAGTGGTCCCTCAACATACAATGGCCTCAGGATACAATATTTTCAGCATACAATGGTCTTTTCTGACCCATCGTAAGTTGAAACCAGACTCTACATACAATGCCTCAGACTCAGATCCAACCAATAAAGGCCACTTCTGTGGTAAATTAGATGTATTAGTTGCCAGTTATCGGCTATTCCTGACTGTTATATGTAAGGACTTGTTTTATCTGTCTTAATTATCTTTTTATTGTTCTTAAATCTTAATTTTCTCTTATTTTGGATGACATTTTGGGGCTTTGGAACTGATTACTCAACTTACAATAGTTTCAACATACAATGGTCCTCCTGGAACCAATTAATATTGTATCTTGAGGGACCACTGTACACATCTAGCATCCATAAAATATACATATAATACACAGCAACCATACAGTGCACACATCATACACATACAGCATCTATAAAATGCATACACACAGTTGAAGAAAACACACAAATCCACCCATGCAATACACATTGAACACCGCCACCATACACATATTCATTATAAATACAGAGATATGTCGCACTAGAGTGAGGGGGAATCTCTTAGAGGTGCTCCCACTGGCAGACGACACCCAGTCTGACAAGATAATGAATAAATAAGTAAGTGGTAGTGGGGCACTCTCTATAGTAATGGGATCTTTATTGATTATAAAGTAAAATTGTTAAACAATAGATAGTATTCCGTAGGTAAAGGATATAATATGCTTCAGATTAAATAGCAGCAATAGCAGAGGCAATAGTAATATAATCAGCTAAGAGTAATCATTGGCTCTAAAACACATCTGTATATAAACATAATAAAAACAATAAAATAAACAATAAAATATAGATCCCAATTGACAGTATTGAAAAACTGACAATCTGTAAAACCTCCGATGTTTTAGAATAATCGCAATAAAACAGATATGATATACAAATGATAAAACAATCGACCAGATGGAATATTCGATGATGTAAATATTCGATAGTGGAATTTACTGGTAAAAAAATAGCAATGAAATAAAACACCAAGTTCTTCCAAGTATTAAAACAATGTGCCAGGTATTGTTCGATTTTAAGCACAAATGAAAGTTAGTAGTATATGGAGCAGCGTCCAACTCACTCAATTCAAACAGCGGCGTCCCGAGGTATATCCAAAAAGATGCGATCGCTTACTTTTGAAAGGGATTAACACAACCTTACCGGGGGGTCTTGAATGGACTTCGCTGCCCTCGACACGGTATACCTTCTTTAGGAATCAAGGTTCCGGTCTCAAGGGCTGTTTGTTTTATTTGAATTCCGCGCCAAACCTTTGAACACACGTGGTCTTGCAATAGAACCAGGTATCGTCCGTGCAGCAAAAGTTTTCTTGGGCGGTTCGATATTTCATGCAATGATGTCCATGCCTCCTCAGTCTATCGGTGTGCTTTCCATAAAGATGGGGGTAATACCAGACGCATTTCGGGGTTTTAAAACAGTGACCCCTTCATCCCCAGCACCCATCAAAAGTGCCCTAACCTTTCCCCAAATCCCACACCTCTCATTAATGTCATAAGCGCCCTTGGAATTTGCACTATTTACATCTTATTTATTATTTGCACCAATTCACGGTGGTAGCTGGGCGATATCCTGTCCTGATATATATATATGTTTTCGGTCACCCAGTTATCATAGGGTGATATATTTTGCTTTTTAATTGAACTAATAAAAGCTACATTAGTTGCTAGTTAGCAGCTATTCCTGACTGTTACAGTTGCAAGAAAAAGTATGTGAACCCTTTGGAATGATATGGATTTCTGCACAAATTGGTCATAAAATTTGATCTGATCTTCATCTAAGTCACAACAATAGAAAATCACAGTCTGCTTAAATTAATAACACACAAAGAATTAAATGTTACCATGTTTTTATTGAACACACTATGTAAACATTCACAGTACAGGTGGAACAAGTATGTGAACCCCTAGACTAATGACATCTCCAAGAGCTAATTGGAGTGAGGTGTCAGCCAACTGCAGTCCAATCAATGAGATGAGATTGGAGGTGTTTGTTACAGCTGCCCTTCCCTATAAAAAAAACACACACACCAGTTCTGGGTTTGCTTTTCACAAGAAGCTTTGCCTGATGTGAATTATGCCTTGCACAAAAGAGCTCTCAGAAGACCTACGATTAAGAATTGTTGACTTGCATAAAGCTGGAAAGGGTTATAAAAGTATCTCCAAAAGCCTTGCTGTTCATCAGTCCACGGTAAGACACATTGTCTATAAATGGAGAAAGTTCAGCACTGCTGCTACTCTCCCTAGGAGTGGCCGTCCTGTAAAGATGACTGCAAGAGCACAGTGCAGACTGCTCAATGAGGTGAAGAGGAATCCTAGAGTGTCAGCTAAAGATTTACAAAAGTCTCTGGCATATGCTAACATCCCTGTTAGCGAATCTACGATATGTAAAACACTAAACAAGAATGGATTTCATGGGAGGATAATACAGAGGAAACCACTGCTGTCCAAAAAAAACCATTGCTGCACGTTTACAGTTTGCACAAGAGCACCTGGATGTTCCACAGCAGTACTGGCAAAATATTCTGAGGACAGATGAATCCAAAGTTGAGTTGTTTGGAAGAAACACACAACACTATGTGTGGAGAAAAAGAGGCACAGCACACCAACATCAAAACCTCATCCCAACAGTGAAGTATGGTGGTGGTGGCATCATGGTTTGGGGCTGTTTTGCTGCGTCAGGGCCTCGACGGATTGCTATCATCAAAGGAAAAATGAATTCCCAGGTTTATCAAGACATTATGCAGGAGAACTTAAGGCCACCTGTCCACCAGCTGAAACTCAACAGAAGATGGGGTTGCAACAGGACAACGACCCAAAGCATAGAAGTAAATCAACAACAGAATGACTTAAACAGAAGAAAATACGCCTTCTGGAGTGGCCCAGTCAGAGTCCTGACCTTAACCCGATTGAGATGCTGTGGCCTGACCTCAAGAAAGCGATTCACACCAGACATCCCAAGAATATTGCTGAACTGAAACAGTTCTGTAAAGAGGAATGGTCAAGAATTACTTCTGACCGTTGTGCACGTCTGATCTGCATCTACAGGAAACGTTTGGTTAAAGTTATTGCTGCCAAAAGAGGTTCAACCAGTTATTAAATCCAAGGGTTCACATACTTTTTCCACCTGCACTGTGAATGTTTACATGGTATGTTCAATAAAAACATGGTAACATTTAATTCTTTGTGTTATTAGTTTAAGCAGACTGTGATTGTCTATTGTTGTGACTTAGATGAAGATCAGATCACATTTTATGACCAATTTGTGCAGAAATCCATATCATTCCAAAGGGTTCACATACTTTTTCTTGCAACTGTATATGTAAGGAATTATCTGTCTTAGTTATCTGCTTATTTTCTTTAAATCTTAATTTTCTCTTATATTGGATGAAATTTTGGGGCTGTCACGGTCCCTCAGGTGACTGATGTCAGAAAATCAAGGAGGTTGGCTGAGCGTGGAGGAATCTAACAGCCTTCTTGATTTCTCTTGATTCAGTGTTGATAGGGTTAATGACCACTTCCCTTTTCTCAGCTGTTGCACAGTGGTCATCACTTCTACCCTTTATAGTCTAACCCCACCCTTCTGACTATGCTGTAGATAGCTTCATTTTGGGTTTGGCTGAGCTGGTGTGAGTTTGTCTCTGGTGTTCCTGCTCGTCCGTCTCTACATTATATTCCCTGTTGTTTGTATCTGGGCCTGAGACAGAGACTTCCATTCGTCCATCTGGGGAGCAATGGGTTGTCTCTAGAGTTAAGCGGACACCTGGATGTTTGGGTTTGGCAGGTTCGGCCGAACTTTAAAAAAAAGTTAGGGTTCGGGACCCGAACTTGACCCCGAACCCGAACCCCATTGAACTCAATGGGGACCCGAACTTTTGGCCACTAAAATGGCTCTAAAATAGCCCTGGAAAGAGCTAGAGGGCTGCAAAAGGCAGCAAAATGTGCTTAAGAGCATGGCAAATGCTCTGCAAACAAATGTGGATAAGGAAATGAATTAAAATAACATAAAAGACCTTAAAAAAAAAAAATAGGAATGATCTAGGAGGAAGAGGTTGAGGAGGCGGTGAATAGGTGGATGTGGCCGTGTAGGCTCATGTGGCGGTCTTGGTGGAAGCGGCGGCGAAGGAGGAATAGGTAGCCAACACAGATGTGTGTTATTTTGCATTTTACATAGGGGTATCCCCCAAAATATTGGGACATATAAAAAAAAGGGATAAGTGTACTTGAGTACAAGGATGGATGGTTGAGGCTGTTAGAACTGTCTTTTCTGCACAAGGTACGGACAAGTCTTGCGGGATCCAGGCCTGGTTCATTTTAATGAACGTGAGCTTGTCCACGTTGGCTGTGGACAGGCGGCTGCGTCTGTCTGTAATGACGCCTCCTGCTGTGCTAAATACACGTTCAGAGAGAACACTGGCTGCATGCAGGCCAACACCTCCAAGGCATAAAGGGCAAGCTCTGGCCATGTGGACAATTTGGAGACGCAGAAGTTGAATGGGGCAGAACCATCAGTCAGTACGTGTAGTCGTGTGCACAGATACTGTTCCACCATGTTGGTCAAATGCTGCCTCCTGCTAACACGCTCCATATCAGCAGTTGGAGCCGGTTGTTGCGGCGAGATGACAAAGCTTTTCCACATGTCGGCCATGCTAACCCGGCCATGCTAACCCTGCTGGCACTGACACAGCTGCGTTGGCGACCTCTTCCTCCTCCCCTGCCTTCGCCTTGTGATTCCACTTTTCCCCCGGCATCAGTCGGGAATGCTCTCAGGAGCGCCTCTACCAGCGTGCGCCTGTAGTCGCGCATCTTCCTATCACGCTCCAGTGAGGGAATTAAGGACGGCACATTGTCTTTGTAACGGGGATTCAGCAGGGTTGCCACCCAGTAGTCAGCACATGTTAAAATGTGGGCAACTCTGCAGTCATTGCGCAGGCACTGCAGCATGTAGTCAATCATGTGTGCCAGGCTGCCAAGAGGTAAGGACAAGCTGTCCTCTGTGAGAGGCGTATCGTCTGCGTCCTCCGTATCCCCCCAGCCACGCACCAGTAATGGGCACGAGCTGCGTTGGGTGCCACCCTGCTGTGAACATGCTTCATATTACTCCTCCTCCTGGTCCTCCAGTAGTGGGCCCTGGCTGGCCAAATTTGTACCTGGCCTCTGCTGTTGCAAAAAACCTCCCTCTGAGGCACTTCTAAAAGACTGGCCTGAAAGTCTTAAAAATGACCCCTCTTCCTCCTCCTCCTCCGCCTGGCCCACATCCTCTTCCATCATCGGCCTAAGTGTTTTCTCAAGGAGACATAGAAGCGGTATTGTAATGCTGATATTGGCGTCATCGCCACTGGCCATGTTGGTGGAGTACTCGAAACAGCGCAACAGGGCACACAGGTCTCGCATGAAGGCCCAGTCATTGGTGGTGAAGTGGTGCTGTTCTGCAGTGCGACTCACCCGTGCGTGCTGCAGCTGAAACTCCACTATGGTCTGCTGCTGCTCGCACAGTCTCTCCAGCATGTGCAAGGTGGAGTTCCACCTGGTGGGTACGTTGCATATGAGGCGGTGAGCGGGAAGGCCGAAGTTACGCTGTAGCGCAGACAGGCGAGCGGCGGCAGGATGAGAACGCCGGAAGCGCGCACTTTATCCAGCAGCTCTGACATCTCGGGGTAGTTGTGAATTAATTTCTGCACCACCAAATTCAGCACATGCGCCAGGCAAGGGATGTGCGTCAGACCGGCTAGTCCCAGGGCTGCAACAAGATTTCACCCATTATCGCACACCACCAGGCCGGGCTTGAGGCTCACTGGCAGCAACCACTCGTCGGTCTGTTGTTCTATACCCTGCCACAACTCCTGCGCGGTGTAGGGCCTGTCCCCCAAACACATCAGTTTCAAAACGGCCTGCTGACGTTTACCCCTGGCTGTGCTGAAGTTGGTGGTGAAGGTCTGTCGCCTGGTGGTAGAAGAGGAGGAGGAAGTCGAGTAGGAGGAGGAGGCAACAGGAGGCAAAGAATGATGCCCTGCGATCCTTGGCAGCGGAAGGACGTGCGCCAAACAGCTCTCCGTCTGGGGCCTGGCCTCCACTATTTACCCAGTGTGCAGTTAGGGAGATATAGCGTCCCTGGCCGTGCTTACTGGTCCACGTATCTGTGGTTAGGTGGACCTTGCCACAGATGGCGTTGGGCAGTGCACACATTTTATCCGATACTTGGTTGTGCAGGGAAGGCACGGCTCTCCTGGAGAAGTAGTGGCGGCTGGGAACGACATACTGTGGGACAGAAAGCGACATGAGCTGTTTGAAGCTGTCCGTCTCCACCAGCCTGAATGACAGCATTTCAAAGGCCAGTAGTTTATAAATGCTGGCAGTGGCGTACCAAGGGGGGGGCGGGGGGGGCGGCCCGCCCGGCCCGCCCCGGGTGCCACTCACAAGGGGGGTGCCATGACGGAGTCACCCCTCCATCCACTGCTGCACCGCGACGCGACTCCGCCAGGCGCCGGCTTCTGTGGAAGGATTATTGCGGCGGCGCGCAACATGACGTCACGACGCTGACGCCGCGCCGCCTTCACGGATCTTTTAAAGAAGCGGAAGGATCCATTACCAGCGGTCGGACGGAGCCTGAGGCATCATCAAAATGTGAGTAAATAATTGTGTAATTAAGGGGTGTGTGTGTGTGTAATTAAGTGGGGGTTTGTAATTAAGGGGGGGGGGTGTAATTAAGGGATGTGTGTGTGTAATTAAGGGAGGGGTTTGTAATTAAGGTGGGGAGAGAGGGGGTGTAAATTAATTAAGGGGGGGAGTGTGTAATTAAGGGGGGGTGTAATTAAGGGAGGGGGTGTAATTAAGGTGGGGAGGGAGGGGGTGTAATTAAGGGAGGAGGTGACGTGTAATTAAG
The DNA here is from genome assembly GCF_905171765.1 of Bufo bufo. Classification (NCBI taxonomy): domain Eukaryota; kingdom Metazoa; phylum Chordata; class Amphibia; order Anura; family Bufonidae; genus Bufo; species Bufo bufo. The sequence continues at coordinate 247,731,113 of NC_053389.1, read as the reverse complement.
GGAGGGGGTGTAGTTAAGGGGAGAAGAGAGGGGGTGTAATTAAGGGGGGGGGTGTAATTAAGGGAGGGGGTGTAATTAAGGTGGGGAGGGAGGGGGTGTAATTAAGGGGGGGGTGTAATTAAGGGAGGAGGTGTAATTAAGGGGAGAAGAGAGGGGGTGTAATTAAGGGGGGGTGTAATTAAGGTGGGGAGGGAGGGGGTGTAATTAAGGGGGGGTGTTATTAAGGGAGGGGGTGTAATTAAGGTGGGGAGGGAGGGGGTGTAATTAAGGGGAGAAGAGAGGGTGTAATTAAGGGGGGGTGCAGGATTTGTTCATTTTATTGATGGGGATTTGGATTTTTTTTCTTTTTGGTGCAGATGGAAAGTGATTTTTTTAAGGGGGTGCAGGTTTTTATTTTATTAAGGAAGGGTTAAGGGGTCTATTAAGGGGTGGTTAATGGGTTTTATTAAGGGGGGTTAATGGGTTTATTTCGTTAAGGGGGTGTGCAGAGGTTTATTTTATTAAGGGGTTTTATTTTGTTAAGGGGTGTGCAGGGGTTTATTTTATTAAGGGGGGGTTAATGGGTTTATTTCGTTAAGGGGGTGTGCAGGGGTTTATTTTATTAAGGAGGGTGCAGGGTTTTACTTTATTAAGGGAGGTTAAGGGGTTTTATTAAGGGGGGGTTAATGGGTTTTATTTAGTTAAGGGGGTGAGCAGGGGTTTTATTTTATTAAGGGGTTTTATTTTGTTAAGGGGTGTGCAGGGGTTTATTTTATTAAGGGGGCTTTTGAGTTTATCTCGTTAAGGGGGTGTGCAGGGGTTTATTTTATTAAGGGGGTGCAGGGTTTTACTTTATTAAGGGAGGTTAAGGGGTCTATTAAGGGGTGGTTAATGGGTTTTATTAAGGGGGGTTAATGGGTTTATTTCGTTAAGGGGGTGTTTCCATTGAGCATGAATATGCAAGGCAGACTAGCTTTGATGAAGTAATCGATAAATTTGCAGAAATGAAGGCTCGAAGGCAGAGGATGTAAATCCTTTCAAATTACCTCGGCCTAATAGACTGAGTGGTCACTTTGGATCTGTGTTTTTTTTGTTTCTAGAAAGCTGTTCAGTAATTATTTAAGTTTAATTTATTTCCAAGTTAATTTATTTTTCACAGTTATAGTTTTTTCAAGTTGATATAGAGCTTACAAATTTGTAATAAATATTATTGAAAACATTGAAAAAAGTTTGTGCATGTTTTCTTAACTTTCTTGGGGGGCTGGGGGGGGGGGGGGGTGCCAAACAAAGGGTTCGCCCCGGCTGCCAAATGCTCTAGGTACGCCCCTGAATGCTGGCATTCAGGGCCAGAGATCGAGGGTGGCTAGGTGGGAATTTACGCTTTCTCTCCAAGGTTTTGTAGATTGAGAGCTGAAAGCTTCCGTGTGACATGGTGGAGATGCTTGGTGACGGAGGTGGTGGTGTTGGTGGCACATCCTCTGTTTGCTGGGTGGCAGGTGCCAATGTTCCTCCAGAGGCGGAGGAAGATGCCGAGGCAGCAGCAGAAGAAGGAGCAGGAGGGGCCTGAGCCATGGGTGTAGGAACCCCCAAAAATCTGGGGGGGACAGCATTTTTGCTCGCCGGGTATAAACTTACAGTTCTGAAGACTCAGGGGTGCTGGCTTGGCCGGGCAGAAGGAGTGTGGGAGACTGTGAGGCCTTTTTCTCCAAGCTCAGTGCTCTGGGCAGCTGGGCTCCGGGCTGGAAGTGGGCACAATAAGAAAAAAATATTTTTCATTACACCTCAGGTCAGACCACCAATCAGACCCCCAATGTTAATCAGACCTCAGCTAACAGCCCCAATAAGATCCCCAATGTTAATAATACCTCAGATCACACCTCAGCTCAGACCCCAATATGAATGACCCCCAATCAGACCTCAAATAAGAGCCCCATGCCTCATAGCAGCCCCCAGTGCCTCTCATCAGCCCCCCCGGGGCGCCTCTCATCAGCCAGTAATAACAGAACCCCCCCCCCCCCCCAATCATGTGCCAGTAATAACAGACCCCCCCCCCAATCATGTGCCAGTAATAACAGACCCCCCCAATCATGTGCCAGTAATAACAGAGCCCCCAATCATGTGCCAGTAATAACAGACCCCCCCAATCATGTTCCAGTATTACCAGACAGACCACCCAATCATGTGGCAGTAATACCAGACACCGCCCCCCCCCCCAATCTGTGCCAGTAATTCCAGGCCCCCCCCCAAATTCCCCAATCATGTGCCAGCCCAGTATAATACTAGGGCCCCCCCAAATTCCCCAATCATGTGCCAGTATAATACCAGTGCCCCCAATCATGTGCCAGTAATACCAGACCCCCCCAATCATGTGCCAGTAATACCAGACCCCCCAATCATGTGCCAGTAATGACAGACCCCCCCAATCATGTGCCAGTAATACCAGACCCCCCCCCCCCCAAATTCCCCAATCATGTGCCAGTATAATACCAGACCCCCCAATCATGTGCCAGTAATGCCAGACCCCCCCAATCATGTGCCAGTAATGCCAGACCCCCCAATCATGTGGCAGTATTGTAATACCAGATCAGACCCCCCAATCATGTGCCACTATACCAAACCCCCCCAATCATGTGCCAGTAATAACAGACCCCCCCCCCAATCATGTGCCAGTAATAACAGACCCCCCCAATCATGTGCCAGTAATAACAGAGCCCCCCAATCATGTGCCAGTAATAACAGACCCCCCAATCATGTGCCAGTAATAACAGACCCCCCCAATCATGTGCCAGTATTACCAGACAGACCACCCAATCATGTGGCAGTAATACCAGACACCGCCCGCCCCCCCCCAATCTGTGCCAGTAATTCCAGGCCCCCCCCCCCAAAATTCCCCAATCATGTGCCAGCCCAGTATAATACTAGGGCCCCCCCAAATTCCCCAATCATGTGCCAGTATAATACCAGTGCCCCCAATCATGTGCCAGTAATACCAGACCCCCCCAATCATGTGCCAGTAATACCAGACCCCCCAATCATGTGCCAGTAATGACAGACCCCCCCAATCATGTGCCAGTAATACCAGACCCCCAATCATGTGGCAGTAATACCAGACCCCCCCCCAAATTCCCCAATCATGTACCAGTATGATACCAGACCCCCCAATCATGTGCCAGTAATACCAGACCCCCCCCAATCATGTGCCAGTAATACCAGACCCCCCAATCATGTGGCAGTATTGTAATACCAGATCAGACCCCCCAATCATGTGCCACTATACCAGACCCCCCCAATCATGTGCCAGTAATACCAGACCCCCCAATCATGTGCCAGTAATACCAGACCCCCCCAATCATGTGCCAGTAATACCAGACCCCCCCAATCATGTGCCAGTAATACCAGACCCCCCAATCATGTGCCAGTAATACCAGACCCCCCCAATCATGTGCCAGTAATACCAGACGGTCCAGACCCCCCCCATCATGTGCCAGTAATACCAGACCCCCCCTCACAATCTGTACCAGTAATTCCAGCCCCCCCCCAAATTCCCCAATCATGTGCCAACCCAGTATAATACCAGGGCCCCCCCAAATTCCCCAATCATGTGCCAGTATAATACCAGACCCCCACCAATCATGTGCCAGTAATACCAGACCCCCCAATCATGTGCCAGTAATACCAGACGGTCCAGACCCCCCCCATGTTCCAGTAATACCAGACCCACCCAATCATGTGGCAGTATTGTAATACCAGACCAGACCCCCCCAATAGTAATACCAGACCCCCCCAATCATGTGGCAGTATTGTAATACCAGACCAGACCCTCCAATCATGTGCCACTATACCAGACCCCCCCCAATCATGTGCCAGTAATACCAGACCCCCCCAATCATGTGCCAGTAATACCAGACCCCCCCAATCATGTGCCAGTAATACCAGACCCCCCCCCAAATTCCCCAATCATGTGCCAGTATAATACCAGACCCCCCCAATCATGTGCCAGTAATACCAGACCCCCCCCCCCCAATCATGTGCCAGTAATACCAGACCCCCCCAATCATGTGCCAGTAATACCAGACCCCCCCAATCATGTGCCAGTAATACCAGACCCCCCAATCATGTGCCAGTAATACCAGACCCCCCCAATCATGTGCCAGTAATACCAGACCCCCCAATCATGTGGCAGTATTGTAATACCAGATCAGACCCCCCAATCATGTGCCACTATACCAAACCCCCCCAATCATGTGCCAGTAATAACAGACCCCCCCCCAATCATGTGCCAGTAATAACAGACCCCCCCAATCATGTGCCAGTAATAACAGAGCCCCCCAATCATGTGCCAGTAATAACAGACCCCCCAATCATGTGCCAGTAATAACAGACCCCCCCAATCATGTGCCAGTATTACCAGACAGACCACCCAATCATGTGGCAGTAATACCAGACACCGCCCGCCCCCCCCAATCTGTGCCAGTAATTCCAGGCCCCCCCCCCCCAAATTCCCCAATCATGTGCCAGCCCAGTATAATACTAGGGCCCCCCCAAATTCCCCAATCATGTGCCAGTATAATACCAGTGCCCCCAATCATGTGCCAGTAATACCAGACCCCCCCAATCATGTGCCAGTAATACCAGACCCCCCAATCATGTGCCAGTAATACCAGACCCCCCCAATCATGTGCCAGTAATACCAGACCCCCCAATCATGTGCCAGTAATACCAGACCCCCCAATCATGTGCCAGTAATGACAGACCCCCCCAATCATGTGCCAGTAATACCAGACCCCCAATCATGTGGCAGTAATACCAGACCCCCCCCAAATTCCCCAATCATGTACCAGTATAATACCAGACCCCCCAATCATGTGCCAGTAATACCAGACCCCCCCAATCATGTGCCAGTAATACCAGACCCCCCAATCATGTGGCAGTATTGTAATACCAGATCAGACCCCCCAATCATGTGCCACTATACCAGACCCCCCCAATCATGTGCCAGTAATACCAGACCCCCCAATCATGTGCCAGTAATACCAGACCCCCCCAATCATGTGCCAGTAACACCAGACCCCCCCAATCATGTGCCAGTAATACCAGACCCCCCAATCATGTGCCAGTAATACCAGACCCCCCCAATCATGTGCCAGTAATACCAGACGGTCCAGACCCCCCCCCATCATGTGCCAGTAATACCAGACCCCCCCTCACAATCTGTACCAGTAATTCCAGGCCCCCCCCCAAATTCCCCAATCATGTGCCAGCCCAGTATAATACCAGGGCCCCCCCAAATTCCCCAATCATGTGCCAGTATAATACCAGACCCCCACTAATCATGTGCCAGTAATACCAGACCCCCCAATCATGTGCCAGTAATACCAGACGGTCCAGACCCCCCCCCATGTTCCAGTAATACCAGACCCACCCAATCATGTGGCAGTATTGTAATACCAGACCAGACCCCCCCAATAGTAATACCAGACCCCCCCAATCATGTGGCAGTATTGTAATACCAGACCAGACCCTCCAATCATGTGCCACTATACCAGACCCCCCCCAATCATGTGCCAGTAATACCAGACCCCCCCCAATCATGTGCCAGTAATACCAGACCCCCCCAATCATGTGCCAGTAATACCAGACCCCCCCCCAAATTCCCCAATCATGTGCCAGTAATACCAGACCCCCCCCCAATCATGTGCCAGTAATACCAGACGGTCCAGACCCCCTCATCATGTGCCAGTAATACCAGACCCACCCCCCCCAATCTGTGCCAGTAATTCCAGGCCCCCCCCCAAATTCCCCAATCATGTGCCAGCCTAGTATAATACCAGGGCCCCCCCAAATTCCCCAATCATGTGCCAGTATAATACCAGACCCCCACCAATCATGTGCCAGTAATACCAGACCCCCCCAAATTCCCCAATCATGTGCCAGTATAATACCAGACCCCCCCAATCATGTGCCAGTAATACCAGACGGTCCAGACCCCCCCCATATGCCAGTAATACCAGACCCACCCAATCATGTGGCAGTATTGTAATACCAGACCAGACCCCCCCAATCATGTGCCACTATACCAGACCCCCCAATCATGTGGCAGTAATACCAGACAGACCCCCCAATCATGTGGCACCAGTAATACCAGACACCCCCCCCCCAATCTGTGCCAGTAATTCCAGAGCCCCCCCAAATTCCCCAATCATGTGCCAGCCCAGTATAGTACCAGGGCCCACCCAAATTCCCCAATCATGTGCCAGTATAATACCAGTGCCTCCCTTTTATGTGCCAACTAATTATTGTATATAGTAAAAAATAAAAAATAAAAAAAATGAACACTTATACTTACCTCGGCTCTTTGGAGCGATGCGATGCAGGCCTCTTCCAGCCTGTGTCCTGACTCCAGCTCTGTACGGCTCAGGCCGGCGCGATGACGTCATCGTGCCGCCTACGCCGGCCTCTGATAGGCTGCCGGTCTAGTAGTGCCGGCAGCCTATCAGAGGAACAGGAAAGGGACACACCTCCCTGCCCTGCTCCTCCGCAGCCTTCTGTTTGTATCGCTGTCCTGAGGACAGCAATATAAACAGAAACGGATCACCATGGAGATGAGCGCTTCGCTTCCCCAATGGAAGCGCTCATCTCAGTGCCTGCCCCGCCGCCGCCGCACACAGACACTGCCGCTGGCCTGGCTGGAGCCTGGGGGGGATTTAACCAAACCTGTCCCCCCCGCATTATTTCCTGGGGGGGATCCATCCCCCCCGTCCCCCCTGCTTCCTACGCCCATGGCCTGAGCCCTTTCTTGGTTTTGAAGGTGCTTACTCCACTGCAGCCCGTGTCTCGCATGAAGATGCCTGGTCATGCAGGTTGTGCTAAGGTTCAGAACGTTAATGCCTCGCTTCAGGCTCTGATGGCACAGCGTGCAAACCACTCGGGTCTTGTCGTCAGCACATTGTGTAAAGAAGTGCCATGCCAGGGAACTCCTTGAAGCTGCCTTTGGTGTGCTCGGTCCCTGGTGGCGGTGGCCAGTAGCAGGCAAACTGTCTTTGCCACGGCTGCTCTGCTTTTGCGCCCTGCTCCCTCTTTTGCTGCGCTGTTGGCTCGGTCTCACCACTGCCTCTTCCTCCTAACTCTGAAAGTCAGTGGCACGACCTTCATTCCATGTGGGGTCTAGGACCTCATCGTCCCCTGCATCGTCTTCCACCCAGTCTTCCTCCCTGACCTCCTTTTCGGTCTGCACACTGCAGAAAGACGCAGCAGTGGGCACCTGTGTTTCGTCATCATCAGAGACGTGCTGAGGTGGTATTCCCATGTCATCATCAGAAAACATAAGTGGTTGGGCGTCAGTGCATTTTATGTCTTCCACCCTTGGAGAAGAGCTAGGTGGATGCCCTTGGGAAACCCTGCCAGCAGAGTCTTCAAACAGCATATGAGACTGCTGCATGACTTGAGGCTCAGACAGGTTCCCTGATATGCACGGGGGTGATGTGACAGACTGATGGGCATGGGTTTCAGGCGCCACCTGTGCGCTTTCTACAGAAGACTGGGTGGGAGATAATGTGAACGTGCTGGATCCACTGTCGGCCACCCAATCGACTATCGCCTGTACTTGCTCAGGCCTTACCATCCTTAGAACGGCATTAGGCCCGACCAAATATCTCTGGAGATTCTGGCGCCTACTGGGACCCGAAGTAGTTGGTTCACTAGGACGTGTAGCTGGGCCCGAATGGCCACGTCCTCTCCCTGCAGCAGTGGCTCCACCCACACCACCACCACGACCATGACAGCGTCCCTTAGATTTATTTCAGCTACTTTTAAATAGGCTCGGTCACACACAGATAGTGTCACAGAGGTGTATATGGGCTGGTTAATATGACAGATTCTCAGCAAAATAGATTTATTTCAGCTACTTCTAAATAGGTTTGGTCACACACAGATAGTGTCACAGCAGTGTATATGGGCTGATTAATATGACAGATTCCCAGCAAAATAGGTTTATTTCAGCTACTTCTAAATAGGTTGGGTCACACACAGATAGTGTAACAGCGGTGTATATGGGCTGGTTAATATGACAGATTCCCAGTAAAATAGATTTATTTCAGCTACTTCTAAATAGGTTCGGTCACATACAGATAGTGTCACAGCGGTGTATATGGGCTGGTTAATATGACAGATTCTCAGCAAAAAAGCTTTAGTTCAGCTACTTATAAATAGGTTTGGTCACACACAGATAGTGTCACAGCGGTGTATATGGGCTGGTTAATATGACAGATTCCCAGCAAAATAGATTTATTTCAGCTACTTCTAAATAGGTTGGGTCACACACAGATAGTGTAACAGCGGTGTATATGGGCTGGTTAATATGACAGATTCCCAGTAAAATAGATTTATTTCAGCTACTTCTAAATAGGTTCGGTCACACACAGATAGTGTCACAGCGGTGTATATGGGCTGGTTAATATGACAGATTCTCAGCAAAATAGCTTTAGTTCAGCTACTTCTAAATGGGTACGGTCAAACACAGATAGTGTCACAGCGGTGTATATGGGCTGGTTAATATGACAGATTCCCACAAAATAGATTTATTTCAGCTACTTCTAAATAGGTTCGGTCACACACAGATAGTGTCACAGCGGTGTATATGGGCTGGTTAATATGACAGATTCCCAGCAAAATAGATTTATTTCAGCTACTTCTAAATAGATTCGGTCACACACAGATAGTGTCACAGCGGTGTATATGGGCTGGTTAATATGACAGATTCTCAGCAAAAAAGCTTTAGTTCAGCTACTTATAAATATGTTTGGTCACACACAGATAGTGTCACAGCGGTGTATATGGGCTGGTTAAAATCACAGATTCCCAGCAAAAAAGCTTTAGTTCAGCTACTTCAAAATTGGTTCTGTTACACACAGATTGGGTAAGAGCAGTATGGCCTGAAGACAAGCGTCAGATCATGCAATGTTGTGCTGGTGCACTGCAATTGCGGTAAAATGGCCGCCGATGACCACTGAAAAAAGTGTCTGAAAAAAAAACGCTCAGGGCAGTCACAAACCCTGTGTGCTCTGCACCCACAAAAGATCGATGATTCTCAGCTGTAGATTTGCAGAATTTCAGGACTTCGTTGTATTTCTCCCTGCCTAATCTCTCCCTCACAGCAGCAGCAACCTATCCCTACACTAGTGAAGAGCAGAGTGACGTGCAGCGCTACGTGACTCAAGCTTTTAAGGAGGCTGGGTCACATGGTGCACTTGGCCAATCACAGCCATGCCAATAGTAGGCATGGCTGTGATGGCCTCTTGGGGCAAGTAGTATGACGCTTGTTGATTGGCTGCTTTGCAGCCTTTCAAAAAGCGCCATAGAAATCGCCGAACCCCGAACCCGAACTTTTACGTAAATGTTCGGGTTCGGGTGGAAAAACGCGTAAAGTTCGGTACGAACCCAAACTTTACAGTTCGGGTTCGCTCAACTCTAGTTGTCTCTGGTCCTAACCTTTTTCTAGGGCCTTATAGGGATATCCTGCATATATATATTCCTACCTTCAGGGTCTATTCATATTAATAGATAGTTAGGGCCCGGATTAGGGTTGGTTAGGAGGTGACCTGTTTCTTCCCTAGTTTCCAGGCCCAGTTACTGTTCCCCTTCCCTCCTGTGTTCAGTGTGGAGTTTTCCCCCCACACTGATTGTGACAGGGGCTTTGGAATCGAATTACTCAAGTTACAATGGTTTGAACATACAATGGTCATCCAAGGACCAATTAATATTGTAACTTGAGGGACCATATGTACATATGCACTCATGTACTTTACAGCCTACATAATACACACAGAGCATCCCTAGCTATACCCATACAGTCCTTATACAACATTCATACATACAGAACACCCCGTACATGAAGCATAATATAAACATACATCACCTCCACCATACACCTCCAGTACTCATACTGCACCACCATCATACACAAACAGCAACCATACAGCATACATACAGCACATAATACCCATACTGCACCTCCACAATATGCATACTGTATTCAAAACAGAAGACATATATAGAACAACCATACATGAACAATACATTACACTTCCAGCAGCCCGAATACGGTACCTATGCAGTAAACATGCAATGGACAAACACCCCTCCCATGAACAGAGAGCAGCCTTACAATATAAATACAGTACTCTCAACATGCACATGTAGAAACCCCATCCTACATATGGCTCCCATACAGTACACTGACAGATACTGCATCCACACAGTGCCCTGCCCTTAAGCTAACCATACGTAAATGTGTAGCTACTGAAATAGCTCTGTACATACTCATATTGATCTCGACCACGTAAATGAACACCATTATACTAGTGCTGTAGGAGAACACCTTGTGATGAAGAATCGTGCAGAATATAATAAGGTCTTATAACATTCCGTGTGGAAGATATTTTTCCATCTCTAAATTGGTTTAGAAAGTTTCTCTCCAGTCCAGAGTCTATCTGCGCTTTCTGCCAGCAATCATATTTTTTCCCCTCTGAGTTCAACGACCTGAACCACACAATATTTCTAGTAGGGTATAGTAGAGAGTGGCAGAGCCTATGATTGAGATAGTATGGATTATGGCCATATTGGGGTATAGGGACGCCCTAAATGGGTGCAACTGACATGGTTTTGTACAAGTAACAGGATGGCCTAGAATGCAAGGAATTTCAGTGGACGTCTATTTTCTCTGGTATGGGCTCACAATGCAGAAGTCACTCTAATATAAATTTACTGAACTGATGGGTTGATGGAAGACATTGAGGTCTTTTATTCCATTTCTATTGTTTCTTTTGCAAAATTGTGGTCCGATGACATAATATTGAGCACCCAAAGCTATTTAAATTTCTCAACTCCAGTCCTCAAATCCATGGAAAGCTTTATCAACAGTCTGACATGAACTTTAAAGCGCAACACTAAGAAATTAGACCTCCTAGGACTTACAAAGAAGAAAAGGGAAGAGAAAAGGAAGTATCAAAAAGAGAACATTACTTTGGGCATTTCCTTACCACCATATGCCTCCATAACAGGAAGGAGTGATATACGTTCAAAGAGCAGTGTAGTGGACCATGAGCCTTATAGAGAATAGGGATGTGACCCTCAAGCACTGAAGAAGAGTGGTGTGGCCTTCAAGCCTCAAAAATGAAAACTTATGTGATTCTCAAGGCTTGAAGAAGAAAATGTTACTGTTTCCCACAAGCTATTACTTAAAGGGATTCTGTCACCAAGTTTTGGGCTATAGAGCTGCGGACATGCATGGCTAGATCGCCGCTAGCATGTCCGCAATATACCTGTCCTATAGGGCTGTGTGCATTTATTTTCTTTAAAAAAGGATTTTAGAGATATGTAGATTAGTCTTGTATGTGTCCAAGGGGCTGTACTAACCTTCCTGGAGCCCAGCCGTGCCCAGCCACGCCCGCCTGTGAAGGAGCCCAGCATCGCCTATGTCCTCCGAATCTCCTCCTTTCATCAACGATAGATTGCCGTAATCTCGCGATGCGCGAGCTCGCGCATGCGCAGTGCCGGTATAGTGTGTTCCTTCCCTGTGCTGGCATCATCCTCAGGGAAAGAACTGCAAACAAAAAATAAAAACTTCCATGAACTCACTATGCCCATCAGCGAATACCTTGGGGTGTCTTCTTTCCAAAATGGGGTCACTTGTGGGGTAGTTATACTGCCCTGTGATTCTAGGGGCCCAAATGTGTGGTAAGTAGTTTGAAATCAAAATCTGTAAAAAATGGCCGGTGAAATCCGAAAGGTGCTCTTTGGAATGTGGGCCCCTTTGCCCACCTAGGCTGCAAAAAAGTGTCACACATCTGGTATCCCCGTACTCAGGAGAAGTTGGGCAATGTGTTTTGGGGTGTCATTTTACATATACCCATGCTGGGTGAGATAAATATCTTGGTCAAATGCCAACTTTGTATAAAAAAATGGGAAAAGTTGTCTTTTGCCAAGATATTTCTCTAACCCGGCATGGGTATATGTAAAAAAACACCCCAAAACACATTGCCCAACTTCTCCTGAGTACGGGGATACCAGATGTGTGACACTTTTTTGCAGCCTAGGTGGGCAAAGGGGCCCACATTCCAAAGAGCACTTTTCGGATTTCACCGGCCATTTTTTACAGATTTTGATTTCAAACTACTTACCACACATTAGGGCCCCTAGAATCACAGGGCAGTATAACTACCCCACAAGTGACCCCATTTTGGAAAGAAGACACCCCAAGGTATTCGCTGATGGGCATAGTGAGTTCATGGAAGTTTTTATTTTTTGTCACAAGTTAGTGGAATATGAGACTTTGTAAGAAAAAAAAAAAAGAAAAAATCATCATTTTCCGCTAACTTGTGACAAAAAATATAAAATTCTAGGAACTCGCCATGCCCCTCACGGAATACCTTGGGGTGTCTTCTTTCCAAAATGGGGTCACTTGTGGGGTAGTTATACTGCCCTGGCATTCTAGGGGCCCTAATGTGTGGTAAGTAGGTAAATGACCTGTGAAATCCGAAAGGTGCTCTTTGGAATGTGGGCCCCTTTGCCCACCTAGGCTGCAAAAAAGTGTCACACATGTGGTATCGCCGTATTCAGGAGAAGTTGGGCAATGTGTTTTGGGGTGTCTTTTTACATATACTCATGCTGGGTGAGAGAAATATCTCGGCAAAAGACAACTTTTCCCATTTTTTAAACAAAGTTGGCATTTGACCAAGATATTTATCTCACCCAGCATGGGTATATGTAAAATGACACCCCAAAACCCATTGCCCAACTTCTCCTGAGTACGGTGATACCAGATGTGTGACACTTTTTTGCAGCCTAGATGCGCAAAGGGGCCCACATTCCTTTTATGAGGGCATTTTTAGACATTTGGATCCCAGACTTCTTCTCATGCTTTAGGGCCCCTAGAATGCCAGGGCAGTATAAATACCCCACATGTGACCCCATTTTGGAAAGAAGACACCCCAATGTATTCAATGAGGGGCATGGCGAGTTCATAGAATTTTTTTTGTTTTTGGCACAAGTTAGCGGAAATTGATTTATTTATTTTTTTCTCACAAAGTCTCCCTTTCCGCTAACTTGGGACAAAAATTTCAATCTTTCATGGACTCAATATGCCCCTCACGGAATACCTTGGGGTGTCTTCTTTCCGAAATGGGGTCACATGTGGGGTATTTATACTGCCCTGGCATTCTAGGGGCCCTAAAGCGTGAGAAGAAGTCTGGAATATAAATGTCTAAAAATTTTTACGCATTTGGATTCCGTGAGGGGTATGGTGAGTTGTTGTGAGATTTTATTTTTTGACACAAGTTAGTGGAATATGAGACTTTGTAAGAAAAAAATAATAATTTCCGCTTACTTGGGCCAAAAAAATGTCTGAATGGAGCCTTACAGGGGGGTGATCAATGACAGGGGGGTGATCAATGACAGGGGGGTGATCAGGGAGTCTATATGGGGTGATCACCCCCCTGTAAGGCTCCATTCAGATGTCCGTATGTGATTTGCGGATCCGATCCATGTATCAGTGGATCCGTAAAAAACATACGGACATCTGAATGCAGCCTTACAGGGGGGTGATCAATGACAGGGGGGTGATCAGGGAGTCTATATGGGGTGATCACCTCCGTCATTGATCACTCCCCTGTAAGGCTCCATTCAGACGTCCGTACGTGTTTTGCGTATCCGATCCATGTATCAGTGGATCCGTAAAAATCATACGGACATCTGAATGCAGCCTTACAGGGGGTGATCAATGACAGGGGGGTGATCAATGACAGGGGGGTGATCAGGGAGTCTATATGGGGTGATCAGGGGTGATCAAGGGTGATCAAGGGTGAATAAGGGGTTAATAAGTGACAGGGGGGGTGTAGTGTAGTGGTGCTTGGTGCAACATATTACTGAGCTACCTGTGTCCTCTGGTGGTCGATCCAAACAAAGGGGACCACCAGAGGACCAGGTAGCAGGTATATTAGACGCTGTTATCAAAACAGCGTCTAATATGCCTGTTAGGGGTTAAAAAAAATCACATCCATTCTCTTACCTTCAGTTCCTGTGTGCGCGCGCGCGCCTGTGTGTGCGCGTTCACAGGAAATCTCGGCTCACGCGAGATGACGCATATATGCATCGCTGAGCGCAGGGCTGCCACCTCCGGAACGCGAATCTGCGTTAGGCGGTCCGGAGGTGGTTAAGTGCCCCAGAAGACTACTGCAAAAGGTTAAATATTGCTAAAAGGATTAATTTACTGTTGCGGAGTTAAATGTGATTTATTAGTAAAGCAATTATTTCTTTGTGCGCTGTGTATGCCTAATAGCAATGTGTAGGCGTAATATAGTTAACACTTTCAGACCTGTTTAGGTTACCAGGGTGATAGACTTAGCCCACCTCCGGTTAGTAAGTTAACTGAAGCAGAGCAGAGCTACAGACAAGACCTACAGTCGTGGCCAAAAGTTTTGAGAATGACAAAAATATTAGTTTTCACAAAGTTTGCTGCTAAACTGCTTTTAGATCTTTGTTTCAGTTGTTTCTGTGATGTAGTGAGATATAATTACACGCACTTCATACGTTTCAAAGGATTTTATCGACAATTACATGACATTTATGCAAAGAGTCAGTATTTGCAGTGTTGGCCCTTCTTTTTCAGGACCTCTGCAATTCGACTGGGCATGCTCTCAATCAACTTCTGGGCCAATTCCTGACTGATAGCAACCCATTCTTTCATAATCACTTCTTGGAGTTTGTCAGAATAGTGGGTTTTTGTTTGTCCACCCGCCTCTTGAGGATTTACCTCAAGTTCTCAATGGGATTAAGATCTGGGGAGTTTCCAGGCCAACGTTTTGGTCCCCAAGCCACTTAGTTATCACTTTTACCTTATGGCACGGTGCTCCATCGTGCTGGAAAATGCATTGTTCTTCACCAAACTGTTGTTGTATTGTTGGAAGAAGTTGCTGTTGGAGGGTGTTTTGGTACCATTCTTTATTCATGGCTATGTTTTTGGGCAAAATTGTGAGTGAGCCCACTCCCTTGGATGAAAAGCAACCCCACACATGAATGGTCTCAGGATGCTTTACTGTTGGCATGACACAGGACTGATGGTAGCGCTCACCTTTTCTTCTCCGGACAAGCCTTTTTCCAGATGCCCCAAACAATCGGAAAGAGGCTTCATCGGAGAATATGACTTTGCCCCAGTCCTCAGCAGTCCATTCACCATACTTTCTGCAGAAGATCAATCTGTCCCTGATGGGTTTTTTGGAGAGAAGTGGCTTCTTTGCTGCCCTTCTTGACACCAGACCATCTTCCAAAAGTCTTCGCCTCACTGTGCGTGCAGATGCGCTCACACCTGCCTGCTGCCATTCCTGAGCAAGCTCTGCACTGGTGGCACTCCGATCCCGCAGTTGAATCCTCTTTAGGAGACGATCCTGGCGCTTGCTGGACTTTCTTGGACGCCCTG
Organism: Bufo bufo; assembly: GCF_905171765.1. Classification (NCBI taxonomy): domain Eukaryota; kingdom Metazoa; phylum Chordata; class Amphibia; order Anura; family Bufonidae; genus Bufo; species Bufo bufo. The sequence goes on along the minus strand of NC_053389.1, from coordinate 247,715,665 downwards.
AAGCCTTCTTAACAAGAATTGACCCTCTTTCCTTGAAGTTCTTGATGATCCTATAAATTGTTGATTGAGGTGTAATCTTAGTAGCCACAATATCCTTGTCTGTGAAGCCATTTTTATGCAACGCAATGATGGCTGCACGCGTTTCTTTGCAGGTCACCATGATTAACAATGGAAGAACAATGATTTCAAGCATCACCCTCCTTTTAACATGTCAAGTCTGCCATTTTAACCCAATCAGCCTGACATAATGATCTCCAGCCTTGTGCTCGTCAACATTCTCACCTGAGTTAACAAGACGATTACTGAAATGATCTCGGCAGGTCCTTTAATGACAGCAATGAAATGCAGTGGAAAGGTTTTTTTGGGATTAAGTTAATTTTCATGGCAAAGAAGGACTATGCAATTCATCTGATCACTCTTCATAACATTCTGGAGTATATGCAAATTGCTATTATAAAAACTTAAGCAGCAACTTTTCCAATTTCCAATATTTTTGTCATTCTCAAAACTTTTGACCACGACTGTACATGTGCAACCTCCTGCACACTAGGCCCAAGTTCAGAGAATCTTTCTCTCTGAGACTAGGGTTGCCAAAGAAGCAACTTTATCATCAGAGTACCCCTGAAAGAAAGAAACTACACATCTTAGACAGCTCAGAACCATTAAGGCTGTGCAAGATAACAATTCACAGTATTGGTTTGAGATAAATATGTTGTAGGACCAATTAAACTGTATCACTGATTTGTTATCCTACTAAAACTTAACTTTTATCAGATAATATATATAAAAAATATGTCCCACAATAATAGTAGTAACATGACTGCATGTAGAAAAAAACCTGCCCAGGCATATAAATAAGCAATAATTACTTGGCACTACGTATATGTATATACAACATCAAATAACGCATAAACATACGTAGTCCTGTATCATAGATAATAGATAATAACACTATGGTTTAACCACTTATTATGATCACCACTCACGGTTTGTTGCATGAAAGATGCGTGATCTTGGTATTCAGGCAGTTAGGGTGATCAATTGGATCCGTAGTGGTCCCCTTTGTCTGCTGAAAAAAATGTGGTTCCAAGTGATGTTAGGTTGCTGAGTCACTTGAGGCAGTAGGTCAGATTGGTAGGAGTATGTCCCTAGTGAGCTATTATTATCCTGCCTAAAAGCGGAGAGGTCTCCCGCCTATATGCGGGAGAATCACCCCCTAAGGAGCGACCCCACTTCTCGGTGGCTGGCCCTATTATTCTGGCCCTGTTGTTGTCTCCTAGTGCTGGCCTGTTCAGGTGTTTCTTTCAAAAGTCGTTCCCGACGCGTTTCCTCTGACAGGTGATGCTGTCAGATTCATCAGGGGTAGAGTCAGGGCCGTCTTTGCCGCAGGGCAAAAGGGGCAGCTGCCCCGGGCCCAGTTTCTCATGGGGGCCCTGGCGGCTGGCCCAACTCGCGACTCTGACTCAGTCTCTATCTATAATCTAATATGCAGAAGCGCTTCAGCGCAGCACAGACAGTCTACTCATCACCACAGATGTCTAGACAACTTGAACTTACAGCGCCGAAGGCGAAGCACTTCGGCCCCCCGCCCCCGTCACTCACGTGGTAAAAGGGGGTGTGAGTGTCTTGTGTGAGTCATCACCGCAGCCTGGTGAAGCGCCACGGCGGAGCAGGCACCAGCAGGGACTAAGTCCCCGCCTCCGGTCCAGAGGCTAAAGGGATTGGCTGGCGGTGGTGAGTGAGTCACACACAGCCTCACGTGATGTGAGTTGTGACCACTTACCAGACAAGAAGTCCAGACCAGTCTCACTGACCTGCTGACCTGACCTACCTAATAGTACAGACAGTCAGGCAGCCAGCCAGAGTCGACCTGCCACTGCCGCGCCAGGAGGGGAGGACAAGACTGAGGAGGAGGTAAGCAAAAAGCAGTGGCACGCTGCGCATAGGCATTATATATATATATATATTGACTTTATTTTATATTTGATGAAACCGGTCAGGACTCAGGTCACCAGATCCGACCATTCATAAATTTGTGGGGTATTATTATAGAGAGCCCCAGGCGACAAGGGCAGGGGTTGGGTTCTTTTCTCTGTCTGACTCTGCTGCTGAACTGTGGCCTGGGGCCATCACTTGCCACATTTACTAATCTTTGCTCAGGGGGGCCCTCATGGTGTGGACTGGACTGGTCATTTTCACTAAGGAATAGTTTAACCATTTATGTGCAAAAGAGAAGATAAGAAGTCAGCTCCAATCAGATATCTGCACATAGACCAAGACTCTGGGTCTATGCAGATATCTGATTGGAGCTGACTTAGTGACCTCTTTTTTTCTCTTTTGCATATAAACGGTTAAACTATATTCCTTAGAAAAAATGACCAGTCCAGACCATGAGGGCCCCCCTGAGAAAAGATTAGTAAATGTGGCAGGTGGTGGCCCCAGGCCACAGTTCAGCAGACAGAGAGAACTCCTTTGTCTCTCTTCTCTCTAATAATCCACTAGTAATTTAAAGCGAACCTTTCACCTTATTTTCACTTTATAAACTAGCAACAGTACCTTATAGATTATCTTGAGTGTGTTGTTATCCATGTTAGTGCTGCTTTCCTGCGCTTTTTATTCATAAAAAAATCGTCTTATAAAGTTCTCATTTCTGCTCCAACAGTCACGCAACAAGTCAAGGGGGTATCCCTTCCCTCTCCTCTGGCCGTACCGCCCCTGCCCTAACCCCGCCCTTTATGCTTTGTAATTGACAGCCGGCTCAGTCGCCGGGACGGCGCTTCTGAATCCTGCGCATGCGCTGCCCTCCTCATTCGCCGCGCGATCCCGTCTTTCTGGCGGACACAAGCGCGACCATGTAACAGAATCGCGCATGCGCCGTACGCGATGCCTGCCTGTCTGCTCTCCCTCCCGTACGCGCGCTCCACTATCTTCATAAAATACCTTCGGATTATTAGAACAATGCTCCGCTCATGATGATCACTGGCTTGCAATCTGCGGCAAGTCTACAGTGATCACGTGGGGCACTTGGAGCCTGAAGATAGTGGAGCGCGCGCACAGGAGGGACAGCAGACAGGCAGGCATCGCGTACGGCGCATGCGCGATTCTGTTACATGGTCTCGCTTGTGTCCGCCAGAAAGACAGGATCGTGCGGCGAATGAGGAGGACGGCGCATGCGCAGGATTCAGAAGCGCCGTCCCGGCGACTGAGCCGGCTGTCAATTACAAAGCATAGAGGCGGCGTTAGGGCAGGGGCGGTATGGCCAGAGGAGAGGGAAGGGATACCCCCTTGACTTGTTGCGTGACTGTTGGAGCAGAAATGAGAACTTTATAAGACGATTTTTTTATGAATAAAAGCGCAGGAAAGCGGCACTAACATGGATAACAACACACTCAAGATAATCTATAAGGTACTGTTGCTAGTTTATAAAGTGAAAATGAGGTGAAAGGTTCGCTTTAAATAACCCCATTAGTGGGGGATTATTATAGAGACGGGAGACAAAGGGTTTGGGTTCTCTCTGTCTGCTGAACTGTGGCCTGGGGCCGGCCAGCCACATTTACTAATCTTTGCTCAGGGGGGCCCTCATAAACATAGACCCACATGGTGTGGACTGGTCATTTTTTCTAAGGAATATAGTTTAACCGTTTATGTGCAAAAGAGAAAAAAAGAGGTCACTAAGTCAGCTCCAATCAGATATCTGCACATAGACCCAGAGTCTTGGTCTATGTGCAGATATCTGATTGGAGCTGACTTCTTATTTTCTCTTTTGCACATAAATGGTTAAACTATTCCTTAGTGAAAATGACCAGTCCAGTCCACACCATGAGGGCCCCCCTGAGCAAAGATTAATAAATGTGGCAAGTGGTGGCCCCAGGCCAGGCCACAGTTCAGCAGACAGAGAGAACCCAAACCTTTTCACTAAGGAATAGTTTAACCATTTATGTGCAAAAGAGAAAATAAGAAGTCAGCTCCAATCAGATATCTGCACATAGACCAAGACTCTGGGTCTATGCAGATATCTGATTGGAGCTGACTTAGTGACCTCTTTTTTTCTCTTTTGAACATAAACGGTTAAACTATATTCCTTAGAAAAAAATGACAAGTCCACACCATGAGGGCCCCCCCTGAGCAAAGGGTGACACCAGCCATAGCAACGCCACTGCCTCTATCTGTAAGTCGCTGGAGTGCACGGCAGGCTCGCTTTTCTGGAGGAAGTGGAACTGTGAACTGTCTGGACTCTGAGCGGCTGTACAGTCAGTAGTGGCATGTGACACATGTGGCAATAATAATGTGTCACCCGTGTCATGTCATGTGTGATGTGCATCCCAATTATGCCATACATACGTGTGCAGATACTGGTCCTGTACTCCTGTGAGGCTGCAAGGCAGGGGTGTGGACCAATCATGAGACTGCATGTGGAGGGCGTGATTGCATGCTAGGGTGTGGGAAGGCGGGATCCAGGGGGCCCAAGGAAATCCTTGCCCAGGGTCCAATCAATATTAAAGACGGCCCTGGGTAGAGTGGATGATGTAGATATGGTATAATAACCGTCAGCTCAGTCGCTTTTTTGGTGGTGTCCCAGCTAGATGATTGCAGTCCAGACCGGTGTCTGAAACTGCCCCCTTATATACACCGTCATATAAAGTGTACCCAGTGTGTTAATTACTCACTTGTTCTTTTTTCGGCGTGCGTTCCATTGGATTGGGAACGGATCCGGAACTACGTCACTCTGCGCATGCGCACTAATTGACCAAGAGCCCAGTGAAACGCATCGCGTCAGCGTCGTGCGTCTAGTCACAGCCTAGGACGCTGCGTGTTAGTGTGGAACGCATCGGCGTCATTAGCCGCACTTAATGATGACCCGTGCTGCTGTGGAACGCATAGACGTCATATTCATGCGTCTCAGGGGATCCGATTGGAGTGCTGTGTACATTAATGATTTTGTCAAATATACAGAAAAGCCTGCAAAACGTAATTATTTCTTAATGTACATTGGTACAGTATTATAGGAAGTCCAGATACAGATAGTCTGGTCTATTATGAAATTCGTTATATATCACACAATTGTCCTGCATCTTGGTCCAATTGCATTCCTTAGTGTTGTCTTTTTTATATATATATATATATGACCTCAGGTATATTATTTTTAGGGGTATACTGGTACGTAGGTGGGGGACTATTTTGGAGTGGGAGGGAAGTTAGTCCTAGGTTTTATACATTATATAAAATTTCATGATATACCCAGGGCCATTGTTGGCTCCCAGCCCCTCTTGCTTTTTGAGATAATTATGACTATAACCTATCTCGGTAGATGTAGTATTAATCCTATTCCGTCCATATATTTTTTGTTATTATCTTTACACTTGTCAAGTGGTATCGAGTATTCTGGACGCATCGGGCCTAAATGAAACACCCAAAAGATAGTATCTCATTTAGGCCGAGTGGGCTCACTGTCTTTAACCTATGGGTCCACTCTGCCTCTTTCTGTAATATTTTTCTATTGAGGTCACCGCCTCTGGGGGATGGACGTATCACTTCGATAACGCAGAATTTCAGTAACCTAAAGTCTCCATTATGACAGATCTGTATGTGTCTTGCGATTGGGGTATCTCGTTGGTGTCTGATGTCTCCCAAATGATCTCCAATCCTCCTTGTCTTGCCCACGTATTGAAGATTACAGGTACATGTGCATAGGTATACAACCCCTGTAGTTTTGCAATTTGCAAAATCCCTAATGGTATATATTTTCTTGGTGACGTTACTAGTGAAGGTTTTTGTCTTGATGATATGTGGACAGGCTATGCATGTGCCACATTTAAACATACCTAGGGGTTTCCTATCCAGCCAAGTTCCAGGTTTTTTAATCGGTAAATAATGGCTGTGTACAAATCTATCCCCCAATGATCTTCCTCTACGGTATGTAATTGCCGGGTAAGGGGGAAGGGTGTCCTGTATGTCAGGGTCAGTGAGCAGCAAGTCCCAGTATTTTTGAAGGATATCCCTAACTTGTCTATTATAGTTATCATAAGTACCTATAATACGGAAGGTGTGATCTGCTGTGGATTTTGCCAGTTGTTTAGGAGATAGTAGTTCTGTTCTTTCTACATTTAATGCTGATTTAAAGGCTTTTTGTAATGGTCGATCCGGATATCCCCTTTGACTAAACCTGATTCTCAGGTCACTGGCTTGATTATAAAAGTCTACCTTCCGGGTACAATTTCTGCGGATCCGCAGATATTGTCCCTTGGGAATACCGCATTTGAGATTTGTGGGATGATGACTCTCCCATCTTAATAGGTTATTCACTAGTCAAAGGGGATATCCGGATCGACCATTACAAAAAGCCTTTAAATCAGCATTAAATGTAGAAAGAACAGAACTACTATCTCCTAAACAACTGGCAAAATCCACAGCAGATCACACCTTCCGTATTATAGGTACTTATGATAACTATAATAGACAAGTTAGGGATATCCTTCAAAAATACTGGGACTTGCTGCTCACTGACCCTGACATACAGGACACCCTTCCCCCTTACCCGGCAATTACATACCGTAGAGGAAGATCATTGGGGGATAGATTCGTACACAGCCATTATTTACCGATTAAAAAACCTGGAACTTGGCTGGATAGGAAACCCCTAGGTATGTATAAATGTGGCACATGCATAGCCTGTCCACATATCATCAAGACAAAAACCTTCACTAGTAACGTCACCAAGAAAATATATACCATTAGGGATTTTGCAAATTGCAAAACTACAGGGGTTGTATACCTATGCACATGTACCTGTAATCTTCAATACGTGGGCAAGACAAGGAGGATTGGAGATCATTTGGGAGACATCAGACACCAACGAGATACCCCAATCGCAAGACACATACAGATCTGTCATAATGGAGACTTTAGGTTACTGAAATTCTGCGTTATCGAAGTGATACGTCCATCCCCCAGAGGCGGTGACCTCAATAGAAAAATATTACAGAAAGAGGCAGAGTGGACCCATAGGTTAAAGACAGTGAGCCCACTCGGCCTAAATGAGATACTATCTTTTGGGTGTTTCATTTAGGCCCGATGCGTCCAGAATACTCGATACCACTTGACAAGTGTAAAGATAATAACAAAAAATATATGGACGGAATAGGATTAATACTACATCTACCGAGATAGGTTATAGTCATAATTATCTCAAAAAGCAAGAGGGGCTGGGAGCCAACAATGGCCCTGGGTATATCATGAATTTTTATATAATGTATAAAACCTAGGACTAACTTCCCTCCCACTCCAAAATAGTCCCCCACCTACGTACCAGTATACCCCTAAAAATAATATACCTGAGGTCATATATATATATATAAAAAAGACAACACTAAGGAATGCAATTGGACCAAGATGCAGGACAATTGTGTGATATATAACGAATTTCATAATAGACCAGACTATCTGTATCTGGACTTCCTATAATACTGTACCAATGTACATTAAGAAATAATTACGTTTTGCAGGCTTTTCTGTATATTTGACAAAATCATTAATGTACACAGCACTCCAATCGGATCCCCTGAGACGCATGAATATGACGTCTATGTGTTCCACAGCAGCACGGGTCATCATTAAGTGCGGCTAATGACGCCGATGCGTTCCACACTAACGCGCGGCGTCCTAGGCTGTGACTAGACGCACAACGCTGACGCGATGCGTTCCACGGGGCTCTTGGTCAATTAGTGCGCATGCGCAGAGTGACGTAGTTCCGGATCCGTTCCCAATCCAATGGAACGCACGCCGAAAAAAGAACAAGTGAGTAATTAACACACTGGGTACACTTTATATGACGGTGTATATAAGGGGGCAGTTTCAGACACCGGTCTGGACTGCAATCATCTAGCTGGGACACCACCAAAAAAGCGACTGAGCTGACGGTTATTATACCGTATTTACATCATCCACTCTACCCCTGATGAATCTGACAGCATCACCTGTCAGAGGAAACGCGTCGGGAACGACTTTTGAAAGAAACACCTAAACAGGCCAGCACTAGGAGACCAGAACAGGGCCAGAATAATAGGGCCAGCCACCGAGAAGTGGGGTCGCTCCTTAGGGGGTGATTCTCCCGCATATAGGCGGGAGACCTCTCCGCTTTTAGGCAGGATAATAATAGCTCACTAGGGACATACTCCTACCAATCTGACCTACTGCCTCAAGTGACTCAGCAACCTAACATCACTTGGAACCACATTTTTTTCAGCAGACAAAGGGGACCACTACGGATCCAATTGATCACCCTAACTGCCTGAATACCAAGATCACGCATCTTTCATGCAACAAACCGTGAGTGGTGATCATAATAAGTGGTTAAACCATAGTGTTATTATCTATTATCTATGATACAGGACTACGTATGTTTATGCGTTATTTGATGTTGTATATACATATACGTAGTGGCAAGTAATTATTGCTTATTTATATGCCTGGGCAGGTTTTTTTCTACATGCAGTCATGTTACTACTATTATTGTGGGACATATTTTTTATATATATTATCTGATAAAAGTTAAGTTTTAGTAGGCTAACAAATCTGTGATACTGTGCAAGATAACATCAATAAGGTAATGTACTGCTCATTTATGGCAAAAGCCTTTACTGCTGTGGAAAGGGTTATTTGTCTCTGGTACCCAGTAAAACTCAAGAACTACTACTACCAACAATGCCGCTGCTCATACACAGCAACTGGGGAATAGTAAGCTTTGTGATATACCTCAGGACTGTGCCAGTTGCTGCTATATGTACGACTAAAGATAGACTTTATTTATTGCAACTAGTGTTGGGCAAGTATGCTCAGCTGAACACTAATTTTACTCGAGCATTGCGATGCCCGGCACATCGTGGTGTTCAGCCGAATACCGCATGTGCTCGAATACGAAGCTTGAGTCTCCTCCCTGCACGTTTGTTGGCTGCTACGCAGCCAATAAACGTGCAGGTAAGTACTGCCATTCACTGTAATGCCGTAGCCATGTTGGCTACTGGCTTTACAGTGATTGGCTGGCCGGAACACATCATCGGGTGCTATATAGCACCCAATGACACGTGTTCAGCTCAGTCTTAGTCAGGGAGAGCTGTGCTGAAGAAGGGACAGATAGTGTAGGGAGTGAAATATTAATATTTTTATTGAAAAAAACTTGTTAGAGATCCAAAAGTCCTTTTAAGGACTATTGTTGTATCTGGCAGCAATATAATTATTAGCGCAACCTGCGCTAAATTGCCTGGAATTGTTAGAGACCCAAAAGTACTTTTAAGGACTATTGTTGCATCTGCCAGCAATATCTATTTTTAGCGCAACCTGCGCTAAATAGCTTGCAATTGTTTGGCCGCTGCAGACAGCGACATTATCTGCGCTACATCTCCTGTGTAACGTGTGCGCAGCCTAAAAATATCTGTGACATCCAGTGTACTTTTTCCGTAGACGGTGTCTGCTGCGGACAGTGACATTACCTGCGCTACATCTCCTGTATAACTTTTGCGTATCCTAAATATCAGTAACATTCAGTCAAATTTTATTGCTGCTGTTGGCAGCAACATTACCTGCGCTACATCTCCTGTATAACTTTTGCCCATCCTAAATATCAGTGACTTTTTTTTAATATCCGTTGGTGACAGCGACATTAATTGCGCTATACTTCCTGTACAACATTGTTACATAGTTAATACAGTTGAAAAAAAGACAAACGTCCATCAAGCTCAACCAAGGGATAGGTGGGGATGCGAATCCCAAAAGAAATTGAGACTCCGATTTCTACACATTTTCATAAGCATTAATGTTTTTTACTTTTAAGAATTTGTCTAAACCCTTTTTGAAACTTGTCCACTGTTCCTGCTGTGACCACGTCCTGAGGAAGTCTATTCCACAGCTTCCCAGTTCTTACAGTAAAGAAGCTTTGACGCTTCCGGAGACTGAACTTTTTCCTCTCCAATCGGAGGGAGTGCCGCCTTGTCTTTTGAGCGCATTTTACATGGAACAGCTTTTCACTGTATTTTTTGTATGGCCCATTAATATATTTGTATAGGTTAATCATGTCCACCCTTAGACGTCTCTTCTCAAGACTAAATAAATTCTGTTCTTTTAATCTTTCTTGATAACTAAGATCCTCCGTTCCCCTTATCAGTTTAGTCGCTCTCCTCTCTACTTTTTTCCAGCTGCAGTGCGTCCTTTCTATGTACTGGTGCCCAGAACTGAACTGCATATTCCAAATGACGTTTCCGATAACGTTTAAGCATCCTTAATATCAATGACATTAATTCAGTGTAATTTTTTATTAGCCGCTGGTGACAGCGACATTACTTGCGCTATCCCTCCTGTAGAACGTTTGTGCAATCTAAATATCAGTGACATTCATTCAGTGTAATTTTTTTATTAGGCGGTGGTGACAGCGACATTACATGTGCTATACCTCCTGTATAATGTTTGTGCATCCTTAATATCAGTGACATTCATTCAGTGTAATTTTTTATTAGCCGGTGGTGACAGTGACATTACTTGCGCTATACCTCCTGTATAACGTTTGCGCATCCTAAAATTATCTGTGAGATTCAGTGTACATTTTTCATAGATGCTGCGGACAGCGACATTACCTGCGCTACTGTTTAACATGTGCGCATCCTATAAATATCATTGACATTCTGTGTACTTTATTTGCGCATACACTTACAAAACCTGCGTTACTGTATGTGTGACATAATTGCAATCATATATACCATTTAATGTGCGCAAGGCGAACAGTAAGGGATGGGGAAGTGGCATTGCTGCTGATGGTGCATGCAGAGGCCGTGGCACTGGGCACGGTGAAACTGTGCCTGCTGCCAGAGCACAAGAAACACACTCAACCACGATACCTAGCTTCATGTCCCAGTTTGCAGGGCAGCGCAGGACACCACTCTCAAAGTCAGACCAGGTGGTCGGTTGGATTACAGCAGATAATGTTTCCAGTCGGTTAAGCACCACCCTGTCTTCCACAAAGTCCAGTCTGGGTAGCCAAGCGTCTGGTCAACAGAATCCTCACCCTGATCCGCCTTCCTCCCATCATGGAGAGTCTTGGCAAACAAGTGATCCCACACTTGGATATTCCAAGGAGCTCTTTTCAGCGCCAATCCTTGATTTGGCCCTCTGGCCAAGGCCACTTGAAGAGGGACATGAGGAGGTCATGTGCCCTGATTCCCAAACTCTTGAGAATCCACAGTCACAAGAAGATGACGGTGGGGAACGGCAACTAGTGTTTCACGAGGTGGATGATGACGATGAGACACAGTTGCCAATAAGTCAACCGCAATTAGTGTCTCAAGAGGTTGATGATGAGGATGAGACAAAGTTGTCAATAACTGAGGTTGTTGTTAGGTCAACAAGTCAGGAGGATAACCAGAGTGAGGAAGTGGAAGAGAAGGTGGTTGACAATAAAGTCACTGACCCAACCTGGGAAGGTGGCAAGCCGAGCGAGGACAGCAGTACAGAGGGGGAGGGATCCGCAGCACCGCAACAGGCTGGATAAGGCAGTGGGGTGGAAAAAGGAAGAAGGCGGGCCACACCAAACAGGCCCGCAACTGTTCCCCGGAGCACCCCCTTGCGGCAATCTCCCTTGCCAAGGGGTAGGTGTTCCGCAGTCTGTCGCTTTTTTAAGGAAAGTGCAGACGATAAAAGAATTGTCATTTGCAACCTGTGCCGTACCAAAATGAGCAGGGGCGTGAACACTAGCAACCTCACCACCACCAGCATGATCCGCCACATGGCATCAAAACACCCAAATAGGTGGTCCAAACGCCTGGGTCCACAATCAGTGTCTGCAGGTCACACCACTGCCTCCTCTTCCCCTGTGTTACGTGCTGGACAATCCCCTGTCCCAAATGCAGGTCCGGATGCCTCCTGCCATGCACCTGGACCTTCACAAGCACCATCAGCTAGCACATCCACTTCTGTGTCCCAGCGCAGCGTACAGATGTGTATACCCCAGACCTATGAACAAAAACGCAAATACCCAGCCACCCACCCACAGGCCATAGCACTAAATGCACACCTTTCCAAATTGCTGGCCCTGGAAATGTTGCCATTTAGGCTTGTGGACACTGAGGCTTTCTGTAGCCTGATGGCGGTAACCGTCCAGCATTACTTTGTCCCCAGCCGCCAATATTTTTCACAGTGTGCAGTCCCAGCCTTACACCAGCATGTGTCCCGTAACATCACCCATGCCCTGACCAATGCATTTATTGGGAAGGTCCACTTAACGACTGACAAATGGATAAGTGCTTTTGGCCAGGGACGCTACATTTTCCTGACGGCACACTGGGTGAACATTGTGGAGGCTTTGGAGCTCGGTAAGCTCACACACATACCATGACTAGCCCACGTGTTCAACCTAGTGGTTCAGCGGTTTCTCAAAACCTACCCCAATTTGCCTGAGCTACTGGTGAAGATGCGCCATGATTGTGCCCATTTCCGCAAGTCATCGACAGCTTCCGCCGGTCTGGCAATGCTGCAGCAGCACTTGAAATTGCCAGCTCACCGACTGTTGTGCGATGTGAGCACGCGCTTGAACTCCACGTTCCACATGTTGGTCAGGCTTTGTGAGCTGCAGAGGGCAGTAGTGGAATACCAGCTGCTACATGGTCTTCACCTTTCAAGTCAGCTTCCACTCTTCACAAGCGATGAGTGGGCATTGATGTCTGACCTCTGTGAGGTTTTACACAACTTTGAGGAATCAACACAGATGGTGAGCGGCGATAACGCTATTATCGGCGTAACCATCCCACTTCTGTGTCTACTCAAACGCTCGCTGCTCACAATTAAGGCAGATGCTTTGCATGTGGAAGAGGTGGAAATGGGGGAAGACAGTACATAGGGTGATAGCCAGACCACGCTCAGTTCGTCTTCTCAGCGCAAATTGGATAATGAGGAGGAGGAGCAGAAGACGATTGCCTCCGCTACAGAGGGTAGTACCCATGGAAGTTTTAGTCCATCTGTTCAGGGTGGATGGGTAGAAGAGGAGGAAGAGGATGAGGAGATTGAGAGTCATCCTCCTGATGAGGACAGCGAAGTCTTGTCTGTTGGGACTCTGGCCCACATGGCTGACTTTATGTTAGGATGCCTTTCCCATGACCCTTGCGTTGTACACATTTTGGCTAACACCGATTACTGGTTGTTCACCCTTCTCGACCCCCGTTACAAAGAGAACTTCTCATCTCTCATTCCTGTGGTGGAGAGGACGAGCAAAATGGTGCAATACCAGAAGGTCCTTGTGGAAAAATTGCTCTAAAAATTTCCAGCTGACAACGCTGGCTGCAGAGTACGTAGTTTCTTGGCCAACCGAGGAGGGGAGACGAGGGGAACACAAAGCAGTTCCAACAGAGGCAGGGCAACACTCTTCAAGGCCTGGGACAGTTTTATGACACCGCGCCAACACCCTCATGCGTGGCCTAGTGTCACAAGGAGGGAAAATTTTTGGGAGATAGTGAAGTAATATGTAGCAGACCGTGTCAGCATCCTTAGTGATCCCTCTGTGCCTTACAACTATTGGGTGTCCAAGCTGGACACGTGGCACTAACTGGCGCTCTACGCCTTTGAGGTGCTGGCCTGCCCCACCGCCAGTGTTTTTTAAGAGCGTGTATTTAGTGCTGCTGGGGGTATAATAACTAGTAGTTTTAAGATAACTTGCAATTGCTTACTCAGCAGTCCCTAAATTTTTAGCATGGCCATGGCAAGCATACATGATCCATATGTTTTCTTCGTATTTTGTGTATCTATAACATATGTGCTGCATTCAGATGGATGTGGATTCCACAGTTATCATTATTGCCACGGGTGACAACATCCTCTTGGAAACCATTAAAGTGCAGACATCATGTGATCACCACTCAGAGTAGACTGAATTAAACCACCACAGGTGTCCATGTGGATCATGTTTCCTGCCTGCCTGTGATGTTTCTTGATCAAAGGCTCAGTATGACAGCAGATTTACTTAGAAACTGAAAAAAACACATGGTCTACAGAAAAAGACCACATGGTCTATCTAGTCTTCCCTTATATTACTACTTATCTTAGGATAGACGTATGTTTATCCCAGACATGTTTAAATTCACCTACTGTTGATTTCTCAATCACATCTGCTGGTAGAGGGGGAAACCCTAATTCAGTTTGGCACCATTCTTCTTTGTGTGTGGCATCACCCTTTGCCAGACTGGCGCTCTCCAAAGGCTTGCGCTTGCATCATTAGGTACTGAAGATTTTTCATGGGAATAATTACATTTTAAAAGGGGATAGAATGGGTTAAAAATAAAGAAGAATCATTACTCACCTGTAATCAGTGCCATTACCTTTTGTCAATGAAGGGAGCAAGAAGTGGGGAATAGTGGAGACTGTGGCAGTGGAACCTGTCAGGTGAGTAATGATTTTTTTATTTTATTTTTACCTATTCCACCGCTTTTTTTTATTTTAATTAAATTATTCCCCTGAAAAAACCCTTTAGGACCCAAGGCTGGGGCAACTAATTGAATCTAGTCAAATCCATGAAATTGCACCCCTAGTGTATGATGTTACATTATAGAATGTGTCCTCAGATTACAGGGATGTCTTCTAATGCTCTTGTTCTCTGAGAGAAACTCTTGGATACCAACTCCAAACTGTGAATCTGGCTGAACATGTTGAAGCCTGGAATGAACCAATATGTGCTGAACCGAGCGCTCCAAAATGAAAAAAAAACCCACAACTGATGAGGTTTGAGATGATGGTGTGACGTGCTGCAGTCATGGGACCCAGGTAAACAGGGATTATGGCAGGCCAGCTGGACTTTTCCATGGTACTAAGTGGGGAGACCCCTGGCATGGAGCATACAATGACACTATTTAGCTGCAGCTCCACCCAGTAACACACTGACCGGCTTCTTTCAGGACGTGTCAGTGCCAAAGCTTCTTGCCAGGCAAATATATTTATAATACACTGGCACCAGTCAGAGCTCCAAGGGCGAGGTATGGAAACCTGATGTATGCCCGCTGAATCACACGTTCTTTTTATGTCTCCAGTGTTAATTATAGCATAGCCATTAAAAAGCTCCTACAAGGTAATGAATCTGCAATTTTTCTAGTATACAGAAATGCCATACAAAATGACTAGAAATAATACAACATACTAGAGATGAGAAAGTATCATATTAGACTTCATAGAGGGGTCCTCTGCTCTCGTTCCCCCCCCCCCCTTCATTAGCTAAATATGAGAATGACTGCAAAGAGTGGCTCCCACTCTAAGGAACTCACCTATAGATTTGAATGGACATCATGTACGGTAATACCACATCCCTTCAACAGTATGTTCTGCAGGATAAATATGCAGCAATCTTTAGTCTCCCCTGGTGGTTAAAACTGATCACTGAAAGTTTAAAGGGATTGTTATCCCCTGGAGGCATTTTGGGTAGACCTCCCAGCTTGGTGGAGTCATACTTACCTGATCCCTGCTGCTGCGTTACAGTTTTTTCACTCCCCCGACTCTGCTGCAGCTCTCAGGTCTCTCCACATCAACATCTGGTCAACATCACCATGATGTCACTGGGTCACGTTACACATGGGGGACGCATCACCCCTGCAGCCCATCATTGGTGGCAGCGACCACGTGACCTATGTCAAATCAGATATTGATACCCTCTGCAGGTCAGGCCATGCCGAGGCCTCTGCCCTACAGACCCCCAGAGGTGAACAACCTCTTTAAGCACATGGACCTGTAGAAATTGGCTGATTGAAAGTGGATCTTGCTTTACAGGCAATGGAAACCAAAATGCTGGAATCAGTATTTTTCCATCCATTGTCATATCAGAAAATGTAGCATCCAAAAAGGAGAATGCTGGCTGATTCCCTCATCACTAGCAACAGATTATCATTAGAGATGAGCGAATTTATTGAAAATTCGATTCGGCTGATTCGATGAATTTCACCCAAAAATTTGCTTTGTCGCGAATTGCTTCGTCACGAAGTGCATTTTTTTTGTACGTAGCGGGTGCAATGACAGGGAGTGCCGTCCCCGTCATTGTACCCCTCAAATGCCGCGTTTATACATGATCGGGGCATCCGAGTGTAAAATTAACAAGAAAAAATAAAATGTAATCAAACTTACCGCCTCCATTTGCTCGCGAAGGGCCGGCTTCCGCCATCTTGCTTGAAGATCTCGGCCAAAATCCTGTGCAGCGCGAGATTACGTCATCATGGCGGCTGGCGTGGTGACGTAATCTCGCGCCGCACAGGATTTTGGATGAGATCTTCAAGCAAGATGGAGGCTGGCAGCCCGTCACGAGCAAATGGAGGAGGTAAGTTTGATTTTTTTTGTTTTTTAT
This sequence comes from Bufo bufo, assembly GCF_905171765.1. Classification (NCBI taxonomy): domain Eukaryota; kingdom Metazoa; phylum Chordata; class Amphibia; order Anura; family Bufonidae; genus Bufo; species Bufo bufo. The sequence goes on along the minus strand of NC_053389.1, from coordinate 247,699,314 downwards.
TCTATTTCAGGTTAAATCGATTCGCTGACACGACCCACGAGGAAATTCGGCTTCTAGGCGAATCAAATTTATCCTGAAATTCCACTTCGTGGGATTCGATTCGCTCATCTAATTATCAGATCAAACTATTCTGTTATAATGGAATTTATAAGCTAAAAACATCAACAGGAAGATATTCTCTCATCACAAAATATTTTCTGCCCCACTACAATCTATCAGTCTGCTTATCTAACAGAGGATTGTCTAGACTGCGTACATGTAAACAAGGATGTTCCTATCCATTGACAGCAAACACAGATCTTGAAAATAGTGAGAAATTACCATAACCCCCATTCTTGGGATAGGTGAGGGCCCCAGCAGTCAAGCTTCTACCAGTCAGTTAATTATCCCATATCAGTAGATATTACTTCCTGAAATAACCCCTTTAAGGCTACTTTCACACTAGCGTTCGGAGCGGATCCGTCTGATGTTTCATCAGACAGATCCGCTCCGATAATGCAGACGTTCGCATCCGTTCAGAACGGATGCGTCTGCATTAAAACTTAGAAAATTTTCTAAGTGTGAAAGTTGTCTGAGCGGATCCGTTCAGACTTTACATTGAAAGTCAATGGGGAACGGATCCGCTTGAAGATTGAGCCATATTGTGTCATCTTCAAGCGGATCCGTCCCCATTGACTTACATTGTAAGTGTGGACGGATCCGCTCGCCTCCGCACGGCCAGGCGGACACCCGAACGCTGCAAGCAGCGTTCAGGTGTCCGCTCACTGAGCGGAGCGGAGGCTGAACGCTGGCAGGCGGATGCATTCTCAGTGGATCCGCCTCCACTGAGAATGCATTGGGGCCAGACGGATGCGTTCGGGGCCGCTCGTGAGCCCCTTCAAACGGTGCGCACGAGCGGACACCCGAACGCTAGTGTGAAAGTAGCCTAAGGCTGTAGCTGGCCAGCTAAGAACCTTCCTAGGTTGCTAATATAGTTTATATGTTTATACAGCTAGACCTGCCAATAACCTTAATACAGTTCTTATGTTTGCGTGTAAAAGACAAAAGCAGAGTTATTTACAGTGACTTCATGTTTGGATGTCATATAACTGTTATATATATTGTGTTCATAGAAGCAGAAAAGATAATATGCCTTTTAAGATTCATTATATGGATGTGAGGTAAGCTCAATGACTCAGCAGAAATAACAGAAAGCATAGTGTTAATCTGTTGCTGGGCAGGAGTCTAGACCAATCACAGCCAGCCTCACACACAGCAGGAGTCTTGGCCAATCACAGCCAGCCTCACACACAGCCCGTGTGGGAAAGTCCCTAGCAGGAGCTGCTAGATTCATTACACCAGAGAAGAGGAGCTAAACAGACATTCACTCCACTAAGAGCTGTGTTTTATGGAAGCAGAGAGGCCAAAATAGGTATTTAGAACAGTTATATATTGTTCCTATTGTTAATATAGTGATTAGAACTGTATACTAAACCAGTTATATTTGTTTACTCACAGTTCCACCAATTGCAAACTACAAAGTTCACAATTGCAACCATTTAAATTCCATATTGCAATCCAAATTGCATACAACCATATCAGATCATACTCAACCAATCTGCAAATAGTTACTGCTAACTGCATACTGCAAGCCAAGTTGAGCAAGTAGAGCTATTAGTTAGACCTCAGATATACCTCTCAGAGAGATCATAAATTGCTTAAATAACTTAAAGTGAGAGTACAGATACTGAAGAGAGAAATATATCCACCATTTTATGTTGAATGACAAGATTGAACAGTTGAACCACCATCTTATGCATACCGCCATTTTGTGATATCTTTTCAGCAAGTGTTATGTATATGGACTATCTGCTGCGGAGGCGGCATTGTTATATGAAGAAAAGTTGAAGTTAATAAAGAAGTTATTTGAAGCATTTGGTGTGCTCTTTAAACCTACTGTTTCCATAGAACAGCGCTAGAGGAATTACAGAGTAATAGACAGTTTGGTTAGACTAAAAGTCAGAGATATAAAAATTCTTCTAATGCCACAGCGCAAAAGGCACTTTATAGTGCTGAGCTTGCCACAAAGGCCTTTTCAGAACTGATCGGGGTTGTCTGGTTTCATGATACCTGTAATCAGAATAAGTTTAATATCTAATCAGTGGGGGTCCGACTCCCGATCAGCTGTTTGAAAAGGTTACAACGTTCATGCATCCTCCTTACTGTTTACCTGCATGGCGCCCCCTTTAGCGGCGGTGCAGTGCAATCACATCTGCTCGTTTCATTCAAGTGAATAGTAGAGTAGAAGCTGTAATTAGACTGCAACACCGCTACAATCTAGACTGCGTGTAGTTACACATGGAAGAGGTTGTAGCGCTCACATGAGCAGCTGATATGGGGTTTCTGGGAGTCAGGCCCCACAAATCTGACATTGATGACCTATCCTGAGGATAGGTCATCAATATCATAAAACTGGAATACCCCTTTAAATACAAAGTATATTTAAAAAGTTGCAGAACTTGATTTAGCTTTATGCACAATATGGCGGCTACCAAATTATATTGAAAAGGAAAATGTTTTCTGTCTCTATAGAACTAGGAGTGCTGGTAAACTGCCTAGAGGGGAACGCCCGGCACGTCCTCCAGACCTCTGCCTACTGTACACTCTATTAATGCATCTTTATATACACACTCAAGCCTTATATGTCCAATATCCCAACATCAGGCCAAAACACATAGTACTGACTGCCTGCGCAAGCCTCCAGGCACATTCCACGACACTCGCCAAGACGCTTTTATATGGACTCAGGATGTAATATATTCCTTTAACTCCATACACATGCTTCTTGTTTTTCTTTCGAAATCTTGGCTTTAAAACTGCTTCAAAAAATTCCAGCGATTATCAAAGCATAAAGTAGAGGAGACTTCAGCATTGTTATAACTTAAAGCGATCCTCCGACCAGAAGTATAAACTTTATGTCTGTGCTCCTGACTCCTTGTAAGCGCTCATTTGGGTAGATTTATCAAAACTGGTGTAAAGGAAAACTGGCTTGGGTGCCCATGGCAACCAATTAGATTCCACCTTTCATATTCCAAAGGAGCTCTGAAAAATGAAAGGTGGAATCTGATTGGTTGCCATGGACTAAGCCAGTTTGCCTTTACACCAGTTTTGATAAATCTCCCCCATAGTGTGCAGTATTTGGGGGTAATTCATCAAGACTGGAGTTTCAAAAGCTAGTATTGATCTTATTTGCACTCAAGAGCTCCATGAATCTGAAACTAGAACCTTTCTGATGTAGATTTCAGGTGTAATTTACTCCACTTTGCTGGGGTAATGTTATATCTATTAGGAAGTAGTAACTGTGGCATAAATGGACAAAAAGGCCACCATTAAAAAAAAAAAGGGTATTTGTGCAAAAATATGCAACATTTTGTCGGCACATTTTGGGCACAGGGGGCATAGTAAATTCCCCCCTCCCATTTATCTTCAGTTTCAGAAACAAGAAATGTCTGATAACTACCATTGACAGACATCATAGGTCTCATGGGGCTAAATCTTCTTTTACCTCTAGGGGTCGCAGCAGCTACAGTTGCGACTCACCTCATAAGGCAGGGGGCTGCAGACACCCCTCATCACACCATCACAGTTCAAGCAGACCACTCCTGGCTCACTCTGCCCTATCCTTGTGAAAAAGGTGAATCTGAACAGTCCTGTGTATCCCCTCTCTGCATCTCTTTAATTAGTGCAGATAGGAATTAGGAAATACTTCCATTAACCCTTTCACTAGCCTAAACCACCAGGGATCATTGCATTAACCACATCACTGACCAAAACACCAGGGATACTAGAATTAACCCCCTCACTGCCCTAGGCCACCAAATATATTGACAATAATGTCTTCACTATCCTTGACCAGCTAAAACACTAACATTAACCTCTTGACTGCCCTAGACCACCAGAGATCCTTATATTAACCTTTTTTATTGCTCAAGAATCCCAAGGATGGAGGTAACTCTCCAAACACACTGTCCTATACTACATGTAAACTGATATTAATCCCTTCACTGTCCTAGACCACTAGTTATAGTGACATTAATCCCTTCCCATTCTAGAGAAACACATATACTGACATTAAAGGGATTGTCCAACCCCAAAACCAATTTTAGTTAGGGACAGAAAAGTGTTTAACTCATAGAATAAAAGGCATTCACCTATTCAACACTGCTCTGCTCCAGCACAAAGGTCCCTGTCCATATCTGACTGCAAGAATGACGTACCATCTGTGGTCACGTGCTCTACTGCAGCCATTCACTGGCCTCAGCAGTGATGTTTCCCCAAGCAGCACTTTCTTCAATAGGAGCAACTCTGCAGAAACCAGCTCTGTCCACCACATACAATGAACGAAATGCAGTTCAGCGGGGGTTTGGGTTGTTAGAACCCCCGACAATCACATTCTGATGACCAGTCAAGAAGAAAGGTCATCAATCAAAATAAACTAGAAAACCCCTTTAAGACTTGTACAGCTGTAATTATACTGTATATGTACAGCTGCTATCAATTATACATCTTCTTGTATATAATGGGTATCTTCTGTATATAATTATACTAGCAGAAGGAACCGGCTTCGCACGAGTATATTTCATCTATTTCCTTTAACCCCTTCAAGCGACAGCCAGTTTGGACCAAATGCCAGAGCCCCATTTTTCAAATCTGACGTGTCACTTTTTGTGGTAATAACCTTGGAACACTTTTACTTATCCAAGCCATTCTCAGACTGTTTTCTCGTGACACGACATACTTCATGTTAGTGGTGAATTTGAGTTGATACATTTTACCTTTATGCATACAAAAATCCCAAATTTGCTGAAATTTTGGGAAAATTCACTATTTTCAAAATTAGAATTTCTTTGCGTTTAAGACGGATAGTGATACTTCATAAAATAGTTACACTTTACATTCCCCATATGTCTACTTTATGTTGGCATCATTTTGTAATTGTCAATTTATTTTTTTAGGAAGTTAGAAGGCTTGGAAGTTTAGAAGCACATTTTAAATTTTAAGATTTTTAAGAAATATTCCAAAACCCACTTTTTTAAGGACCATTTCAGTTATGAAGTCACTTTGTGGGACTTACACAGTAGAAACCACCCATAAATGACCACATTTTAGAAATTACACCCCTCAAGTTATTCAAAACTGATTTTAAAAACTTTATTAACCCTTTAGGTGTTCCACAAGAATTAAAGCAAAATGGGCAGATTTTTGGGCAGATTATCCATTTAATGTAACACAGCAAGGGTTAACACCCAAAGAAACCAAAATATTTATTACCCTGATTCTGCAGCTTACAGAAACACCCCATATGTGGTCGTAAACTGCTTTATGAGCACACGGCGGGGTGCAGAGGGAAAGGAGCGCCATATTGTTAACGGAGGGCAGATTTTGCTGGAATGGTTTTCAGGTGCCATGTCACATTTGAAGAGAAACCCCAAAAAGTGACCCCATTTTGGAAACTACACCCCTCAAGGAATAAATTTAGTGGTGAACTGAATGCTTTGACCCAACAAGCGTTTCATAGAATTTAAAAACACATGGCTGTGAAAATGAAAAATTAACTTTTATTTCCAATATAAAGTTGCTTTAGCCCCAAATTTTTCATTTTCACAAGGGGTAACAGGAGAAAATGCAGCACACAATTTGTTATGCATTTTTTCCTGAATATGGCAACACCTCATACGTGGTCATAAACCGCTGTTTGGGGGCACAGCAGCATTCAGAAGGGTAAAAGCGGCATCAGGATTTTCTAACATTTAATTTGCTGAAATTAGTTTAGGGCCCATAACATTTGCATTTTTTCACCAATGTAGCTGTTTGGGGGCTTATTTTTTGCGGGATGGGCTGTAGTTTTTATTGGTGTCATTTTGGGGTACATATGTCTTTTTGATCACTTTTTATACAATTTTTTTATGGAGGTGAAGTGGTCAAAAATGGCAATTCTGTCAGTGTTTTTATTTTAATTTTTTATGGGGTTCCTCTTGTGGTAAATATTAGATGATTATTTTATTCTGTTGGTTGATACGGTTATGGTGATACCAAATTTATGTAGTTTTTTATGTTTTACTACTTTTTCAGCATAAAATCACTTTTGTGTTAAAAATAAGTGATATTTTGCATCGCCATATACCAAAGTCCATAACTTTTTTATTTTTTCACCAATGTAGCCGTCTGCGGGCTTGTTTTTTGCATGATGGGCTGTAGTTTTTATTGGTATAATTTTGGGGTACATATGTCTTTTTATCACTTGTTATTTTTTTTTTGTGGACGTAAGGTGACAAAAACAGCAATTCCGCCATTTTTTTCTACATTATTTTTTACGGACTTCACCGCGCGGGATTAGTAATATGATACTTTTATAGATCAGGTCATTACGGACAGGGCGATACTAATTATGTGCAGATTTTTTATTTTTTTATGACATAAATGAAGAGATATGAGAAAAGACAATTAAAATTTTTATAAAAAAAATATTTTTTTTACTTTTTTTTTAAAAGTTTTTCACACTTTTTTTTATTTATCAAGACCCATCTGGATCTTCAAGATCCAGTGGACCTGATGGCTATACAGTGCATTGCAATATTCATCTATTGCAATGCATTGTATACTCAGTGCTACATTTACACTAAGGTTGATCAGACCCTCAGGGCAGCCCGGACGCCTTTGCCACGGCAACCATCGGGCCGCTGCCATCGCAGCAGCGGCCCGATACAAGAGAGAGGGCGCTCCCTCCGTCTCAACCCCATGGATGCCGCGGGCAGCTGCTGACCACAGCATCTATGGGGTTAAACGGCCGAGAACGGTGAAAGCACCGATTTTGACCGTTGCAGCAGAGTGTTAGCTGTAAGTTACAGCAGTTCCTGAGCTGATGCCATCAGAGCTGGCACAGAGGACATCGCAGCAGGGGGCATCTGGGGGGCAATGGCCACATGTGGGGGAGTGTAACGGATCACCGGGCACCCCTAGACTGAGTACCTCCGTTGATGGCTACTCCTAGCGTTTCCTGAGGTTTCCAAGCACTCTGGCAGACACCACAATCACCGAACCGAAGAAGCATATAAATCCTCTCAAGCATATGAATGCTGTAGACAGTTGAATAGGAAACCATACGAATAGGTTTACACTCCTAGCAGTCAAACTGGGACAGCATGCAATAAATCCTCCCCCAAGAATGAGACGACACTTCACCTTGAGGGTTAAAACAGGAACTGACTTTATTTAGACACAGCACACCTACTTTAAACCCCCCAACAGCCTGATATACATACAATAGGGCACCTAGAGGACTCTGGTACAAGGAAGGGTGGGGCCAGACAATAGCAAGGGCTGATGGGAGATGGAGGAGGGACAGAGCAGCTAGATTACTGGTCTCCCAGTGTCCCTGAGACAACACCTTGCTGGGGAAACAATGGGACAGGAAAAAGGGGGAGGAGAAGAGGCACAGAAAAGCAATGCCTTTAACATAGTAAACATTACAGTTTACAATACATAGCAATACAATTTAACCGAACCCATAATAACATACATAATATTAAAGACAGCCTGAATGCAATCTGCTACACAGTCTTAAAGGGGCATTGTTCCTAAAAGTCATAATATGTCCACGGATGTCCATTAAAGGGCCAGTAGCAGCAATATAAAATACCACATGCACAAATTGCATTCAAAGTACAAATTCACCAGGGGCCATAGTCAGTAGGTAGGAGGCGGGTAGCCAGGCCTTTCCAATGCCCAGTGGCGAGGCGGGTTCCGCCACAGGGGGCACTTACATTTATCAGAGACGTACAGTTACGTCCAAATGCGTAAAAGGGTTAATCTTTGCATGTGTCGTTAAAAGATATCAACCGCCCCCTTAACAGTGACCTCCACAGCCCCAACCCCTTAACACTGACCTCCCACAGTGCCCTGTCTCCTTAAAAAGGGAACTCCACAGCAGCCCACCCCCTTAACTTTGACCTTTACAGCAGCCTGCCCCTTTAACAGTGAGTTCCACAGCACCCCACCCCCTTGACAGTGACCTCCACAGCACCCTTCCCTTTAACAGTGACCTCCACAGCGGCCGCCCCTTTATTAGTGACCTCCACAATACCCCATCTCCTTAACAGTGATTTCCACAACACCCCGCCCCTTAACAGTGGCCTCTACAGGAATCTGCCCCTTAACACTGACCTCCCTAGCGGACCGTCCCCTTAACTGTGACCTTCACAGCAGCCTGCCCCTAGGGGGGCCAGAGGTCTGGTTTTAGGCCGGCGCAGGGCCTGAATGGACACAGGGATGTCCTTTTGAACAGCTCACTCTCAGACCGCAGCACTGTGCTGTCTGAGCGTGAGCTGCAGGGAGAAAATCACCCTCCCTCCCACCCCTGCAGCTGACAAATGTTGATTCTTACCTTAATTTTTTCAATCCCTCTCGGCTGCGGAGTGGGAGGGCGCATAGCCTAATCGCGTCAGGGGGGTGGCTTAGCGGGGCATGGGGGCGGGGTTTTTAAGTCTGTCTTTTGAAAGTGGCCTGAATGGCCACCCTACCTGCACTCTTAACTGTGACCTCCATAGCAATCCGCTCCCTTAACAGTGTCATCTACAGTGCCCTGCCCCTTTAATGCTGACCTACAGCAGGGAAGAAAAATGGCTGGGTTGTTATGGAGATCTGGTGTAAGTGGAGACTAAGGGCCTGCGAGCTTCTATTGGCTAATGCATTTTTTGGTGAATATCTCAGAAACGGTACGTGCTAGAGAGCCGAGACCCGGTCTAAAACCTTCCCGGACACCTGATGTACCTGTGTGCCAAATTTCGTGATTGTAAATGTGACGGTGCGGATTCCTTCAGCGGCCATACACACAAACATACACTCAGCTTTATATATTAGATATGTGCAGCTGGTATCAGTTATACATCTTCTTGTATATTTTGATATGGACCATGTTGGTATAACCTGAGCATCTTCTGTATATAATTATATATGTACAGCTGGTATAAGTTATACATCTTCTTGTATATAGTGATATGAACCATGCTGGTATAGTCTGGGTATCTTCTGTATATAAATATATGTGTACAGCTGATATAAGTTATACACCTTCTTGCATATAGTGATATGGGCCATGCTGGTATAACCTGGGCAACTTCTGTATATAATTATAAATGTACAGCTGGTATAAGTTATACATCTTCTTGTATATAGGGATATGGACTATACTGGCATAACCTAGGCATCTTCTGTATATAATTATACAGTTGTGTTCAAAATTATTCAACCCCCACTGAAATTGAGTGTTTTGGCCAGTTTGACATTGATTTTGATCATTTCAGTCATCTTGTTTACAATTAAATCAAAGAGGCACTTGTAAGTCAGACAAATATAACATAACATTTATAATGAAATAACCACAAATGTCTTTTCTGTGCTCACATCATTATCAGTTTTATTCAACCCCCAAGTGACATTCAATCTTAGTACTTAGTACAACATCCTTTTCCAGTTATAACAGCTTTTAAACGTGAAGCATAGCTTGACACAAGTGTCTTGCAGCGATCTACGGGTATCTTTGCCCATTCTTCATGGGCAAAAGCCTCCAGTTCAGTCACATTCTTAGGCTTGCGCGCTGCAACGGCTTTCTTTAAGTCCCACCAGAGAGGGGGGGGGTTGAATAATTTTGAACACAACTGTATATGTACAGCTGGTATACATTATACATCTACTTGTATATAGTAAAATTGACCATGCTGGTATAACCTGGGCATCTTCTGTATATAATTATATATGTACAGCTGGTATAAGTTGTACATCTACTTGTATATAGTGATATCGACCATGCTAGAATAACCAGAGCATCTTCCGTATATAATTATATATGTACACCTGGTATAAGTTATACATCTTCTTGTATATAGTGATATGGACCATGCTGGCATAACCTGGGCATCTTTTGTATATAATTAGATATGTACAGCTTAAAGATATACATCTTCTTGTATATAGTGATATGGATCATGCTGGTATAAGCTGGGTATCCTCTGTATATAATTATATATGTACAGCTGGTATAAGTTATACATCTTCTTGTATATAGTGATATGGACCATGCTGGTATAACCTGGGCATCTTCTGTATATAATTTTTTATTAGTACAGCTGATATAAGTTATACATATTCTTGTATGTAGTAACATGTGCCATGTTGGCATAACATGAGTATGAGTAACAGGATGTAAATTCACTGTACAACCTGTTCTATTATCCATAGCTTTGTTTTTTCCATCCGCCCATCGTGTGCGTCGTTCTTCCCCTGAATTCCTGGACCCCATTCTTCAAATGTCCCTGCCGGAGGTGGAGCTGCTCTATGAGGTCAGTGGAAAATCTATAGATTCTTTCCAAAATGCGTTAATGACAAAGAATGTCTTATTATAAGCATTGCTGGGATAATGCAGAGAAATCGTGCTAAGTGGACGCCCTTCCCAGAGCAGATGCTGCTGTTTAACTCATACATGTCCATTTACAGGGCCGGTGCAAGGATTTTTGCCACCCTAGGCAAGATAAAAAATTGCCGCCCCCCCCCCCCCCCTTATCAGATGATCTGCCCATATCATGACATCACATATGTTCCACCCCTTTCTCAGCATTTGAATTAAAAGAACTGCTATTAAACTGTAGTGGTTCTGGGACTATAGTGTCCTTTTAATGTGAGGTAAATTAGTTTCCAATGTAGTATTAATAACTAAACAATTAAATAATAAACATATTGCATTGTCTACTTACCACCAGGACAATAAGATGATCTGCTCTCTGGCTGCAGTCTGGCTCTTGGTCTGGCTCTGGGGACTCCCTGGTCACTCTCTTCCCCCCCCCCCCCCTTCCCTTGTCACTCTCTTCTCCCCCCGCCTTCCCTTGTCACTCTCTTCTCCCCCCCTCCCTCCCTTGTCACTCTCTTCTCCCCCCTCCCTTGTCACACTCTTCTCCCCCCTCCCTCCCTTGTCACACTCTTCTCCCCCCTCCCTCCCTTGTCACTCTCTTCTCCCCCCTCCCTCCCTTGTCACTCTCTTCTCCCCCCCTCCCTTGTCCCTCTCTTCTCCCCCTCCCTCCCTTGTCACACTCTTCTCCCCCCCTCCCTTGTCACTCTCTTCTCCCCCCTCCCTTGTCACTCTCTTCTCCCCCCCTCCCTTGTCACACTCTTCTCCCCCCTCCCTCCCTTGTCACTCTCTTCTCCCCCTCCCTCCCTTGTCACTCTCTCCCCCCCCCTCCCTTGTCACTCTCTTCTCCCCCCCTCCCTTGTCACTCTCTTCTCCCCCCTCCCTCATCACTCTCTTCTCCCCCCTCCCTCGTCACTCTCTTCTCCCCCCTCCCTCATCACTCTCTTCTCCCCCTTCCTTGTCACTCTCTTTCTCACTCCGCCCCTTGTCACTCTCTCCCCCTCCCTTGTCACTCTCATTCCCCCCCTTCCTTGTCACTCTCATTCCCCCCCTCCCTTGTCACTCTCATTCCCCCCTCCCTTGTCACTCTCATTCCCCCCTCCCTTGTCACTCTCATTCCCCCCTTCCCTTGTCACCCTCATTCCCCCCTCCCTTGTCACTCTCATTCCCCCCCCCTCCCTTGTTACTCTCATTCCCCCCCTCCCTTGTCACTCTCATTCCCCCCTCCCTTGTCACTCTCATTCCCCCCTCCCTTGTCACTCTCATTTCCCCCCCTCCCTTGTCACTCTCATTCCCCCCCTCCCTTGTCACTCTCATTCCCCCCCCCTCCCTTGTCACTCTCATCCCCCCCTCCCTTGTCACTCTCATCCCCCCCTCCCTTGTCACTCTCATCCCCCCCACTCCCTTGTCACTCTCATTTCCTCTCCCCCTCCTCTGTCACTCTCATTCCCCCCCTCCTTTGTCACTCTCATTTCCCCCCCTCCTTTGTAACTCTCATTTCCCCCCTCCCTTGTCACTCTCATTCCCCCCTCCCTTGTCACTCTCATTCCCCCCCCTCCCTTGTCACTCTCATTCTCCCCCCCCTCCCTTGTCACTCTCATTCCCCCCCCTCTTGTCACTCTCATTCCCCCCCCACTCCCTTGTCACTCTCATTTCCTCCCGCCCCACTCCCTTGTCACTCTCATTTCCTCCCGCCCCACTCCCTTGTCACTCTCATTTCCTCCCCCCCTCCCTTGTCACTCTCATTCCCCCCCACCTCTAGTGTAGCATGGCCGTGGTCTGTTCGATCCGCGGTACAGGAGCATTTGTTTCCTGTACCCGGCCGGACTGAAAGGAAGTGCACACTAAGTGAGCACTTCCTGTCAGTCCGGCCGGTTACAGAAAACAAAAGCTCCTGTACGGCGGACCGAACAGAGCTCGGCCATGCTACATTAGAGGCGCTTTCCTCCTGTCAGTCCCTCTCTTCAGACTGCGCACGGGCGGTGCACAATAATAGATGCGCCAGCCCGGGCAGTGTGGCAGCCGCCCGGTGCGGGGGAGGGCCCGTACTTTAATAAAAAACTTGCGGCAGGACCGGCCCGGCCGCCACTTAACCAATGTTTTTTTTTTAAACCGCACCTGCCTAGGTCGCCTTACAGGTGGCGCCGGCCCTGTGTCCATAGGTCTTTAGCCATAGAAGACATACTGTATGGTACAGAATAAACTACATATTTCAACTTCCACTAACGTTGTCACCAAGCATTCCCAAATTCCTGAAAGGTAAAGCTGTATAATTGTGAAGTGATGTGGGAGAAGGTGTATAACTGGGAAAATTTGCCAACCAGGAGTTTTGGAATAATGGATAACGTACCTTGGTGGTGGCCATATGGGTCATCATCAAACTTTCCAAGAAGCAGATATAACTACGAAAAGGTAAAATTCCATTTTTCCCAACTTGTTTTCAGTGGATTAGTGATTCCTGCACCTGGAGGATTACGAGGTCAAGAATATAATGTTTATATGGACTGCAATTATCATCTATGACTGTATATACTGTATATACATATATCACTTTATAACCTGTATATTTTCCAGTAATGTGTGTGCAATATGGAATAAACATGATGTAAATGCAAAGAAAAGGAGATGAGAAATATCAGATAGATACAATGCCTTGAAAAAGTATTCATACCCCTTGAACTTTTCCTAATTTTTTCACAAAGTAGCAAGTATGTGTGAAGTAAAAAGAAAATGATACCGTATTTTCTGGACTATAAGACGCACTGGACTATAAGGAAAATAAGAAAAAAATATTTCACATCAGACCTCAGAGCAGACCCTCAATCCTCATCAGACATCCATTCTTCATCAGACCTCAAGTCAGCTCCCAAAATCAGACCCCCAAGCTCCATCAGACCTCAGATCATACCCCATCAGCCTTAGATCGGACCCCATCAACCTCAGATCAGACATTAAAAAAATTAATAAACTTACCTCTCTTGCTCCAGATGTCGCTGACACTCACTCACCACTCCCTGGTCTTCTTCCGGCCCGCACTGCACTCTGACCTGACGTCGCACAGCCGCCAGGACACAGTGCGGAGGAGGTGCTTAGAAGACGACCAGGGAGACATTGCAATGCTTTCCTCACGGCCCCTGCGCCTCCTCCATGCTGATATCCACTTCCATAATGGAAGCGGTCATTAGCATTCAGACCAGTGGCGTAACTATAGGGGAAGCAGGGGAAGCGGCTGCTTATGCTGTGGGGCCCAGTCATTTCTAGCTTCGCCACTGATTCAGACTATATCTATAAGACACACTGCCACAGCTCCACAGATCAGGTGGGAGAATCTATTAGTTGTGTACTCCACAAATCTAGCCTTTATGGAAGAGTGGCAAGAATAAAGCCATTTTTGAAAGCAAGCAATAACAAGTCCCATTTGCAGTTTGACACAAGTCATGTAGGGGACACAGAAAACATGTGGAAGAAGGTGCTCTGGACAGATGAGACCAAAGTTGAACTTTTTGGCCTAAATGCAAAACTCTATGTTTGGCCGAAAATATCACCTTGAACACACCATCCCCACCAGGAAACATGGTGGTGGCAGCATCATGCTGTGGGGATGCTTGTCTTCAGCAGGGACAGGGAAGCTGATCAGAGTTCATGGGAAGATGGATGGAGCTAAATACAGGGCAATCCTGGAGGAAAATCTGGTAGAGGCTGCAAAAGGCTTAAAGGGAGTCTGTCACCTCCATATGGCCATATACAGTGCTTACATTGCCCTATAGCACACCTATACATGAATGTTATGGTACCTTTGTCTTTGTCTTTAGACTTGCAGAAGCTAGAAAAACGAACTTTGATTGATATGCAAATGAGCACTCGCGATGCCCATTGTTGGCACGGCATTGCTTTAACTACTGCGCATGCTCCGGCGATTGGCTGGTTTTGCAAGGCAGTGCACAGTCGCGGGATCTCGGCCGGACCTTAGGATGATGCAAGGGAATAGGAGGGCGGGCATATGCAGAGGCTGGGGTGGGGGAACAATGAAAAAAGGCAGGGCAGCCTGGGCACCAACACAGTGAACGCCGCCCCTGGGCACTTGCGAGTGCTCATTTGCATATCAAAGTTTGTTTTTCCAGCTTCTGCAAGTCTAAAGACAAAGGTACCATTACATTCATGTATAGGTGTGCTATAGGGCAATGTAAGCACTGTATATGGCCATATGGAGGTGACAGACTCCCTTTAAGGCTGAGATTCACCTTTAAGCACGACAACGGCCCTAAACATACAGCCAGAGCTACAATGGAATGGTTTAGATCAGGGGTGCACAACCTGCGGCCCGGGCTTACATGTGGCCCTCAATAACATGCTGTACGGCCCCCAACCATCTGGTAACAGACATATAGCAGGGAATCCTAGAAGTGTAACCAGACATATATGGTATATACAGTGTATTTGATGTGAATAAACAAAAAACTTTAGCTCACCCACGCTGCTTGCAGCCGTGCAAGGAACCCCCGGACCAGGGATAAACTTCAAATGAACAAACTTCCAGCAGCAGGCTGTAGTAAAATCCATCCTCGTCTATTAGTAACTTTTGAAATCCATATGGCAGGAAGGAATCACAAGATGGTCAATGTGTTGTCTTAATCATGAGCCAAGTGTATTTAATATACCATAGATACAGTATTTCAATTGGTAATACCCCTTAAAGTTTTAGTTTTGGTCCTTGGGATTGGTTCAACGTGTTGTCATGTGGAAACCATACCATAGATATAGTATTTCAGTTGGTAATAGCCCTTTAAGTTTTATTTTTAGTCCTTGGGATTGGCTCAGCCTGACAATTTGGTCCCCAACTAGAAAAGGTTATGCACACCTGTTTTAGATCAAATCATAATCATGTGTTAGAATGGCCCAATCATAATCCAGGCCTAAGGCTAGGGCTACACAACGACATTTGTCACGCGACTACTTGTCGCAGTAATGTCGCGCAACATATTTTAGAATGCGTAACATTACTGCGCGACTTATAATCCTTTTCTTTTCACTTCTCATATTCTTGATACTTGCCTTGGTCTATCACATAAAATCCCAATAAATTTTTAAGTTTGCCGGTGTAACGTGAAAAAAGTGGAAAAGTTCAAGGGGTATGAATACTTTTTTAACCACTATTAACAAAAAAAATAATCAGGTGGTCTCTAGGACCTTAGCGTGTTGTTGTAACCTGTGAGTTTCCCCTGAAGATGCCGAATCGCTCGGCGAAACATGTAGGGAAGCAGGATTCAGATTTTAGGCAGGAAGGCTATTTAGGGATCCACACCATGTGTATGTGAGCACTCAGTGTGCAGCTCAACCCTTTGGGGGCGACATTAGTCCAAGAGGTGAATCACATCCCAGTATCAAAGACCATATCCCGTTAATAGCCTGTCCCTGAGAGTTTTAATCTTCTGATCCCAAGATTTATATGTTGTTTTAGCAATTACAATTAAGATTTAGTTTTAGTGCACTGTCGGGGAGGTTGCAACAACACGCTAAGGTCCTAGAGACCACCTGAATACTTTTTTAAGGCACTGTAGATGGATGGATGGATAGATAGATAGATAGATAGATAGATAGATAGATAGATAGATAGAATAACATATACCGTACAAATTTTGAAAACGTTATAAGACTGTTAAATCTTCTTCTTCTTCTTCTTCTTCTAGTTCTTAACTACAGGAGTTAACATTGACAAGGATGACCGGCTAACTCTCCGTGACCCAGAGTTGTCTTCTCTAAAGAAAGCAACCACTTTTGATGTTGTGTGCAATGATGTGATTCCAAAGTCTATATCAGAAATCCAAAGATTGGGTGATAAATTGTCTCACATTTCTGCTCCCTTAAACAGAGCAGACTTTGAGAGGACACTCCTGACCATGGCCTATGGAGCCTTGAAGACATCACAGTCAGACAATAGCAACCAGCAGAAGTTCTGGATGCAGACCCTCACCAAGCTCTTCATAGCCTTAAGGAGAGATTTGATGTTCCCGTATAATAAAGAGGGACACCACTGAGCCAGGGGTCTTGACGATGGCCCATCTATTCATGCATGTTGTCATACACCTACCAGTATATCAAAGAATATAATTTATTTTGTCTATTGCAATGTAGATGGATCAACAGACTAATGGGTTATAGTTTCCAAAACAGTGCTGTCTTCATAACATTTTTACATTTTTTTTTAGGGTGAGGGGGATTGTAATCATATACAGTATTTTAGTCTTAATCATTGTGATTCAGATGAATTAGGTCATTTGGTGCCCTAGGAACACTAACCTCGTAGGCAGGGGCATTGGTATGGTCTTAAAGATTTGGGAAACAAGACCTAATGCATATGTGTAAAATTATTAATCCAGCCCAGTACTAAAGGCATATTTGAAAGGATATTACATTCAGTGTTATCACACATACAGGAGAATACAGCATTGCATACCTATTATATACAGTGATGTCTTCTCTTATCATACACATTCTCTTTCCTGACCTTTTCCATTTGGCCCAGAGTGGCATGACATCTTCTTTTAGACATGTCTCATCTCTGCAGAGTTTCCTCACTTTTCTATTATCCCCCTACCCTCATGCCCCAACAGTGTTATCCTTCTGCAACCCCCCGTACTGTGCCAGTTATGTTCCTAAATGTTTCCAAATACTATACTTAACCACTTCCCATCCGTCCATAGGATATAAACGTCCTATGGGTGGATGTTTATCTCTGAATGGACGTTCTGGAACGTCCATTCAGAGATGGCAGCTGCACGCTAGTCGTGCAGCTGCCGAGCGGGGGGCCCGCTGTCAGTGACAGCAGGGCAACCCAGGTGTCCCTACCTTCTAGATTGCTGTATACAGCGAGCGCTGTGTATACAGATCAGGAAGCGCTATGCCGCCTCCTGTCCCGGCCCGGTGGTCATGTGACCGCCAGGGCCGGGAGAGTGCAGGAGCTGTCAGGTCTTCCACAGACCTCTATCAGCCCTGCACTGAGGCTGTACAGTGCTGTATTCTGCTGTACAGCCTCTCTGGGGGCTGTATTTCCCCTGTAACTGGGGCTACTATGTCAACCCCAGTTACAGGATAAATCAATCGTGGAAAAAAGAAAGTGAAGTTAAATGTCCCCCAGAGGTCTTGGGGGAACACAAAGTATAAAATAAAAAATTTAAAAAGAAAGTGTTTAAAAAAAAAAAAATTCCCCAATTAAGTAATATTTTTTTAAATAGAAACAAAATAAAATAGACATATTTGGTATTGCCGCGTCCGTAAACGACTCGCTCTATAAATATATTACATGATCCACCCCGTCCATTAAAAACCATTAAAAAAACTGTCAAAAAAAGCCATTTTTTTCACCTTACATCACAAAAAGTTCAACTCTGAGTGATCAAAAAGGTGTATGTCCCACAAAATGGTACCAATAAAACCATCACCTCATCCTGCAAAAAACAAGGCCCTACATAAGAAAATCGCTCAAAAACAAAAAAAAATATAGCTCTCAGAATATGGAGACATTAAAACTATATTTTTTTTGCTTCAAAACTGTTATTATTGTGTTAAAGTGAAATAAATAAAAAAAAGTAGACATATTAGGTATTGCCGCATCTGTAACAACCAGCTCTATAAAAATAAAAACAGTGCCAAAAAAAAAACATTTTTGTCACCTAACATCACATAAAGTGCAACACCAAGTGATCAAAAAGGCATATGCCCCCCAAAATAGTACCAATCAAACCGCCACCTCATCCTGCAAAAATATTTTTTTTGTTTCAAAAATGTTATTATTGTGTAAACTTAAATAAATACAAAAAAGTATACATATTAGGTATTGCCACATCCATAAAGATCTGCTCTATAAAAATGTCACATGACCTAACCCCTCAGGTGAACGCTGTAAAAATAAATAAATAAAAATTGTGCTAAAACAACCAATTTTTTGGTCACCTTGCCCCATAAAGTGTTATAATTAATTATCAAAAAATCATATGTACTCAAAAATGGTACCAATAAAAACGTCAACTCTTCCTGCAAAAAACGAGCCCCTGCACAAGATGATCGGCAGAAAAAAAATAAAAATATGGCGTTCAGAAAATGGAGACACAAAAACATATTATTTTTTTTTAAAATGCTTTATTATGTAAAACTGAAACAAACAAACAAAGTAGACACATTTGATATCATTGCGTCCGTAACAACCTGCTCTATAAAAATAGCACATGATCTACCCTGTCAGATGATTGTTGCAAAAAATAAAATAAAGCAGTGCCAAAACAGCAATTTTTTGGTTACCTTGCCTCACAAAAATCGTAATATAAAGCAATTAAAAATCATATGTACCCCAAACTAGTACCAATAAAACTGGTCATCTTATCTCCTAGTTTCCAAAATGTGGTCACTTTTTGGGAGTTTCTACTGTAAGGGTGCATCAGGGCGGCTCCAAATGGGACATGGCATCTAAAAACCAGTTCAGCAAAATCTGCCTTCCAAAAACCATATGGCGCTCCTTTTCTTCTGCGCCCTGCCGTGTGCCCTCACATCAGTTTACGACCACATGTGGGGTGTTTCTGTAAACCGCAGAATCAGGGTAATAAATATTGAGTTTTGTTTGGCTGTAAACCCTCGCTGTGTTGAAGAAAAAAAAAGAATTAAAATGGAAAATCTGCCAAAAAAGTGAAATTTAGAAATGTCATCTCCATTTTCCTTTAATTCTTGTGGAACACCTAAAGGGTTAACTGAGTTTGTAAAATCAGTTTTGAGTAACTTGAGGGGTGCAGTTTCTACAATGGGGTCATTTATGGGGGTTTCCACTATGTAAGCCCCACAATGTGACTTGAAGTGGTCCTTAAAAAGTGGGTTTTGGAAATTTTCTTAAAAATTTTAAGAATTGCTTCTAAGATTCTAAGCCTTCTAACATCCTAAAAAAATAAAATGACATTTACAAAATGATGCCAGCATAAAGTAGACATATGGGGAATGTTAGTTAATAAATATTTTATGAGGTATCACTTTGTGTTTTAAAAGCAGAGAAATTGAAATTTTTCCAAATTTTGAGGGAATTTTGGATTATTTTATAAGTAAGGGTGAAATATATCAACTCAAATTTACCACTGTCATGAAGCACAATGTGTCACGAGAAAACATTCTCTGAATGGCTTGGATAAGTAAAAGCGTTCCAAAGTTATTACCACATAAAGTGACACATGTCAGATTTGCAAAATTAGGCTCTGTCAGGAAGGGGGTAAAGGGGGTTATATACACCTTTGGGTCATTTTTTATTATTATTGCATTGTACTCATTTTGAGATAAAAATCTTTTTTTAAATTGGTCTTTAAAAAAATAAAATAATGAATCCCTCTCTCTGTGCAGTCTTGAGTTTCTTTAGTAGCAGGCTCTGAATTTGCACTCTGTTTCTCAGGCAGCTCAGCTGATGGGCTCCTTATCTTTGATCTCTGACCTTACAAACACTCCTTGTAGCTCACTTCTTATCTTACTGGTAATAATGTAGCTTGAATAAGTGTTTATGGCCTTTAAATAATTTAGAGATAAGGTTTATTAAATGACTGAACAAAGTGAAAGTAGGATTCACACAGCTAGACAAACAGTTAACCCTTTGTGACAGAACGGCCCAATACTTTTTAATAAAGATCTATTAAAAAAATTATTTTCGGGCCAAAATGAGTCAAATGCAATCATAAAAAAATTGCCCCCGAAGGTGTACATAGCTTTTAAGAAATAACATTGCCATACAGATAGTCCCCAAAGTGCTCCCTAAAGTTCTGCCAGTAGTAATATTTCTTCCCAGTGTGCACTCATCATTAAATAGTACCTCCTGCAGTGATAACTCTCCCTGAAAGTGTCCCCATTTGTAGTAATGCCCTCCATATTGTTCCCGATAATAACATTACTGCCCCCAGTAGTGATAAGGCTTGCCTAAGTGTCCCCAGTAGTAACAGTGCCTCTATAGTGCCGCTGCAACAGGCGCCTCCCCCTAGGGCCCTCTATATAAAGTGACCCAGGTGTAGAAATGCTGAGTGGTATAGTGCGGCCTAAAATGTCTCTCTATGTGTGTCACAGTGCTCCTACCTGGATACGGCTCGACCCCAGGCTTTGGCTCCGAAGTAATAAATAGGGGGAAAAATTGAGGAATAAAAAAATTACTTGAGTCCAGACCTTGTATGTAGTTGAACAGCAGCTTTACTTGAATAAGCATTCATCAAAACAATCTTCAAGCTCTGTCTTGGTTCCAGCAGGCTTTAGCATTAAACTGGCAGGCTTCTTCAATAACTCTGCTTGCTTTCTCTCTCTCTGCTTTACTGATAAGCTGAATAGGTAACTTGGCTTCCTCTGTAAGCTGCACTTTTTATCTGTGGTCGGACTCTAAGTTATGCCAGGGAACTTTCCTCCTGGCTCCTGATGTTTTAAGCTTTGGCCTCATGGCCAGCAGAGCTTAAAGGGCCTGGCTGGCGTGGGCACGTCCAGCAGAGACGTGCCCCTGCACACCTGTCCGCTAGCAGGGAGTAAGCTAGACTGGAACTAACTGGTCCTGCCCTTCCAGCAGGAAGTAGGACTCGCCCACCTCTCTCTGGGGGGGGTGGGGGGTTAGAATGGAATGGAAGGTTCCATTCTATATAAATGTAGCTCTGCCATGTTTGCTGCCACCTGCTGGTGAACCAGGCACATTACATGAACATAACAGTTGCAAACAATATTATAGATGCACATTGTGAAGGACCTGGACAGATATACATAAGATGACTTTCCTCCTGGCTCCTGAGGCTTTAAGCTTTGGCCTCATGGCCAGCAGAGCTTAAAGGGGCCTGGCTGGCGTGGGCACGTCCAGCAGAGACGTGCCCCTGCACACCTGTCCGCTAGCAGGGAGTTAGCTAGACTGGAACTAACTGGTCCCGCCCTTCCAGCAGGAAGTAGGACTCGCCCACCTCTCTCTGGGGGTGGGGTGGGGGGTTAGAATGGAATGGAAGGTTCCATTCTATATAAATGTAGCTCTGCCATGTTTGCTGCCACCTGCTGGTGAACCAGGCACATTACATGAACATAACAGTTGCAAACAATATTATAGATGCACATTGTGAAGGACCTGGACAGATATACATAAGATGACTTTCCTCCTGGCTCCTGAGGCTTTAAGCTTTGGCCTCATGGCCAGCAGAGCTTAAAGGGGCCTGGCTGGCGTGGGCACGTCCAGCAGAGACGTGCCCCTGCACACCTGTCTGCTAGCAGGGAGTAAGCTAGACTGGAACTAACTGGTCCCGCCCTTCCAGCAGTAAGTAGGACTCGCCCACCTCTCTCTGGGGGGGTGGGGGGTTAGAATGGAATGGAAGGTTCCATTCTATATAAATGTAGCTCTGCCATGTTTGCTGCCACCTGCTGGTGAACCAGGCACGTTACATGAACATAACAGTTGCAAACAATATTATAGATGCACATTGTGAAGCACCTGGACAGATATACATAAGATGACTTTGGTGTTAGCCCAATAAAGACAGTAGCAGGGTGCAGGAGTGGCAACACCACTTTGGGGTGTTACACCCCCAGTAGTGATGAAACACCCTAAATTGCCCCAGTAGTAATACATTCCTCTAAAGTGCCCCCAATTGTAATATGGCATCTCCATAAGGCCCTCTATAGTGCCCCCAGTAGCTATATAAAGTTCCTACTAGTGCCCTTATAGTAGTTATAGTGCCCCAGTAGTTTTAAAGCTCCTCAAAGTTCCCCCAGTAGGAATTATGACCCCTATAGTTCCCCCAGTAGTGATAAAGCTCCCTAAAGTCCCCCAGTAGTACTCCTCCAGTAGTAATAAGGCTATCTATAGTGGCCCCTAGATAAGATCAGATACCTTGTGCACAATTTTAGCCAAGTCAGAAGGGGATTATGTAAGACTGCAGGTAGGCCAAGCAACCACAATGCCCCCCTCCCATCCTCCTGCTAATTAGAACCTTCTTACCCAATAAACACACATGACGCCACTGAGTTGGGTGGTGATCGGCCACAGCTTTCTTTATTCGTTATCGAACATAACAAAACCACGAGCTTTAGAACTGCTCCAAAACACGTTACATGGAGCGGTATGCCAGCCGCTGCCCTCGCAGCGGGCAAGTCCGCCCTTTACATTTCACACCGGGTATTCCGATTGCCTCCAAACCGCCAGCTGTGACTTGAGAATATGATGTAACCTATACTAGGAAATAGAAAAAGATATGAACATTCCAAAACACCAATGGGAGCCGACAAATTTTCTGAATGGCAACCCAGTGTGGGAAACTACCACATGTGAGATAACATAGTGACCATGTTGACAGGGTTCTATCTGCTCTTCCGTTGAGTAACCCTAGTAAAGCACACAATAGTAAACCTCTCTGAAATGGTTGATAACAGCGACTGCACTTGACTAGCAAATGGTTTCCATAAAGGGCAAGCACTGGGAAAAGGCAAAACTCACTCGCCATTTGTGAGCCCCTCAATACCAGCGCCAAGTTTGCACACAGTAGATTGAAAAAACTGTAGCGCTCACCTGTGCAAACACGAGGAGACACGGAATAGCTTGACCTGGACACGGCCACGTAAAAACTCCAAAAGAAAAATAGATTCCAGCTCCTCATAAAAGGTACCATAATATTTATTAGCTTCGGATTAAAAACCAGACATCATCAAGGTAGAAAAAAATATATGCAATTAATAGTGACGCGTTTCGGGCTCCTTAATTGCTGCCCTTCATCATGAGAGCGCCATGGAGGACAAGAAGTGATGATATGATGATCTGCAGTCATGTCTCAGAAGCAGCGAGGATGGGAGCATTGGCGGAAGAACAGAGGGTCTTTCAAAGTGTGAGTGTTTTTTTTTTTTCGATTTTTTTTCTCTCTGCTCACTATTTTTTTTTTGTTTTGTTTTTTGAGTGAGGGAGGGTTGGACAACACTTTTGAAGCACGGTCTGCATGAAGCAGGTCCCCCCAAGGACACCAGGAAGTTCTTTAAATCATGTAAATAAAAGTTACGCTTTATCCTAAATTGTTACTGAAGCCTCTCATGACCCCAGATCCAGGGGATTCATCTGTGCTGCCTTTTCCTTCACATTACAGGAATGTCTGGATTACTCAAATTCAGGGTGAGCTGTGCAAATTTTTTTAGTTTTTTTCCCCTTTTCTGCCCCCTTACATGAGAATGCCCCCTTTAGTGCCCTCTTACAGTTGAATACACCTTTTAGTTTCCCACCTTTTAGAGAAAAATTTCTCATTTAGTGCCCCCACACAGTTGAATGCCCCCTTAGTTTCCTCACAAGGTAGTTATGCTGTTTTAGGCTCTAATAAATACATGATACTAGGTTACCCTCCAGATCAGACACTAAACCTCGGTTTCAGGAAAATGGCTACTTCAGCTTCCCCTAACGTCTCCACCTAGCTTTCCCCCTAGCGCTTGGAGCATCACTTACATGAGATTGGATGCTTTTCTGACATCACTAACAAGTGTCTTCCAACACAACATGTGTGGCTGCAGCCCTACAGCAAATTTTTTAATGCCTCGCCCCCTCCAGAGTAACTTCCCCGCAACCCACCTCCCACAGTCAATCAAGACACTTGCCAAAAACTCCCCACTAACTCAGTAGTTTTGCCTCCTTAATCCATCCTCACAGCAGTGCTTTTCCTTGATGCCCCCACACAGTAGTACCCCCCTAATATAAGTGAAGACCCTCAGCTATGAAAATAAAATAAAAATCTGTAATAGTCACCTAGACCTGTTCCCCCAATTAGAGGAGTACATCCCACTCTCACCAGCAGGTGCCGTGAAGTGAGGTAATCACACCTACTGGGATGATCCTCGGTCCGTGCGCTCATCTACTCAGTCCAGCAGGCAATGTCACTGCATCGGCCACCTGGAGAGGGCATGGCCAGAGAATGAGGCCTGGGCCTTAATGAATGACAGACATCTGCAGCCCCTCCCCAGAGGCTCTCCTAGTTCCAGGGTTAGGATGCCGAGCAGTGGTATGGGTAAGGGGGGTATCATGGTGCTCCTACCTGGATCTGGCACTCTGAGGTCAGGCCGCGTAGTGGCTATACAGAAAGTTCATAATTGGTAGGAACTGAAATGAGTAAGGTCCAGACTCTGATACAAGTTGAATTGATTTACTCGATACTGTCATAAATGGGTAGCAGCTCATACAGAATCACAGTAGCTCTTGGCTCCAGTAGATTTTAGGGTGCACTGGAGGGTGAACTGGGTTCTTTTCTTCATTACCGCTGTGCTGAACTCTCCCTCTTGTCTAGTATTTTGTGAGGGGCCTCTTTCATCTGGACTACATGCCACTGATAACAGGCTCAGTGCCGGTGGGCTTCTGACCACACTTTGGTAGACTGTCGGGTCTCAGTTGCAACTCTTACAACCTCTGGGTTAGGGCTGACTTGACTCTGGCTGCAGATTGCAAATAAAATAAAATTGGGGGTCAGTCAGCACATCCCAGTGTGCAGGTGCACTTCGCCATGGCTGAAAGCACAAAAGCAAAAAACAAACAATGCAACAGCACTCTGCAAACACAAATAATAAAGTAAATACAATTGTGCCATACTCACTATAGAAAATGTAAAATGCTATGCTGCGTTATAAATGTGATAAATTTGTGCCCGTCTGCCGGCGTCAAGGCAATCTCATTAAGACGGGAACCTAACACTAAATACCACAATTCAGGGAATGCAGGTTCCACATGCATTACGAGCCCACATTATATTATACATTTCAGGGTACCTCTGAGAGGTTATGGTCTTAACGAGATCGCCTTGATGCCGGCAGACGGGCACAAATAATTTTGTACAAAATGTATTTGCCAAGAATGTCACATTTATAACACAGCATTAGCATTTTACATTTTCTATAGTGAGTATGGCATGATTGTATTTACTTTATTATTTGAGTTTGCAAAGTGCTGTTGCATTGTTTTTTGCTTTTGGCTGCAGATTGCCTACTCTGCTCTCTGTCGGGTTTCTAGGCCAGGACTGCACTGCACTACTTTTCTAGCCTCTGGCTAGGACCAAAACTCAGGCTCAATTTCCTCTCAACAGGCAAGACACTCCTCCCCTTGGAAGATCTGGGTGAGTTTACTCCTCCAAGGAGGGGGAAAAGTTAGTTCCATTCTACCTATAGCTCACTGCCAGACACACTGCCACCTGCTGGTAAACAAGGCACAGTGCATGAAATACGATACATAACAGTTACATAGCACTTTAACATTGGTTAGGCATTAGAGACAGTAGCAGGTGGAAGGAATGGTAGTGCCCACTCTGGGGTACTACACAACTATTATGGCCTGGGCACACACAGTACTCATTATTACTGTGTGTGTGTACTGGCAGTAAGGGGGCCACTTTCATAACCTAAACAAAGGAGGACATCACCCCTACCTCCACTGATCACATGATGGTGATGTCATCACAGGTCCTTTATTACCACTTCTCTCTACTGCTGAACTCCGCCCATCCTGCACTGATTACATGATGGTGACTTCATCACAGGTCCTTCAACTCTTGCTAATTGCTGTTATCATCTATTAGCAGCACACTCTTACCACCTACAGGGAGTGCAGAATTATTAGGCAAATGAGTATTTTGACCACATCATCCTCTTTATGCATGTTGTCTTACTCCAAGCTGTATAGGCTCGAAAGCCTACTAATAATTGAGCATATTAGGTGATGTGCATCTCTGTAATGAGAAGGGGTGTGGTCTAATGACATCAACACCCTATATTAGGTGTGCATAATTATTAGGCAACTTCCTTTCCTTTGGCAAAATGGGTCAAAAGAAGGACTTGACAGGCTCAGAAAAGGCAAAAATAGTGAGATATCTTGCAGAGGGATGCAGCACTCTTAAAATTGCAAAGCTTCTGAAGCGTGATCATCGAACAATCAAGCGTTTCATTCAAAATAGTCAACAGGGTCGCAAGAAGCGTGTGGAAAAACCAAGGCGCAAAATAACTGCCCATGAACTGAGAAAAGTCAAGCGTGCAGCTGCCAAGATGCCACTTGCCACCAGTTTGGCCATATTTCAGAGCTGCAACATCACCGGAGTGCCCAAAAGCACAAGGTGTGCAATACTCAGAGACATGGCCAAGGTAAGAAAGGCTGAAAGACGACCACCACTGAACAAGACACACAAGCTGAAACGTCAAGACTGGGCCAAGAAATATCTCAAGACTGATTTTTATAAGGTTTTATGGACTGATGAAATGAGAGTGAGTCTTGATGGGCCAGATGGATGGGCCCGTGGCTGGATTGGTAAAGGGCAGAGAGCTCCAGTCCGACTCAGACGCCAGCAAGGTGGAGGTGGAGTACTGGTTTGGGCTGGTATCATCAAAGATGAGCTTGTGGGGCCTTTTCGGGTTGAGGATGGAGTCAAGCTCAACTCCCAGTCCTACTGCCAGTTTCTGGAAGACACCTTCTTCAAGCAGTGGTACAGGAAGAAGTCTGAATCCTTCAAGAAAAACATGATTTTCATGCAGGACAATGCTCCATCACACGCGTCCAAGTACGCCACAGCGTGGCTGGCAAGAAAGGGTATAAAAGAAGAAAATGTAATGACATGGCCTCCTTGTTCACCTGATCTGAACCCCATTGAGAACCTGTGGTCCATCATCAAATGTGAGATTTACAAGGAGGGAAAACAGTACACCTCTCTGAACAGTGTCTGGGAGGCTGTGGTTGCTGCTGCACGCAATGTTGATGGTGAACAGATCAAAACACTGACAGAATCCATGGATGGCAGGCTTTTGAGTGTCCTTGCAAAGAAAGGTGGCTATATTGGTCACTGATTTGTTTTTGTTTTGTTTTTGAATGTCAGAAATGTATATTTGTGAATGTTGAGATGTTATATTGGTTTCACTGGTAAAAATAAATAATTTAAATGGGTATATATTTGTTTTTTGTTAAGTTGCCTAATAATTATGCACAGTAATAGTCACCTGCACACACAGATATCCCCCTAAAATAGCTAAAACTAAAAACAAACTAAAAACTACTTCCAAAAATATTCAGCTTTGATATTAATGAGTTTTTTGGGTTCATTGAGAACATGGTTGTTGTTCAATAATAAAATTAATCCTTAAAAATACAACTTGCCTAATAATTCTGCACTCCCTGTATATACAGTTGAAACCAGAAGTTTACATACACTATATAAAAAGACACATGCGACCATGGGGAAAGTAATGGAATATCTGCATCCATAGCAAAATTCACCCCAATAGAGACATTGCAATGCCTCATCCCTGACCTTTCTCTAGAGGGGTGGAGGGATGGAGGCGCAGCAACGGTTGCAGATTTGCTTCACCAAACAAGCTTGAACTCCTTTGAAAACTTGCAAACCCGCTTCAATATACATAAAAGGGATTTTTATAAATATTTGAGGATCCGTCATTTTCTGACCTCTAACCCTATACTCACGGTGAATGTGCACATGGAACTCCTAAACCAATGGGCCCTGACACAATCCAAATGGAAAGGAATACGCCCTCTTTACTCGTTTTTAGGCAGTAAAAACTCCTTTGCAAAGACCGCCCCCATTGTTTCGTGGGAATTGGAATTGGGATGCAATATCCCCTCAGCGCAGTGGTCCACAGCTATTGATTACGTGACTAAAAGACTGAAATGTGTGTCACATCTTGAATCTTATTCAAAAACTCTACTGAGATGGTACTTCACCCCCCTGAGACTGAGTCGCATTTATCCGGGTTCTGGACTGCTGTGCTGGAGGGGATGTGAAGGTAAAGGGTCCCTATTACATATACTTTGGGGTTGCCCCTTGCTACAAGATTTGTGGTCTAGCATCTTTCAACTGGTCAGCGGGATATCGGGTCGTGTGCTAATAAAAGATCCAGCCCTAGCCTTGCTCTTTATTGATATTACAGAAATCCCTTATAAATTCAGGACCATCTCTATGCATCTGTTTTTAGCTACAAAACTGGCCATAACCAGGTATTGGAAAAGCTCAGTAATTCCAAATGTGCAGGAAATTTTAAGATCTGTTGATACCACTAGATCATATGAAAAGATGATGGCGCACAAGGGTTTCACACTGCGTAGATTTGAAAGGGAGTGGGCACAATGGGCCAATCTATCCCCTGGTGATTAATATGAAAAACACTAGTCCTATTTAACTAGGCCCACTCAAAGAGCCTTGTTTAACTATGTAGGCTATTTAGATATGACCAACTGATCATGCTCGCTGTTGCGAGAGATGCACATTATAATGCCTTGATCTTTGCATAATGCTCTGCCTTTTTTCTTTCTTTCTGTTGTCGTTTTCGTTTTTTGTCATTTCTATGTTTTTCTACTTTACCAGATATGTACAATTCAGCTGTATTAAAGTTGTACTAAGCAGCTCTATACAATGTAATAACCTGGAGTACACTGTAGTGCCTTGCCTCCGCATACTCATGTATAAAATTTTTGTATGCTAATGTAAAGTATTATGACATATGTGTACTTTCGCACTGATCTTTGTATACTGATCATTCTGGTTAAATGAAAATATTCAATAAAAACATATTGAACGATAAAAAGACACATGCATGTTTTTCTCAATATCTGACATAAAATCAGAATAAACCTTTCCTGTTTTTGGTCAATTAGGATTACCATAATTATTATTAAAAATTGAAAGTGAGGGCGAGCACTCAACACCTGTAGCCAATTAGTGGTGCATAAAATTTTATTAAATCACCATATAACAATATGACATATAAATGGACCATATAAACTAAAATGCAATATAAAATGCCACTTTAAGGAAAAGGTTAAATAGTAGCAGTCTCTTGTGTTCAAGGCTACTATAGAATGTAGCTAATGCGTTTCACCGCTGCGTTTCACTGTCCCATGCGCATATAACAATAGTCAATGAGTTTGGCTGACTCGTGTGCGCGGCCCGCACACCTGCAACAGAAGCATCTCCGCAATCGACGCATGGCCATGCGAACAACATAACTATCGGAAGAAGCTGGATTCCTGAGACGCTAAGTACAGAAACTCTTAGTATTGCTGTGCAGTCCAGGCACATACCACTTCCGAGGTCCCGCGAGATCTGGAAACAGCTGATCACAGACACCACGAGCTGGACGCCGGAGCAGTCGCTCGCAGCTGACCCACCGCACACGTCTGGATTAACGTCCTCGAAACCAGAGGAAGGTAGGAACACTACTGGTTCAAACCTCATGCGGTGAGGCTTATTAACTAAATGTGCTCGGCCATTAGACCATTGGCAGTTGAGGACACCAAGCCTAGTCCATATGTGGTAGCGGACACTGTTGAATCCACCTGCACTATTGTTTGGCTGATATTGGAGCAGCGCACACGAGTCAGCCAAACTCATTGACTATTGTTATATGCGCATGGGACAGTGAAACGCAGCGGTGAAACGCATTAGCTACATTCTATAGTAGCCTTGAACACAAGAGACTGCTACTATTTAACCTTTTCCTTAAAGTGGCATTTTATATTGCATTTTAGTTTATATGGTCCATTTATATGTCATATTGTTATATGGTGATTTAATTAAAATTTATGCACCACTAATTGGCTACAGGTGTTGAGTGCTCGCCCTCACTTTCAATTTTTGTTATATTTATCACTAGAGGAGGGGTGATCCTCTACACTGGGCTAGTAGCACCACATCCAGAACCCCATCTGAGGTGAGCCACCAATCTTGAGTTCACATAATTATTATTATTTGTCAAATGCCAGAATAATGAGAGAGAGAGAATGTTTTAAGGCATTTTTATTACTTTCTGCAATGTCAAAAGTTTACATACACTAAGATTACTATGCCTTTAAACAATTCTGGACTGCCTATATGATGACGTCATGTGTTTGGAAGCTTCTGTTAGGTTTGTTTGCAACATCTGAGTTAATTAGAGACACACCTTTGGATGTATTTAAATGCACACCTGATACCTGTACCTGAAGGTGCCTCGTTCATCTGTACAAACAATTATACGTAAGTACAAACAAGATGGGAATGTCCAGCCATTATACCGCTCAGGAAGGAGACGGGTTCTGTGTCCCAGAGATGAACGTGCTTTGGTCCGCCATGTGCATATCAACCCAAGAACAAAAGCAAAATGCCTTGTGAAGGTGATGGCGGAAGCTGGTAAGATTGTGTCAATATCCACAGTGAAACGAGTGCTGTATCATCATGGGCTGAAAGGCCACTCTGCCAGGAAGAAGCCATTACTCCAAAAGAAACATAAAAAAGTCAGATAAATGTTTGCAAATGCACACAAGAACAAAGACCTACATTTCTGGAGACATGTCCTGTGGTCTGACGAAACTAAAATTGAACTTTTTGGCCATAATGACCATCGTTACGTTTGGAGGAAAAAGGGAGAAGCTTGGAAGCCTAAGAACACCATCCCAATTGTGAAACACGGGGGTGGCAGCATCATGTTGTGGGGTTGTTCTGCTGCAGGAGGGACTGGTGCACTTCACAATATAGATGGCATCATGAGGAAAGAAGATTACAGGTGACACTCGAAAAATTTCAATATCGTGCAAAAGTCCATTTATTTAAGCAATGCAAATTGAAAGGAATTGCATTAATGCAGCTTAAAATTTGAATTTTGTGAAAAGGTTCAATATTCTAGGCTCAAAGTGTCACACTCTAGTCAGCTAATTAATCCATACCCCCTGAGCAAAGGGTACCTCAAAATTCTGACTTTGGTGCTTCATAATCTGTAAGCCATAATCATCCAAATTACAAATAAAGGCTTGAAATAATCTCGCTTTGCATGTAATGAGTCTCTCATATGTTAGTTTCACCTTTTAAGTTGCATTACTGAAATAAATGAACTTTGCATTATATTCTAATTTTCCAAGATTCACCTGCATGTGGAAATACTGAAGCAACATCTCAAGACATCAGCCAGGAAGTTAAAGCTTGGGCGGAAATGGGTCTTCCAAATGGACAATGACCCGAAGCATACTGCCAAACTGGTTACAAAGTGGCTTAAGGAAAGCAAAGTCAATGTTTTGGAGTGGCCATCACTAGGGTTGAGCGAACCTGAACTGTAAAGTTCGGGTTTGTACCGAACTTTAGGGTTTTTGGACCCCAGGCCCGAACCCGAACATTTCCGTAAAAGTTCGGGTTCAGGTTCGGTGTTCGGCGCTTTCTTGGCGCTTTTTGAAAGGCTGCACAGCAGCCAATCAACAAGCGTCATACTACTTGCCCCAAGAGGCCATCACAGCCATGCCTACTAATGGCATGTCTGTGATTGGCCAGAGCAGCATGTGACCCAGGCTCTATATAAGCTTGAGTCACGTAGGGCTGCACGTCACTCTGCTGTTACAAGTGTAGGGAGAGGATGCTGCTGGAATTGTGATTTCAGGGAGAGAATAGGAGAGAATCTAAGTCAGCGATCTACCTAGAAATAGTTGTGTGGGTGCAGGACACAATCGTTTTACCCTGCCCTGAGGCCATTGACCAAAAAAAACTTTTATAATTCTGTTAGTTAGGTGGGTGGCGGCGGCGGCGGCGGCCATTTTATGCATGCTCAGTGCACCAGCACTTCATCTGAGCTTTTGGGTCATTGCAAATCACCATTTTTTGGGGGCAAACTACAACATCTGGAATAGTCAGTGTGCAATTTAAGGTACAAATACACCCATCATTTTCTGGGGTTTAAAAAACACACATTTTTTTCTTCAAAAAACAGTATTTTCCAGATCTGCAAGTGTTAAATTCAAGTTTAATATATACAGCTTTCATATTCTGTTAGCAAAAAAAGACTTTTTTTTGGCAATCTACAACATCTGGATTAGTCAGTGTGCAATTTAAGGTAGAAATACACCCATCATTTTCTGTGGTTTGAAAAACACACATTTTTTTCTCCAAAAACAGTATTTTCCAATCTACAACATCTATATTAGGCCTCATGCACTCGACCGTTGTTTTATTCCGTGCCTGTTGTTCCGTTTTTCGTGATTTTCTGCGGACCCATTGACTTTCAATGGGTCAGTTGAAAACTCGGCTAATGCACCGTTTGTCATCCGCGTCCGTGATCCGTGGTTCCAGTCCGACAAAAAAATATAACCTGTCCTATTTTTTTCACGGAAAACGGTTTGCGGACCCATTCAAGTCAAGATTGTCATCCGCGTCCGCGTCCGTTTTTTTCCTATCATTTGCATGACAAACTTGACTTAGACTTTTTTTTACTTTCCTTCATGTCTGGTGATCCTCCAAAAATAAAGGAAGACACACGGAAACAAAAACGGAAACGGATCACGGAACAATGGAACCCCATTTTGCGGAACGGAACACAACAACGGTCGTGTGCATGAGGCCTTAGTCAGTGTGCAATTTAAGGTAGAAATACACCCATCATTTTCTGTGGTTTGAAAAACACACTTTCTTTTAAAAAAAAACTGTATTTTCCAGATCTGCAAGTGTTAAATTCAAGTTTAATATATACAGCTTTCATATTCTGTTAGCAAAAAAAGACTTTTTTTGGCAATCTACAACATCTGTATTAGTCAGTGTACAATTTAAGGTAGAAATACACCCATCATTTTCTTGGGTTTGAAAAACACACTTTATTTTTCAAAAAACAGTATTTTCCAGATCGCAAAGTGTAAAATTCAAGTTTAATATATACAGCTTTCATATTTCTGTTACCAAAAAACACAATTTTGGCAATCTACAACATCTTGATTAGTCAGAGTGCAATTTAAGCTAGAAATACACCGATCATTTTCTGTGGTTTGAAAAACACACTTTTTTGACAAAAAACACTATTTTCAGGCCTTGCAGCATTAGCACGTGTAAAAATACAGGCTTATATACTGCTGTCAAATTCAGTTGTTAAACAAACACTTGTTTGGGCACAAAAATTTTTGTTGGCAGCCTTTGATGCTGATGTCATTGTGAGATACACCCATAATACATTTGGGTTACATTCAGAGATTTTAAATACCGCCATTTGGTGCACCAATATTGAATTCAGGCCTACACTGGTTCAGGCCCTGTGAGATACACCCTCTACATACAGGGGTTTGAATCAGGGATTTGAAATACAGCTATTTGAAATACAGCCATTTGAAATACAGCCATTTTGTGCAAAGACATATTTACTTCAGGCCTACACTGGTTCAGACCGTGTGAGATACCCCCCTACATAAAGGGGTTTGAATCAGGCATTTGAAATACAGCCATTTAAAATACAGCCATTTTGGGCAAAGATATATTTACTTCAGGCCTACAGTGGTTCAGACCGTGTGAGATACTCACTCTACATACAGGGGTTTGATTCAGGGATTTGAAATACAGCCATTTGAAATACAGCCATTTTGTGCAAAGACATATTTACTTCAGGCCTACACTGGTTCAGACCGTGTGAGATACCCCCCTACATACAGGGGTTTGAATCAGGCATTAGAAATACAGCCATTTTGTGCAAAGATATATTTACTTCAGGCCTACAGTGGTTCAGGCCCTGTAAGATACCCCCTCTACATACAGGGGTTTGAATCAGGCACTCGAAATACAGCCATTTTGTGCAAATAAATCTTTAATTCAGACCTACACTGATTCAGGGCGTGTGTGATCCCCCCTATACATACAGGGGTTTGATTCAGCCATTTGAAATACAGCCATTTGAAATACAGCCATTTTGTGCAAAGAAATCTTTAATTCAGGCCTACACTGATTCAGGGCGTGTGAGATCCCCCCTATACATACAGGGGTTTGATTCAGCCATTTGAAATACAGCCATTTAAAATACAGCCATTTTGTGCAAAGATATATTTACTTCAGGCCTACAGTGGTTCAGGCCCTGTGAGATACCCCCCTACATACAGGGGTTTGAATCAGGCATTAGAAATACAGCCATTTGAAATACAGCCATTTTGTGCAAAGATATATTTACTTCAGGCCTACAGTGGTTCAGACCGTGTGAGATACCCCCTATACATACAGGGGTTTGAATCAGGCATTTGAAATACAGCCATTTGAAATACAGCCATTTTGTGCAAAGATATATTTACTTCAGGCCTACAGTGGTTCAGGCCCTGTGAGATACCCCCCTACATACAGGGGTTTGAATCATGCATTAGAAATACAGCCATTTAAAATACAGCCATTTTGTGCAAAGATATATTTACTTCAGGCCTACAGTGGTTCAGGCCCTGTGAGATACGCCCCTACATACAGGGGTTTGAATCAGGCATTTGAAATAAAGCCATTTGAAATACAGCCATTTTGTGCAAAGATATATTTACTTCAGGCCTACGCTGGTTCAGACCGTGTGAGATACCCCCCTACATACAGGGGTTTGAATCAGGCATTAGAAATACAGCCAGTTGAAATACAGCCATTTTGTGCAAAGATATACTTACTTCAGGCCTACAGTGGTTCAGACCCTGTGAGATACCCCCTCTACATACAGGGGTTTGAATCAGGCATTTGAAATAAAGTCATTTGAAATACAGCCATTTTGTGCAAAGAAATCTTTAATTCAGGCCTACACTGATTCAGGGCGTGTGAGATCCCCCTATACATACAGGGGTTTGATTCAGCCATTTTAAATACAGCCATTTGAAATACAGCCATTTTGTGCAAATAAATCTTTAATTCAGGACTACACTGATTCAGGGCGTGTGTGATCCTCCCTATACATACAGGGGTTTGATTCAGCCATTTGAAATACAGCCATTTGAAATATAGCCATTTTGTGCAAATAAATCTTTAATTCAGGCCTACACTGATTCAGGGCGTGTGTGATCCCCCTATACATACAGGGGTTTGATTCAGGCATTTGAAATACAGCCATTTGAAATACAGCCATTTTGTGCAAAGAAATCTTTAATTGAGGCCTAGTCTGGTCAGGCCGTGTGAGATACCACTTTACATACTGTCGTACTTTTCTACTATTAATTAAACACCCATTTAGGGCAAGATCCTAAATTCAAAAAATATGAGGAGAGCGTCAAATAAGGGACGTGGCCCAGGTCGTGGTGCTGCTGGTGGAGCTCCTGTTGCAGGGAGAGGACGTGGTCGATCTGTGCCAGCTACACGCACAAGTGAAACCCCTTCCTCAGGTGCGAGTAGGCGACAAAACCTGCAGCGGTATTTGGTCGGGCCTAATGCTGCTCTACGAATGGTGAGGCCTGAACAAGTACAGGCGATAGTAGATTGGGTTGCTGACAGTGGATCCAGTTCCTTCACATTGTCTCCCACCCAGTCTCCTGCTGAAAGACCACAGTTGGCACCTGCAGCCGATGTCCATCAGTCTTTCACCTCACCCCCTTGCAAATCAGCCAAGCAGTCTGAGCAGTCATGCAGCAGTCTCTTCTGCTTTTTGATGACTCTGTTAGCAGGGTTTCCCAGGGCCATCCACTTAGCCCTGCCCCAGAAGTGGAAGAGATTGAGTGCACCGATGCCCAACCACTTATTTTTCAAAATGAGTACATGGGAGGACCATCGCAGCACATCTCGGATGATGACGAAACACAGGTGCCAACTGCTGGGGCTTTCGAAAGTGTGCAGACCGACAAGGAAGTCAGGGGTGAAGACTGGGTGGAAGATGATGTGGAGGACTATGAGGTCCTCGACCCCACATGGAATCAAGGTCATGCGAGTGACCGATGTAGTTCGGAGGAAGAGGCGGTGGTCGCACAGAGCCACCAGCACAGCAGAA
Source organism: Bufo bufo (assembly GCF_905171765.1). Lineage (NCBI taxonomy): Eukaryota > Metazoa > Chordata > Amphibia > Anura > Bufonidae > Bufo > Bufo bufo. Next base: position 247,663,190 of record NC_053389.1, on the reverse strand, counting down.
AAGGGAGCAGGGTGCAAAAGCGGAGCGGCCGTCCTCTAGACAGTACGCCTCCTACTGCGCACCGCAGCAAGGGACCGAGCACACCAAAGCCAGCTCCAAGGAGTTCCCTGGCGTGGCAGTTCTTCAGACAATGTGCTGACGACAAGACACACAATGTGCTGACGACAAGACACGAGTGGTTTGCACGCTGTGCAATCAGAGCCTGAAGCGAGGCATAAACATTCTCAACCTGAGCACAACCAAGCACACCAAGCATCTCCACAATGTCCCACAGAAGCATACCCCCCTACCCACCCGCGATCCCTAGCCCTGAATGCCAGCATTTCTAAATTACTTGCCTTTGAAATGCTGTCATTCCGTCTGGTGGAGATGGATAGTTTTAAAGGCCTTATGGCGGTGGCTGTCCCACAGTACGTCGTGCCCAGCCGCCACTACTTTTCAAGGCGAGCCATCCCTTCACAACCAAGTAGGGGACAAAATCAGGTGTGCACTGCGCAACGCCATCTGTGGCAAGGTGCACCTGACTACAGATACGTGGACCAGTAAGCACGGTCAGGGGCGTTATATCTCCATAACAGCACACTGGATAAATGCAGTGGCGGCTAAGCCTGAGGCGGATAGCAGTTTGGCGCATGTCCTTCCACCACCGAGGATTGCAGGGAGCTTCAGTTTGCCTCCCGTTGCTTCCTCCTCCTACTCTGCTTCCTCATCCTCTACCAGCTCCTCATCCGGTCAGCGTAACACCTTCACCACCAACTTCAGCACAGCCAGGGGTAAACGACAGTAGGCAGTTTTAAAACTTATCTGTTTGGGGGACAAACCCCACACCGCACAGGAGCTGTGGACGGGCCTTGAACAACAGACCGATAAGTGGTTTGTGCCAGTCAGCCTCAAGTCAGGCCTGGTGGTGTGCGATAAGGGGCGAAATCTCGTAGCAGCTCTGGGACTAGCCGGTTTGACGCACATCCCTTGCCTGGCGCATGTGCTGAATTTGGTGGTGCAGAGATTCCTTAAAAATTACCCCGACATGTCAGAGCTGCTGCATAAAGTGCGGGCCGTCTGTGCGTTCTCACTGTGCTGCTGCTCGCCTGTCAGCGCTGCAGCGTAACTTCGGCCTTCCCGTTCACCGCCTCATATGCAACGTGCCCACAAGGTGGAACTCCACCTTGCACATGCTGGCCAGACTGTGCGAGCAGCAGCAGGCGATAGTGGAGTTTCAGCTGCAGCACGCACAGGTGAGTCGCTCGGCGGAACAGCACCACTTCACCACCAATGACTTGGCCTCCATGCGAGACCTGTGTTCCTTGTTGCGCTGTTTCGAGTACTCCACCAACATGGCCAGTGCCGATAATGCCGTTTTCAGCGTTACTATCCCACTTCTATGCCTCCTTGAAAAAACGCTCATGGTGATGATGGAAGAAGATGTGGCACAGGAGGAGGAAGAGGGATCATTTCGTAGGGTTTCCGGCCAGTCATTCCCAAGTGGCTCCGAGGGCGGGTTCCTGCACCCACAAACCCAAGGTACACAATTGTCCAGGTAGCACCCAGACCAGCTCATAGCCATCACTGGTGCGTGGATGGGGGGATACAGAGGACACAGACGATACACCTCCCAGAGAGGACAGCTTTTCGTTGCCTCTGGGCAGCCTGGCACACATGAGCGATTAAATGCTGCAGTGTCTCCGCAACGACCGCCGAGTTGCCCACATTCTAACTTGTGCTGATTACTGGGTGGCCATGCTGCTGGATCCACGTTACAAGGACAACGTACCGTCCTTAATTCCGGCACTGGAGCGCACCTTAATGCTAGTGGCATTCCCACCTGACAGCGGGGGCACAGTGGAAGCACAAGGCGAAGGCAGAGGAAGAGGTCGCCAACGCAGCTGGGGCACCTCCAGCACCTCAGAAGGCAGGGTTAGCATGGCCGAAATGTGGAAAAGCTTTGTCAGCAGGCCACAACAACCAGCACCACCAGCTGATATGGAACGTCTTAGCAGGAGGCAGCATTTCACCAACATGGTGGAGCAGTATGTGTGCACACGCCTACACGTACTGAATGACGGGTCTGCCCCCTTCAACTTCTGGGTCTCCAAATTGGGCACATGGCCTGAGCTTGTCCTTTACGCCTTGGAGGTGCTGGCCTGCCCTGCAGCCAGTGTAATATCTGAACGTGTGTTTAGCACGGCAGGGGGCGTCATCACAGACAAGCGCAGCGCAATTGCTCATGTTTGTATTTTGGATATTTCACACTCTTTTGGAGTGTACCTTAATTTTACTAAATTAAATTAAAACCAAAAACCTGTGTTGGCTATCTCGTCCTCCTCCACCGCCGCTTCCACCTACTCCGCTGCGTCCACCGCCTCCTCAAACTCCTACTCCATATGGAACTCCACCTCATAAATCCATTTTTTTTTTGTACGTGTTTTAATTTTTGGGTGTATAGTACCACTGCTATACCTAGTAGACCGGTAAAAAAAATTAAAAAAAATTGTCAGTTACATTTTATGGTGAAATTAACAAATTTTTGGGTGTATAGTACCACTGCTATACCTAGTAGACAGGTTAAACAAAAAAAATTATTGTCATTTACTTTTTCGGGTTAAATTAACCAATTTTTGGGTGTATAGTACCACTGCTATACCTAGTAGGCCGGTTACAAAAAATTTTTGGGTGTATAGTACCACTGCTATACCTAGTAGACAGGTTAAACAAAAAAAAATATTGTCATTTACTTTTTCGGGTGAAATTAACCAATTTTTGGGTGTATGTACTATACACCTATACCTAGTAGGCCGGTTAAAAAATTAATAAATTGCCATTTACATTTTAGGGTGAAATTCACCAATTTTGGTGTGTATAGTACCACTGCTATACCTAGTGGAACGGTAAAAATTAATAAAAAAAATTGTCAGTTACATTTTCTGGTGAAATAAACAAATTTTTGGGTGTATAGTACCACTGCTATACCTAGTAGACAGGTTAAAAAAAATTATAATTTCAGTTAAATTTTTTGGTGAAATTCACCAATTTTTGGGTGTAATATACCCCTCCTCTACCTAGTTGACAGCTTAATAAATTTCAATAATTTTTCTGTTACATTCTTGGGTTGACATTATACAATTTTAGACGTGAATAAACACCTGCTATGCATAGGTGACAGGGAAAAAAAATGTATAAATTATTCAGTAATTAATGCGCACCACATCCTTACATTCAATGCTTAAACTTTGAAAAGTTGTCACACTTTTATGCTTTAATAAATTCTCCCATATTTCAACTCTAATTTTAAATTTGAAAAAATGGATCCTCCCTTAAATTTGGTCTCTTTTTCTCACGCTCCCTCTCCGGCCTGGAACCCTGATTCCCCGCCACCCGTAATCACCATGGTAGGCGCATAAAAGAACATCGAAAGTTGATAGAGCAGATATCAAATTGGATCGTGAACATCACGGGGACGTGCGACATGGGTACACATGGGCACACGCCTACACGAATTGACTGACAGGGGTCAGCCCCTGCAACTTTTGGGTCTCCAAATTGGGCACATGGCCTGAGCTTGCCCTTTACCCCTTGGAAGTGCTGGCCTGCTCTGCAGCCATTGTATTGTCTGAATGTGTGTTTAGCATGACTGGAGGGGGTTATCACAGGTTATATTTCCCAATGTTTTGGGGTGTACCCTAATTTTAAAAATAAAATTTAAAACAAAAAACCAATGAAGGCTACCTCTTCCTCCACCGTCGCTTCCACCGACACCACCACATCCACCGCCTCCTCAACCTCCTACTCCATATGGACCTGGTCCTCCTAGATCAAGATTATTTTTTATTTTTACATATTTTATGTTATTTAAAGTCATTTCCCTATCCACATTTGTTTGCAGAGCACTTGCCATGCTCTTAACCACATTTTGACGCCATTTGCAGCCCTCTAGCCCTTTCCATGACATTTTTACAGCCATTTTAGTGCTCAAAAGTTCGGGTCCCCATTGACTTCAATGGGGTTCGGGTTCGGGGTCAAGTTCGGGTCAAGTTAGGGTCCCGAACTCGAACTTTTTTCCGAAGTTCGGCCGAACCCGTCGAACCCGAACATCTAGGTGTCCGCTCAACTATAGACATCACAAAGCCCTGATCTCAATCCTATTGAAAATTTATGGGCAAAGCTGAAAAGGCAGGTGCGAGCAAGGCGACCAACAAACATGGCTCAGTTACACTAGTTTTGTCAAGAGGAATGGGCCCAAATTCCGACCAACTATTGTGAGAAGCTTGATAGCTTGAGAGATATCCAAAACGTTTGACCCAAGTCATACAGTTTAACCCCTTAAGGACTCAGCCCTATTTCACCTTAAGGACTTGGCCATTTTTTGCAAATCTGACCAGTGTCACTTTAAGTGCTGATAACTTTAAAACGCTTTGACTTATCCAGGCCATTCTGAGATAGTTTTTTTGTCACATAGTGTACTTCATGACACTGGTAAAATGAAGTAAAAAAATTCATTTTTATTTATAAAAAAATACCAAATTTACCCAAAATTTGTTAAAAATTGCAAATTTCCAAGTTTCAATTTCTCTACTTCTATAATACATAGTAATAACTTCAAAAATAGTTATTACTTTACATTCCCCATATGTCTACTTCATGTTTGTAGCATTTTGGGAATGATATTTTATTTTTTGGGGATGTTACAAGGCTTAGAAGTTTAGAAGCAAATCTTGAAATGTTTCTGAAATTTTCAAAAACCCAATTTTTACGGACCAGTTCAGGTCTGAAGTCACTTTGCGAGGCTTACATAATAGAAACCACCCAAAAATGACCCCATTCTATAAACTACACCCCTCAAGGTACTCAAAACTGATTTTACAAACTTTGTTAACCCTTTAGGTGTTCCACAAGAGTTAATGGCAAATGGTGTTAAAATTTCAGAATTTAGATTTTTTGGCAAATTTTCCATTTTAATCCATTTTTTCCAGTAACAAAGCAAGGGTTAACAGCCAAACAAAATGCTATATTTATTGCCCCGATTATGTAGTTTGCAGAAACACCCCATATGTGGCCGTAAACTACTGTACGGGCACACAGTAGGGCGTAGAGGGAAAGGTGTGCCGTACGGCGTAGGGCGTAGAAGGCAGATTTTGCTGGACTGTTTTTTTTTACACCATGTCCCATTTGAAGCCCCCCTGATGCACCCCTAGAGTAGAAACTCCATAAAAGTGACCCAATCTAAGAAACTACGCCCCTCAAGGTATTCAAAACTGATTTTACAAACTTTGTTAACCCTTTAGGTGTTGCACAAGATTTAATGGAAAATAGAGATACAATTTCAAAATTTCACTTTTTTGGCAGATTTTCCATTTTAATATTTTTTTTCCAGTTACAAAGCAAGGGTTAACAGCCAAACAAAACTCATTATTTATGGCCCTGATTCTGTAGTTTACAGAAACACCCCATATGTGGTCGTAAACTGCTGTACGGGCACACGGCAGGGCGCAGAAGGAAAGGAATGCCATACGGTTTTTGGAAGTCAGATTTTGCTGGACAGTTTTTTTTGACACCATGTCCCATTTAAAGCCCCCCTGATGCACCCCTAGAGTAGAAACTTCAAAAAAGTGACCCCATTTTAGAAACTACGGGATAGGGTGGCAGTTTTGTTGGTACTAGTTTAGGGTACATATGATTTTTGGTTGCTCTATATTATACTTTTTGTGAGGCAAGATAACAAGAAATAGCTTGTTTGGCACCGTTTTATTATTTTGTTATTTACAAAATTCATCTGACAGTTTAGATCATGTGGTATTTTTATAGAGCAGGTTGTCACGGACGCGGCAATACCTAATATGTATACAATTTTTTTATTTATGTAAGTTTTACACAATGATTTCATTTTTGAAACAAAAAAAATCATGTTTTAGTGTCTCCATAGTCTGAGAGCCATAGTTTTTTCAGTTTTTGGGCAATTATCTTAGGTAGGGTCTCATTTTTTGTGGGATGAGATGACGGTTTGATTGGCACTATTTTGGGGTGAATATGACTTTTTGATCGCTTGCTATTACACTTTTTGTGACGTAAGATGACAAAAAATGGCTTTTTTTACACCGTTTTTATTTTAATTTTTTTACGGTGGTCACCTGAGGGGTTAGTTCATGTGATATTCTTATAGAGACGGTCGATACGGGCGTAGCGATACCTAATATGTATACTTATTTTTTATTTATGTAAGTTTTACACAATGATTTCATTTTTGAAACAAAAAATATCATGTTTTAGTGTTTCCATAGTCAAAGAGTCATAGTTTTTTCAGTTTTTGGGCGATTATCTTGGGTAGGGTATGATTTTTGCGGGATGAGATGATGGTTTGATTGGTACTATTTTAGCGTACATGCGACTTTTTTAATCACTTTTATTACCTTTTTTGGGAAGTAAGGTGGGCAAAATTTAAATTTTCTCATAGTTTTTATTTTTTTATTTTTATGGCGTTCACCATGCGGGGAAAGTAACATGACCATTTTATAGATCAGGTCGTTACGGACACGGCGATACCTAATATGTGTAGTGTATTTTATTATTTTTTTTTTTATTCAGTGATAAATGTGTTTTCTTTTATCTTTACTTTTTTCACTTTTTTTTTAATTTTTTTGACCCAGAGCCACTTGGTTCTTGAAGATCCAGTGGGTCTGATGTCTGTATAATACAGTACACTATATAGTGTATTGTACTGTATTTTACTTACACTTTGTCTGAACAGATCTATGCCTTTTAGCACAGATCTGTTCAGCACCATGGACAGCAGGATGCCTGAGAAGGCGTCCTGTTGCCATGGGAACTTTCCCCATCTGCTCAGTTGTGGCCACAACTGAGCAGACGGGGGAGGGTAAGGAGGGGGGCTCCCTCCCTCTGTCACCCCATCCTGTCTGGGGGCTGCAAAGGCACAGCAGCCCCCCAATGGGAGAGGGATCTCCCGACTGTTAACCCCTGCTCTTCCATACAGCGGTCCATACGGACCGCGGTATGGAAAGGGTTAAACGGCTGTCATCTGCACAGATGTCAGCCGTTTATACCAGAGTGTCAGCAATGTGCTGACACTCTGGTATAACCACTGTACACCAATGATTATTCAAGAGGAGGCGGGCGGGGGATCGCGATCCCGCCTGCCGCACCGCCCGCCTCCCGCACCCGCCCGCAACCCCCCCCTGCACCACTCGCCGCCATAAAATCACTCAGGGGTGCAGGGGGGGTGAAAATCTATATTTTGGGCATGTTAAAGTTTCTGATCCCCACGGTCAGGGACCGCGGGGATCAGAAACTGCAGAAAGCGCAGCAAACCGCAGGTCTGAATTGACCTGCGGTTTGCGGCGATCGCCGATACGGGGGGGTCGCAATCGGGATTTTAACTTAGGACGTACCGGTACGCTCTGAGTCCTTAAGGATTCGGGAAATAGGGCGTACCGGTACGCCCTAAGTCCTTAAGGGGTTAAGGGCAATGGTACCAAATATTAATGAAATGTATTGAACTTTTGACTTTGCAGAAAGTAATAAAAATGCCTTAAAACATTCTCTCTCTCTCATTATTCTGGTATTTGGCAAATAATAATAATTATGGTAATCCTAATTGACCAAAAACAGGAAAGGTTTATTATAAATTTAAGGTTCGATATTGAGGAAAAACATGCATATGTGTCTTTTTTTATAGTGGATGTAACCTTCTGGTTTCAACTGTATAGAGAGAGGCAGGCATAGTGGGATATGCAGGCAACCATGCAGGACAGCAGTGAAAAATTGGGACTGTCCCGTTGGATCGGGGATGGTTGGAACCTATGTCTCTGTATGCAAACTCATACAACGAATCACAAGGACCAGCCACTGGACACCTAAGAACAGAATGAGCAGATATTAAAATGTATAAATTACAAGTTTTATCAAGAGGTTGTGCCAGAAAACATATTCTAAATGTTTCAAACCAGTTTTCAAAAACTAAGTATAACTAGCTATCAGGGGTGCGCCTAGCTTTTCTGCTGCTTGAGGAGGCGAAAACTGAAATGGCGCCTCCCCCCCATGCTATTTCTTAACCTAACCCCTTTGCCACAATGAAACCGTTCATTGCCCATGGCCCTTCTGCTGCCCCCCTCTTGCCCCTTCCTGGTGCTGCCTGAGGTGATCACCTCACCTGGACTCATTGGTGGTGCACCCCTGCCAGCTATTCAATAAAATGTATTTTATAGCACCACCTGCTGTTGTTCTTTTCCTTATTTTTTGTCCATCTCACTGAGCTGGTCAAACATGCAAACAGGTCCATTCACAAGTCCGTAGAATGTGTCCGGATCCGTTCTGCAAATTGCGGAACAGGTGCGGACCCATTCATTCTCTATGGGGCAGGAATGGATGTGGACAGCACACAGTGTGCTGTCCGCACCTGCATTTCCAGAGCGCGCCCCCAATCTCCCGGTCCGCGGCTCCGGAAAATAGAACATGTCCTATTCTTGTCCGCAATTGCGGATAAGAATAGGCATTTCTATGGGGGTGCCGGCCGGGTGTATGGAACCTTACTCTTCAACTGCCACCAGCCATATGTTCTGTGAAAAGCTGTGGCAGTTACAGGGAGAGAGCTTCAGCAGAAAGGAAACACCAGGCTGAAGATAATCTAGCAGAGCAATTGAAGCAGTGAATGAGGAGATCTCTGGATCCATGTAAGGTACAGGGCAGGTTCTAGCTTTGTTAGAAAGGTATTGTCATGTACTATATAATGTATGTTTCATTTTTTACATCTATCATGGCATAACCCCATTAAATCTTTTCCCAAAAGAAACCATATATCAATCTGCTCAGCTTCTTCTGCTCTATAACATGCTGCTTGCCGATCAGACACCATCTTCAAAGGGAAAGGTACCCTTTAATTATTGTTTTAGAGCTCCGTCACCACTATCTACAACCCAATGTCCATTAAAAGCTCATTTCTAATTCCATTAGTTTAGGCTTGGCTCATGAAGATATTTTTCCTGCGAAAACAATGGATATCATGCCAAAAAAGAACAGGTGACGGTTGTATCTGTTATAGGAAGGATCTGGTAGAGCGTTGTGCCTCTTTTTAAGAACACATCCTACATGACTTATGTGAATATAGCCTGTTACCAAAAAGCAGTGCATCATGGGAGCTCACTGTTAGAGTCAAGCTAAGTCACATGACTGACAGCGGAGTGGAGATGCTGTCAGTTTCCAAAACCAACCTGTAGAATTTTTTAAATAACACATAAAAAAATATATATATATTTTTTTTTTAAAATACATGAAATATCTCAAAATCAAACAACAACAGGAACTATTCAACTTGTTGAGGTGATTTTAAAGTGATAATTTACAGTATATTGAAATAATTGGGGGGGGGGGGAATACAAGAAAACCTCAATGGCCACAGAAGGGTGTATACAGATTAGGGTCAATGTACCCGCCGCCTTCACCAATGGGCCTCAAACCAATGTGCTTTTTTTTTTTTTAAAGAATATTCTTTTTGTTTTTTAGGTTTTCCATTTTTTGCTCATTTTTGGTTTTGGATTTGGATTTTTTTTCAGGTTTTCCATTGGTTTAATTTTTTGGTTTAATAAAATAGAAACTCATTATATGTGATAATGTACCGTAATACGCTGAATCAGCTATAAACCTGTAAACCTTAAAGCCCAGATCACCAAAGCCTGCGTTCCATTCCATACATTAAGAGAACAGTTAATTTAGGATTATGGATCTATAATCCCTAAGAATAGTAACCTTGGCGATGTCTTTAACTAACAAAATGCTAACAAGTGCCGCCTAGGTCACAGAGTTTGTGGGGGAGAACTCAGCAAAGGATTAATGAACGTCACAGGGTTTCTGAAAGAGTGAGACTTAGGAATAAATCCGACCTCCGGTAAAATTACAAGAGTCTGGAGAGGGGACTGTTCTGTGACCACCAAATCGGACGGAATGGCAGCAGTGTGGACCCAAGTTATGCGATCCAAGAACCTGGTCCTGATCATCTCCATCCCCCTGCTGCTGCTCCCCCTCCCCCTGCTGCACCCCAGCAGTGTAAGTATCATCATTCACCAACAATATCACTATATTGTTATTAAATACCTTTACTTTGTATATTTTTTGGTACTAGGGTTTTGTGCCTTGGATTCCATGACGGGCACCCGCAAACCACAGCAGATTTTAGGGGATATACTTAACCAAGCGTAAGCCTGGCTGGCTGGCACTGTTCTGGGGCTTATATATGGCTGGCTGTGTTATGAAGAAGACACTGTGAATGAATAGCAGTGTAATAGGGACAGTATGGGTGACACGGTAATTATGATGTTGTCACTGGCTGTATTACTGGACAGAGTGGCGAACAATGTAATGGGGGCACTGTGGTTGACCCCGATCTTGGAATGCTATGGATGGTACTAACTTGCACTGATATTGGTGTATTGAGGATGGCACTGTGACTTAGGGTACTTTCACACTAGCGTTATTCTTTCCCGGCACTGTGCATGCGCAGACCGATAAAAATGCAATTTTTTTTAATACCGGATCTGTTTTTCTAGATGACACCGGAGAGACGGATACAGCATTTCAATGCATTTGTCAGACGGATCTGCATCCGGATCCGTCTGACAAATGCCATCAGTTTCCATACGTTTTGCCGGATCTGCCTGCTGGAATCCTCTGCCGCAAATGTGTGAAAGTACTCTTACACTGATATTGGTGTATTGTGGGTGGCACTGTAACTTACACTTATATGGGGATATTCTGAATGTCACTGTAACTTACACTCAGATTAGGATATTGTGGATGGCACTGTAAATTACACTGATATGGGGATAATCTGGATGGTACTGTAACTTACGCTGATATGGGGGTATGGTGGATGGCACTGTAAATTACACTGATATGGGGATAATCTGGATGGTACTGTAAATTACGCTGATATTTGGGTATTGTGGATGGCACTGTAAATTACACTGATATGGGGATATTCTGGATGGCACTGTAACTTACACTCAGATTAGGATATTGTGGATGGCACTGTAAATTACACTGATATGGGGATATTCTGGATGGCACTGTAATTTACACTCAGATTGGGGTATTGTGGATGGCACTGTAAATTACACTGATATGGGGATAATCTGGATGGTACTGTAAATTACGCTGATATTTGGGTATTGTGGATGGCACTGTAAATTACACTGATATGGGGATATTCTGGATGGCACTGTAAATTACACTGATATAGGGGTATTGTGGATAACACTACGATGGGAACAAGGTGGCTCTCACTGTTATGGTGGATGATTGGACTAGGTCTGATATCAGGCACTGTGGCCAGCTCTATTTGGGACACTTTTGCTAGCTGTGTTTTACATCGTTCTGGCAAAATAATGGTCATGTGTGACTCACCTAATGGACACTACGGACATTGTGATCTATGACACGGAGGTGCAAATTATAGAGAAGCTGTCTGAATGGTGCATTATTTCTAGAAAGGTCCAGGGAGGTCTATGTCTAGGCCCTACCTTATCAGGACACCAAGATAACTCACTGAACACCAGAAATTTACAACAAGGAGAAGGAAAGCGAATATACAGCATTTTGTCCAATTGTCCCCACAGACCTTGATCCAACCCTGACCACCAGTAGCCAAAACATTTTAGGTCACCCCTTTCTGACTATCTACCTGTGAATACCAACTATGTTTAGATGGCGCAGGGAGCTGAGCTCATGTTAATGACAGGTATCATTTCAGCTGACCATACATGGCCCTCTTTTATGGCCCAATATCATGGCTGAGTGAGAGATAGATCATGTATCCAGGAGATCAAGACTGAAGAATGTCTTTCAGGCAGATTCGGGATGGGTATGTCCCACCAGTCACTGGTGGGAATTACGATCTCCCTGTCTATGGCTGTCCAAAAACCAAATGTCATTATTAACTAGTTATATACCATGTAGAAGAGATAGCAAGGAAATCGTTGAGGAGATACTGATTTTCACCTGTAATTATTTATTTTTACTTCTCTGTATGACCATCCTTCTTCTCTCTTTATAGGAATCTTCCTGTGCTTACGTCCTCATAGTGACTGCTGTGTACTGGGTGTCGGAGGCTGTTCCCCTTGGAGCTGCTGCCTTGGTCCCTGCTTTCCTCTTTCCACTTTTTGGCGTGTTGAAGTCTAGTGAGGTTAGACACACTAAACCGTTATATTGCTACATGCTCTATGAGGGGAAGGCCATGTGTCATTAAGGCAATAACATCATATGGCCGTCATAAAGGTTAGTCCCCCATATAGTTGAAATGGAGAGCCACTATAGAGAGGCTCTCATACACTAGAGGACTCAACATGACCATGAATTTACATGTTCACCAATTCATGTGAATGGTCATCATGAAGTACCACATTTCTCCTACAGAGGCCATTGCAGGAGAAATGTGCAGCCACCAGCAGATTCTCTAGGCACACCAAAGAAGACTTTGCTCCCACTATGTTGCCGTATAGTGGGTGCATATATTGCCTCCTAGGTCAACCACTTATGGGCATCTTTAAGGCTACTTTCACACGAGCGTTCGGAGCGGATCCGTCTGATGTTTCATCAGACGGATCCGCTCCGATAATGCAGACGTTTGCATCCGTTCAGAACGGATCCGTCTGCATTATTACTTAGAAAATTTTCTAAGTCAGAAAGTAGCCTGAGCGGATCCGTTCAGACTTTACATTTAAAGTCAATGGGGAACGGATCCGCTTGAAGATTGAGCCATATGGTGTCATCTTCAAGCGGATCCGTCCCCATTGACTTCCATTATAAGTCTGGACGGATCCGCTCGCCTCCGCACGGCCAGGCGGACACCCGAACGCTGCAAGCAGCGTTCAGGTGTCCGCTCACTGAGCGGAGCGGAGGCTGAGCGCTGGCAGGCGGATGCATTCTCAGTGGATCCGCCTCCACTGAGAATGCATTAGGGCCAGACGGATGCGTTCGGGGCCGCTCGTGAGCCCCTTCAAACGGAGCGCACGAGCGGACACCCGAACGCTCGTGTGAAAGTAGCCTTAGATGGCAAATTGAGATAAGTGATCAAAATAAAACTTAACTTTTAATGAATCAAAAATTAGAAAAAATTGGCCCCAAGATAATTGGATAATGTACACATATAATTCAATATACATTTGCAAGAAAAAGTATGCAAACCCTTTGGAATTATATTGATTTCTGCACAAATTGGTCATAAAATGTGATCTGATCTTCATCTAAGTCACAACAATAGACAATCACAGTCTGCTTAAACTAATAACACACAAAGAATTAAATAATACCATGTTTATATTGAACACACCATGTAAACATTCACAATGCAGGTGGAAAAAGTATGTGAACCCCTAGACTAATGACATCTCCAAGAGCTAATTGGAGTGAGGTGTCAGCCAACTGGAGTCCAATCAATGAGATGAGATTGGAGAGGTTTGTTACAGCTGCCCTGCCCTATAAAAAACACACACCAGTTCTGGGTTTGCTTTTCACAAGAAGCATTGCCTGATGTGAATGATGCCTCGCACAAAAGAGCTCTCAGAAGACCTATGATTAAGAATTGTTGACTTGCATAAAGCTGGAAAGGGTTATAAAAGTATCTCCAAAAGCCTTGCTGTTCATCAGTCCATAGTAAGACAAATTGTCTATAAATGGAGAAAGTTCAGCACTGCTGCTACTCTCCCTAGGAGTGGCCGTCCTGTAAAGATGACTGCAAGAGCACAGCACAGACTGCTCAGTGAGGTGAAGAAGAATCCTAGAGTGTCAGCTAAAGACTTACAAAAGTCTCTGGCATATGTTAACATCCCTGTTAGTGAATCTTCGATACGTAAAACACTAAACAAGAATGGATTTCATGGGAGGATACCACAGAAGAAGCCACTGCTGTCCAAAAAAAACATTGCTGCATGTTTACAGTTTGCACAACAGCACCTGGATGTTCCACAGCAGTACTGGCAAAATATTCTGTGGACAGATGAAACCAAAGTTGAGTTGTTTGCAACAGGACAACGACCCAAAGCATAGAAGTAAATCAACAACAGAATGGCTTAAACAGAAGAAAATACGCCTTCTGGAGTGGCCCAGTCAGAGTCCTGACCTCAACCCGATTGAGATGCTGTGGCATGACCTCAAGAAAGCGATTCACACTAGACACCCCAAGAATATTGCTGAACTGAAACAGTTCTGTAAAGAGGAATGGTCAAGAATTACTCCTGACCGTTGTGCACATCTGATCTGCAACTACAGGAAAAATTTGGTTGAAGTTATTGCTGCCAAAGGAGGTTCAACCAGTTATTAAATCCAAGGGTTCACATACTTTTTCCACCTGCACTGTGAATGTTTACATAGTGTGTTCAATAAAAACATGGTAACATTTAATTCTTTGTGTGTTATTAGTTTAAGCAGACTGTGATTGTCTATTGTTGTGACTTAGATGAAGAGCAGATGACATTTTATGACCAATTTGTGCAGAAATCCATATAATTCCAAAGGGTTCATATACTTTTTCTTGCAACTGTAGAAGCAAGGTAGGTCACCCCACGGATAATTGTGGCACTGGGTGGCCAGAACACACTTAAATTGAAAAAGGTGATCGGCAGCACCAAAAGTTGTGTAACCAGGTGGTCCTACCGCTCAGATGAAATGCTCCTTGGTGCAACGATTGCCTCACCAGTGTTAGATGATTTCCGTACACAGAGGCTGAAAACAGTTGCTGAACACAGGGTTAGGGATACTAGTCTAGCTCGCCCTAACGATGCCCTACAGGGACCTACACTGGCCTAGATGACCTGATCATGAACCCCCGTGACCAGGCACAATCAGGAACCTAACCCTGGAATTGATGCGCCCTAGTGAGCCCTCTCCTGCCTAGTCCCTACATGCATGTTTCGCTTAAAGATGAGTATAAAGCTCATCAGGGGAAACACAAGGGAGCTTGGGCTATATGGCTGAGCGGGGCACACAGACAATGATACTGGCCGTGTCCCCTGGACAGCAAAGTAATATGTCCACGATCCTGGTGTGGCTTCAAATGGACATACTGGCAGCATAGAAGGAAGAGGACCACTGATAATCGACCCCCCTCCTACTACCAAAATTACTAGCGCATGGACCTGATGTAGTCTAACATCTAAGAGCACCTGTCTCATGAAAGATGTACTTTAAATGACACCCCCATCTTAATATATTCATATAAGGCTACATTACTAGGATGCAGTTCTGGCCAGTAGCACACGCAGTTGACCTGATGGCTATGGAATTCTGGGAATGTTATATATTTTAGGTCGCTTCTTGGTTACATTTCGTTAACAGAAGACAGATCCTGACCCCGATCCCAGGTCTTTGGCCTTGTTCCTTCCTATTTTCAGCTTCACAGATGAGATGATTAAATCCAGCTAACTCGGAGTAACCTCAGCCAGGATTCCCTGTATAAACAGTGTCATAAACCATATTACTTTATTACCCGCAACGTTGTTTTTTCAAAAGCTACATTTGCAGCCGGAGCAACTGATTCCCACAATCTAAGCAATGTATATATGGCCAGATCAAAGTCTGGGATAATATCTTGTATTCATGGAAAACCCCTTTCACTGTATGATCCGAATAATGGAGGCCCAGGGGCGTAACTATAATTCATAGGGCACCATAGCAAAATAAGATGGGCCCCCACCAACTAGTGTAAGAAAAACAGCAACATAAATAGCAATAATTAAAGTTATGTATAATAGAATCATATACCCAAAAACCCACATTTTACCAAAAAGCCACAATATTGTTATTCCCCACAAAAATGTATAATCGTCTTGCATCTGATTCGGCCCCCCACGTCCGGGCTCCATAGCAAGTACTATGGCTATAGCTATACCCATTAATGGAACCATATTGTGCCTACATACAATCCTGGTCAGGGCCATATATACTGTACATCTCACTCTGCCCAATGGGCTGAGAATAATGACTCTCCACACATGAACTTTTAATCAATCTGCTGTATTACTTTACATTTTCACATATAAATAATAGTGCCATATATATCAATGTAATAATGAATACCTTTTAACCTGTAGAGGACCTTTACCGTACATGTACGGCACTGGTGTACGTGACTTAGGGCTCTTTCACACCTGCGTTATTGTCTTCCGGCATAGAGTTCCGTCGTCGGGGCTCTATGCCGGAAGAATCCTGATCAGGATTATCCTAATGCATTCTGAATGGAGAGTAATCCGTTCAGGATGCATCAGGATGTCTTCAGTTCCGGCACGGAACGTTTGTTGGCCGGAGAAAATACCGCAGCATGCTGCGCTTTTTGCTCCGGCCAAAAATCCGGAACACTTGCCGCAAGGCCGGATCCGGAATTAATGCCCATTGAAAGGCATTGATCCGGATCCGGCCTTAAGCTAAACGTCGTTTCGGCGCATTGCCGGAGCCGACATTTAGCTTTTTCAGAGTGGTTACCATGGCTGCCGGGACGCTAAAGTCCTGACAGCCATGGTAAGTGTAGCGGGGAGCGGGGGAGCAGTGTACTTACCGTCCGTGCGGCTCCCGGGGCGCTCCAGAGTGACGTCAGGGCGCCCCAAGCGCATGGATCACGTGATCGCATGGATCACGTCATCCATGCGCATGGGGCGCTCTGACGTCATTCTGGAGCGCCCCGGGAGCCGCACGGACTGTAAGTATACCGCTCCCCCGCTCCCCGCTCCTACTATGGCAACCAGGACTTTAATAGCGTCCTGGGTGCCATAGTAACACTGAAAGCATTTGGAAGACGGTTCCGTCTTCAAATGCTTTCAATACACTTGCGTTTTTCCGGATCCGGCAGGCACCTCCGGCAACGGAAGTGCATGCCGGATCCCAACAACGCAAGTGTGAAAGAGGCCTTAAGGACCAGCGCCATGTACAGTACAGACCAAAAGTTTGGACACACCTTCTCATTCAAAGAGTTTTCTTTATTTTCATGACTATGAAGGCATCAAAACTATGAATTAACACATGTGGAATTATATACATAACAAACAAGTGTGAAACAACTGAAAATATGTCATATTCTAGGTTCTTCAAAGTAGCCACCTTTTGCTTTGATTACTGCTTTGCACACTCTTGGCATTCTCTTGATGAGCTTCAAGAGGTAGTCCCCTGAAATGGTCTTCCAACAGTCTTGAAGGAGTTCCCAGAGATGTTTAGCACTTGTTGGCCCTTTTGCCTTCACTCTGCGGTCCAGCTCACCCCAAACCATCTCGATTGGGTTCAGGTCCGGTGACTGTGGAGGCCAGGTAATCTGGCGCAGCACCCCATCACTCTCCTTCATGGTCAAATAGCCCTTACTTTCAAAGTTTTCCCAATTTTTCAGCTGACTGACTGACCTTCATTTCTTAAAGTAATGATGGCCACTCGTTTTTCTTTACTTAGCTGATTTTTTCTTGCCATAATACAAATTCTAACAGTCTATTCAGTAGGACTATCAGCTGTGTATCCACCTGACTTCTCCTCAATGCCACTGATGGTCCCAACCCCATTTATAAGGCAAGAAATCCCACTTATTAAACCTGACAGGGCACACCTGTGAAGTGAAAACCATTTCAGGGGACTACCTCTTGAAGCTCATCAAGAGAATGCCAAGAGTGTGCAAAGCAGTAATCAAAGCAAAAGGTGGCTACTTTGAAGAACCTAGAATATGACATATTTTCAGTTGTTTCACACTTGTTTGTTATGTATATAATTCCACATGTGTTAATTCATAGTTTTGATGCCTTCAGTGTGAATCTACAATTTTCATAGTTATGAAAATAAGGAAAACTATTTGAATGAGAAGGTGTGTCCAAACTTTTGGTCTGTACTGTATGTACAGCAGGCTGATCGGGCGAGTGCAGGAGATGCACCCACCCAATCAGCGGCACGGACCCAGCAGTCCCTGACAGCCGGGCCCCTGCTGCATGTGCCGGCATCAGTGAAAATACACATGCCGGCATGTTATCTGATTCTATGCCATGGCAAAAGCTGACCGCGGCATGCAGAGGGTTTGCGGAGGGTACGGGTGCCCTCCGCATCTCCATCGGGTCCCTGCACTGCAGTGACAGGGACCCGATGGCAGAGGAGGCAGCCCGATGCTTTCCATAGGCATTGGGGCATGCCTTCAACGGAAGTCTGTGAGATCCAGCCCCTTAGGCCCCTTTCACACGGGCGAGTATTCCGCGCGGATGCGATGCGTGAGTTGAACGTATTGCACCCGCACTGAATCCCGACCCATTCATTTCTATGGGGCTGTTCACATGAGCGGTGATTTTCACGTATCACTTGTGCGTTGCGTGAAAATTGCAACATGGTCTATTTTGTGAGTTTTTCACGTAACGCAGGCCCCATAGAAATGAATGGGGTTGCGTGAAAATCGCAAGCATCCGCAAGCAAGTGCGGATGCGGTGCGATTTTCACGCACGGTTGCTAGGAGACGATCGGGATGGAGATCCGATCATTATTATTTTCCCTTATAACATGGTTATAAGGGAAAATAATAGCATTCTGTATACAGAATGCATAGTAAAATAGCGCTGGAGGGGTTAAAAAAAATAAAAAATAATTTAACTCACCTTAATCCACTTGCTCGCGCAGCCCGGCATCTCTTCTGTCTTCATCTTAGCTGTGTGCAGGAACAGTACCTGTGGTGACGTCACTCCGGTCATCACATGATCCATCACATGATCTTTTACCATGGTGATGGATCATGTGATGGACCATGTGATGACCGGAGTGAAGTCACCACAGGTCCTGTTCCTGCACACAGCTAAGATGAAGACAGAAGAGATGCCGGGCTGCGCGAGCAAGTGGATTAAGGTGAGTTAAAAAAAAAATAATTAACCCCTTTAGCGCTATTTTACTATGCATTCTGTATTGAGAATGCTATTATTTTCCCTTATAACCATGTTATAAGGGAAAATATTACAATCTACAGAACACCGATCCCAAGCCCGAACTTCTGTGAAGAAGTTCAGGTTTGGGTACCAAACATGCACGATTTTTCTCACGCGCGTGCAAAACGCATTACAATGTTTTGCACTTGCGCGGAAAAATCGTGCATGTTCCCGCATTGTACCCGCACCTTTTCCCGCAACGCCCGTCTGAAAGAGGCCTTAGGCTGGGTCTCACAGGCAGGCTGTCAGCACAAAAGCTGACATGCAATGCATTACAATACATGATGTATTGTAATGCATTGCAGAGGGATTCGGACCCGAGAAGTTGAAGTCCCAGAGTGGGACAAAAAAAAAGTTTAAAAAAAGTTAAAAAAAAGAAATGTTTTTTATAAAATTTAAAAAGTTTCAAGTTAAAAAGACCCTTTCCCAAAATAAAACACATAAAATTGAAAATAAAAATTGAAAAAAAAAGAAAAACAGACATATTGGGTATTGCCGTGTCCGTAACGACCAGCTCTATAAAAATATCACATGATCCACCCCCTCACTTGAACGCCGTATAAAAAATAAAATAAAAACTGTGCTAAAGCAACAATTTTTTTGTCACCTTACATCACAAAAAGTGCAACAGCAAGTGATCAAAAAGGCGTATTCCCCCCAAAATAGTACCAATCCAACCGTCACCTCATCCCACCAAAAATTAGCGCCTATATAAAACAATCGGGCAAAAAATAAAAAAAATATGGCTTTCAGAATATGGTGACACTAAAACATGTTTTTTTTTGTTTCACAAATGCTTGTATTGTGTTAAAAGTGAAAAAAATTTAATAAGTAGACATATTAGATATCGCTCTGTCCGTAACAACCAGGTCTATTAAAAGATCACATGACCTAACCCCTTAGGTGAACACCATAAAAAATAAAAATAAAAACTGTCCAAAAAGATATTTTTTGTCACCTTACATCACAAATGTAATACCAAGCGATCAAAAAGTTATACACACCCCAAAATAGTACCCATTAAACTGTCATCTTATCCCGCAAAAAATGAGATCTTACCTAAGATAATTGCCCAAATAAAAAAATAAACTGTCTCAGAATATGGAGACACTAAAACATGATTTTTTGTTTGAAAAAGGTTTTTATTGTTTAAAACTTAAATAAATAAAATAGACATATTAGGTATTGCCACGTCCGTAACGACCTGATGAATGATGAATGAACATTGTAAAAAAAAAATATATACAAATGGTGCCAAAACAGTTCTTTTTTGTTACCTTGCCTCACAAAAAGTGTAATATAGAGCAACCAAAAGTCATATGTATCCTAAACTAGTACCAACAAAACTGCCACCTTATCCCATAGTTTCCAAAATGGGGTCACTTTTTGGAGTTTCTACTCTAGGGGTGCATCAGGAGGTCTTCAAATGTGACATGGCAACTTAAAATTATCCCAGTGAAATCTACTCTCCAAAAACCACATGGAGCTCCTTTTCTTCTGCGTCCTGCCATGTGTCCGTAGAGCAGTTTATGATCATAAATGGGGTGTTTCTGTAAACTACATATTTAAAAAAATAAAAATAATGAAAAATATTGACTGAAATTTACCACTGTCATGAAGTACAATGTGTCACGAGAAAACAATCTCTGAATGGCCTGGATAACTAAAAGTGTTCCAAAGTTATTACCACATAAAGTGACACGTCAAATTTCCAAAAAACGGCCTGGTCCTTAAGGTGAAATATGGCAGGGTCCTGAATGCAGAAATATTACTGCCAAACAATAAAATGCCATATACAATTTAGTAATCAATGGCTTTCTATGCAGAGATAATACCTCACTAAAATGCTCAACAATGTAAAGCTTAAATAATACTGCCATAAAGTGCATAATACTGCACAATGAGCTGTGTTCTGGTGAAAGTTAGGCTACTTTCACACTGGCGTTTTGAATTCCGTTTGTGAGATCCGTTTCAGGGATCTCACAAACAGTTCAAAACGGATCAGTTCAGCCCCAATGCATTCTGAATGGATAAGAATCCGTTCAGAATGCATCAGTTTGGCTCTGTTCCGCCTCCATTCCGCTCTGGATGTGGACACCAAAACGCTGCTTGGCGATTCGGAGCCAAACGGATCTGTCCTGACTTACAATGTAAGTCAATGGGAACGGATCCGTTTTCACTGACACAATATGGTGCCGTTGAAAATGGATCCGTCCCCCATTGACTTTCAATGTAAGTCAAGACGGATCCGTTTTGACTTAGACTTTTTTTTAAAAGAATAGGTCATCAATATCAGATCGTTGGGGACCGGCTTACTGATCAGCTGTCTGAAGAGGCTGCTCCACTGATGCTGTGGCCTCTTCCTAGGTCAGTGACATTGCATTCATTGTCACATGGCCTAAGTGCAGCTCTGTCCCATTCAAGTGGATGGGCTGGAGCTGCAAGACCATGTACAGCACTGTGCTTGTAATGCTGTGAGGAGACACTGAGGCCCTTTCAAATAGCTAATCAGCAGGGGTGTCGGGAGTCGAACTCCCACCAATCTGATATGGATGGCCTGTGCTGAGGATAGGTTATCAATATTGTTCTTTTGCAAAATCCTTTTAAATCTGCCATCCACTAGCCCTAGACTTTTTCCCATTCCATTTGAGAGCTCTTTGAATAATGATAACCTCAGGTTATGGGATTCCACTCGGGCAATTAGTGCCATAGGGAACAGTAAAGGTACTGCCGTTGCCTTGGCTCACCCGAGTGGGCACGTGATCTGTTGACAACTTAACCCACCTGTGTGGACTCGCGGGGTCAGGCATTAATATTCCCCAAGTTCCCACCAAGGCAATTGGGACACGGCAACAGTGATTGTGGAGTCTGTGGCACCAGGAAGCAGCTGAGGTGACTAAGCCAATGGTTGGACGTAGGCCGGGTGAACCTGCTGGTGGTCTGAGGAAAAGTGCACTCCACATGTGGCTGGTCCCTGACCCTGGCCTTACAACCCCAAAGCCAAATACACTTTCAATGTGCGGGTGTTCTTTAATCTATCACAGTTGTGCACCACATTTTGGTTATATGGGGTAGCATGGACTTTTTCTATTGGTGGGCCTCACAAAAATGTACAGCAGTCCACACGCAGCCCTCAATCTTCATACTGTACATGTGTATTGAAGGACCAGCTAAATACCAGAGTTATTATTGGCTGCAAAAATGTACTTGGATCCTGGCCACCTACAGACAAGTCCTAGCTAGCAGAGGATTGAGTTTGCCCCCAAAGGAAGTCCTGACAATATTATTGTGGGGTGATAGATTTAGTGACTACTACTCCCCACCTCCATTATCAGTGTAATATACACAGGGAGAACATGCTGGGTCTGAAAGAGAAGGTAGAACATTGCATTAGTTTGCAGAACTTTCTTTTCCTCAGTGGGGCGTCAGAAGGATCATAGAAAACAAAGAAGCCTTTCAGTTCCAGGCCACGGGATTCCAGCCCACCTGAATAAGAAGTTTTTTATTAGAAATAACTATGTATTGTAGGGAGGGGATGGAAGTAAATGAGGTCATCCCAGTGGGACAAAGGTGGCACAGTTGACAAATATATCCCCAAGGTTACTAAGGTCCCAAACAAGCCGGCAGCATTGACTTCTGATAGTTGTGGTTTTCCCTCCGTTCCCTGCCCTATATACTGCTCCACGGATGATTAATGGCGTCGTTATACCTTCTCCAAGGACAACGGTTTACATCATTCATGGAAAGTGGGTGAAAACTTTCCTATATGAAATAGCTCTATGGAAAAGATTAACTATGTATAGCTATATATCTACAAATATAGTAACCGCAGCGTAATATCCATGAACTGGAACATTCCATGTATCATATACCCACAAAATGTCATATGTGCTATTATTAAGGCTACCATAGCAGTATTATATGTGTATTATATGTTATGTAGGGTCTTTATGGTATTAATACAGTATATATCTCTATAGGACACACATATGAAAACATAGGAGACGTTTCTATGTCTGACTTCACTGTAAGCACTACTATGCAGGATCCAGATGGCAGCATTATTTCTGCAATGAATCAAACTGACTGTTGAATGTTTTTTTGTTTGGTACTATTGCTATATGCCTGCACTGCACGAAACTGTTCAAATCAGTAAATATAAGGGGAAAAACATGAGCAGCAGTAGAGACATAGCTATAATGAGGAAGACTTAAATTAGGGTGGCCAGACGTCCGGTTTTAGGCCGGACAGTGCAGTTTCATGGTACCCTGTCCTCCATCCGGCGTAAAAACCTGGACGGACGCTGGGATGCCCTCCTTTCCTGTGGCTCCCCACTTAGACAGCAGCATTGTGCTGCCTGCGTGTGAGCTGCAGCCATAGACGGCCTGAGGCTTCTCTCACACCCAGTCAGTCACTCATCTTTTTTGTTTGCTTTTGCCGAGCACCGTTACTGGGAGAGGGGCATGGCTAAGCTGTGTTGGGGACGTGACTTAGCGGGGTAGCCTTAGTTGTCCATAGCAACCAATCAGAGTACACCTTTTGTTTTCCAAAGGAGCTCTGAAAAATGAGAGGTAGAATCTGATTGGTTGCTATGGGCAACTAAGCCAGTTCTACTTTACACCAGTTTTGATAAATCTCCCTCGACTAATTTATGACAGCTGCAGTCCACAAGATTGCATTCAACTGAGAGCATGCATTAAGATTGCAGCTGTACTTTAATACTAATAACCTATCCTCAGGATAGGTCATCAGTATCTGATCGGTGGGGATCCGACACCCAGGACCCCCGCCGATCAGCTGTTTGAGAAGGCACTGGTGCTCGCAGTAGCGCTGCAGCTTCTCTCAGCTCTTCCTACGCCAGTGATGACACCTTCATCTGTCACATGGCCTATGCACAGCTCAGCTGCGTTGAAGTGAATGGGGCTGAGCGCAATACCAAGCACAACCGCCATCAAATGTACGGCGCTCTGCTTGGTGAGCTGCTAGAAGTGCCTTCTCAAAAATCTGATCAGCAGAGGTCCCGGGTCTTGGATTCCCACCGATCAGATACTGATGGCCTATGCTGAGGAAAAACCTTGGAAAACCCTTTTAAAATCAATCAATTGTGCTACAAAAAGTCGCAGTGTAGCTTATGCCTTAGGATCTGTGTGCCTTCAGCAAGACTTGATCAGAGCTGGTCTTTGGCCTCTGGATGGAATCAATAAATGGTTGCATTCAAGGACCATAAGCAGAGATTTGGAAAATAATGACAAATTGAAAACACAAAGTATATTAGACAGTTATATAACTTTTCATTATTTGACATAAAACCGAGAGGGAAGGGGGTTGAAAAAAAGCATTCTGTAGAAGCAAGGGATGATGTCAGGCAACCATGAAAATAATCATACAAGGGATGGGGCTTGAAAAAATATGGTCGTCGGTATTAGATGACTATTTTGCTACTACAGAGCATTGTGTGTTTTGGATGTAATTGCATAACTCAACTCCACCGCCAAGTGACTCTATAACAGACTTTGGAGTCTCTGGTGTTAATGATGGCTGGGTTTCATATACATGAAAAGACTTGGACACTCTTCTGGATGTGCTCACATATGGTCTCGCATTCTTTCTTCTACCTTCTTGGAAACTTTAACTGGCAAACGTGAAATTTATTGTTCTCACCGATCACAGGATTCTATGTACAAGGTAATGGTTTTCTGATGTCAGAAAACTTCATGATCCATAGGAAAGTGCACAGATAACTCAGCCTAAATCCGACAATAGGGATTAGACGACACATGTGGCTCAGTGGGACTGTATTCCACTGCCAAGGCTCTGCAATCTTATCTGCAACTTGATTCTAATGTCATAGACAGGCAGTTAGTCACTTAGTCAGTTTTAAAGACCAGTGAGTACAAACATCAGTTATGGAATACTGCAATATTCATACTGACCACTGGATGTCAGCACAACAGCCTCACTAAACTAGAAATACCTCACTTTACAGCAGCTGTAAAGTAGATAGAGATTGACAATTCTGCTATATTCCTGGAGTCCAGATACGCAGGATTACAGGAAAAAAATAATGTGATATGTAAAGTCGGCACACTTTTGAAAGTGCAGTTTTTGCAATTATTTTAACATATAACACTCTGTTATAGTTTGGGCAGTAAATGTAACTAGTTTATCTAAAGTTTAAGGCTGCATTAATTGATCTTCCAGGTCAGCAATAACCAAAAACATGTGCAGGTCAATAAACCATATGTTCAGGTCTGTTTCGATTGCCAGTGAACCAACTGTAATGATTTCTCCTTACAGGTGGCTGCAGAATATTTTAAGAACACAACACTTCTACTCATGGGGGTCATCTGCTTGGCAGCTTCAGTGGAGAAATGGAATCTTCATAGGAGAATAGCCTTAAGGATGGTCATGTTGTCTGGAGCAAAGCCAGGAATGTATGTGCAAGGGGAGAGGGCACTATACAAATCAAAATTGCATAATGATTAGATTTGGGGAATGGATTCATAGGTGTATATAGAGCAGTAATATACTGATGAATATGATGTAAGATGCATAAAACCAACTACCATAGAACTGCATCTTATGTACTACTATAATGCTGCCTCATGTCTAAAAGACCATAATTACTATAATACTGCCTCATACGTACATGAAAATAACTATAATACTGCACCCTATGTACGCAAATATAACTACCATAATACTCCCCGTATGTACAAGAATATAACTACTATAATACTGCGCTCTATGAACAAGAATATAACTACTATAATACTGCCTCCTATATACACGGTTATAACTACTATAATTCTGCCTCCTACTGTATGTATCAACAATACAACTACTATAAAACTGCTTTATTATAATACTTACCCATGTTCAAAAATAAAGCTGCTATAATAGTGCCTTCTGTGGTCAAGAATATTACTATTATAATGTGTCTATGAACAAGAATATAACCAATATAAAACTAGGCTATCTCACAGATGGATTGTACGTGTATTTTCTGTTCCTAACTTGAATATAACTCACTGCCTAGAAGAACGGTTAAAAAGAACATAACAAAACTTTATTAAGGATATAAATAATCTCAGTGTATAGAGATAGGCAGATGTAGTGAATGCTGGGTGAGGGTATGTATGTCTTCACCTCCCCATACATCAGACATCGGATGAGAATTGGCAAAACTTATGGATATGCGCAGTCGTCAAATAACCATCCGCGAGTCTCCCCAGAGTGTATTATAACATTAATCATGTCAAACTAGATCATGTCAAACTAATCTTATTGATTTTTTTGATTGGGTGACTAAAACAATAGATGGCGGAGGTGCAGTAGACATCGCTTATCTAGACTTTAGTAAGGCTTTTGATACTGTCCCACATAGAAGGCTTATCAATAAATTGCAGTCTTTGGGCTTGGACTCCCATATTGTTGAATGGATTAAGCAGTGGCTGAGGGACAGACAACAGAGGGTTGTAGTCAATGGAGTACAGGGAGTGCAGAATTATTAGGCAAGTTGTATTTTTGAGGATTAATTTTATTATTGAACAACAACCATGTTCTCAATGAACCCAAAAAACTCATTAATATCAAAGCTGAATATTTTTGGAAGTAGTTTTTAGTTTGTTTTTAGTTTTAGCTATTTTAGGGGGATATCTGTGTGTGCAGGTGACTATTACTGTGCATAATTATTAGGAAACTTAACAAAAAACAAATATATACCCATTTCAATTATTTATTTTTACCAGTGAAACCAATATAACATCTCAACATTCACAAATATACATTTCTGACATTCAAAAACCAAACAAAAACAAATCAGTGACCAATATAGCCACCTTTCTTTGCAAGGACACTCAAAAGCCTGCCATCCATGGATTCTGTCAGTGTTTTGATCTGTTCACCATCAACATTGCGTGCAGCAGCAACCACAGCCTCCCAGACACTGTTCAGAGAGGTGTACTGTTTTCCCTCCTTGTAAATCTCACATTTGATGATGGACCACAGGTTCTCAATGGGGTTCAGATCAGGTGAACAAGGAGGCCATGTCATTAGATTTTCTTCTTTTATACCCTTTCTTGCCAGCCACGCTGTGGAGTACTTGGACGCTTGTGATGGAGCATTGTCCTGCATGAAAATCATGTTTTTCTTGAAGGATGCAGACTTCTTCCTGTACCACTGCTTGAAGAAGGTGTCTTCCAGAAACTGGCAGTAGGACTGGGAGTTGAGCTTGACTCCATCCTCAACCCGAAAAGGCCCCACAAGCTCATCTTTGATGATACCAGCCCAAACCAGTACTCCACCTCCACCTTGCTGGCGTCTGAGTCGGACTGGAGCTCTCTGCCCTTTACCAATCCAGCCACGGGCCCATCCATCTGGCCCATCAAGACTCACTCTCATTTCATCAGTCCATAAAACCTTAGAAAAATCAGTCTTGAGATATTTCTTGGCCCAGTCTTGACGTTTCAGCTTGTGTGTCTTGTTCAGTGGTGGTCGTCTTTCAGCCTTTCTTACCTTGGCCATGTCTCTGAGTATTGCACACCTTG
Organism: Bufo bufo; assembly: GCF_905171765.1. NCBI lineage: Eukaryota > Metazoa > Chordata > Amphibia > Anura > Bufonidae > Bufo > Bufo bufo. Next base: position 247,635,721 of record NC_053389.1, on the reverse strand, counting down.
TGCTTTTGGGCACTCCAGTGATGTTGCAGCTCTGAAATATGGCCAAACTGGTGGCAAGTGGCATCTTGGCAGCTGCACGCTTGACTTTTCTCAGTTCATGGGCAGTTATTTTGTGCCTTGGTTTTTCCACACGCTTCTTGCGACCCTGTTGACTATTTTGAATGAAACGCTTGATTGTTCGATGATCACGCTTCAGAAGCTTTGCAATTTTAAGAGTGCTGCATCCCTCTGCAAGATATCTCACTATTTTTGACTTTTCTGAGCCTGTCAAGTCCTTCTTTTGACCCATTTTGCCAAAGGAAAGGAAGTTGCCTAATAATTATGCACACCTAATATAGGGTGTTGATGTCATTAGACCACACCCCTTCTCATTACAGAGATGCACATCACCTAATATGCTTAATTGGTAGTAGGCTTTTGAGCCTATACAGCTTGGAGTAAGACAACATGCATAAAGAGGATGATGTGGTCAAAATACTCATTTGCCTAATAATTCTGCACGCAGTGTATATTCAGACCAAGGTCTTGTTACCAGTGGGGTACCTCAGGGATCTGTTCTGGGACCCATATTGTTTAATATCTTTATTGGCGAAATTGCAGAACGCCTCAATGGTAAGGTGTGTCTTTTTGCTGATGACACAAAGATTTGTAACAGGGTTGATGTTCCTGGAGGGATACACCAAATGGAAAAGGATTTAGGAAAACTAGAGGAATGGTCAACAATCTGGCAACTAAAATTTAGTGTTGATAAGTGCAAGATAATGCACCTGGGGCGAAAAAACCCAAGAGCAGAATATAAAATCAGTGATACAGTCCTAACCTCAGTATCTGAGGAAAGGGATTTAGGGGTCATTATTTCAGAAGACTTAAAGGTAGGCAGACAATGTCACAGAGCAGCAGGAAATGCTAGCAGAATGCTTGGGTGTATAGGGAGAGGCATTACCAGTAGAAAGAGGGAGGTGCTCATGCCGCTCTACAGAGCACTAGTGAGACCTCATTTGGAGTATTGTGCTCAGTACTGGAGACCATATCTCCAGAAGGATATTGATACTTTGGAGAGAGTTCAGAGAAGAGCTACTAAACTGGTTCATGGATTGCAGGATAAAACTTACCAGGAAAGATTAAAGGACCTTAACATGTATAGCTTGGAAGAAAGAAGAGACAGAGGGGATATGATAGAAACTTTTAAATACATAAAGGGAATCAACAAGGTAAAAGAGGAAAGAATATTTAAAAGAAGAAAAACTGCTACAAGAGGACATAGTTTTAAATTAGAGGGGCAAAGTATTACTTTACTGAGAGAGTTGTGAATGCAGGGAATAGCCTTCCTGCAGAAGTGGTAGCTGCAAATACAGTGAAGGAGTTTAAGCATGCATGGGATAGGCATAAGGCCATCCTTCATATAAGATAGGGCCGGGGGCTATTCATAGTATTCAGTATATTGGGCAGACTAGATGGGCCAAATGGTTCTTATCTGCCGACACATTCTATGTTTCTATTAATGGTACATACACTAGACTGGACTGCTGTGATTATGCAGTCCCATTTGTGCCAGCACTCAGCACCTTAACAAAACCAGGTGTGTTGGCTAACCTGGATAGATCTCGGGTGCCTAGTTCAACAAGGGGTCCATATCATTAGCCCAGGTAAAGCACAGTGGTGTCCTTAAAATTGACAACCAGAGTAGTACCAGGAGAACCCCTTCCACCACTTGATTCAAGACTAACTGGTCATTCCCAGCCCTGGTCTACGCTTTTCTAGGGTGACTGAAAAATTCGTTCTATGCCCTGAAAGCTAATCACTCCCGGGTCGCCTACATATGAATCAACGACGTGTCTGGCAATGGGGGCATCCCTCATATTACCGATGTCCCCCAGATGTTCGCCGGATAATTTAGAATTAGACGGCATGTCGGCGAACATCTAGAGGACATCCGATTTTTCAGTCACCCAGAGGAGGTGATATTGACAATAGGCTGTTGAGAATGGAACTGGAGTGGATCTTTCGCCTTGGTACAGAGAAACCTAGGGGCCTGAATGATCGAAGCAGCTATAAGTGCTTCATCTAACACCATAAGCCCCCCTTTAGTTTAGGCTTCCCACTCCTCTCCTTTCCTAGTCTTTTTTTAAGCCTAGGTATCACCTCTGACATTAATCTATCCCCTGCTAACCTCCATTTGGGCTCCTGCTTCCCCCCCATCTCTATCACACTTACTCCCATAGGGTCCTGCTCCCTATGGACCTTCATGCTAGCGCTGTTGTATATAACTGATCTTACAGCACTGGTTATTTATGTGATTTGTCTCTTGTCTCTCTGAGACAATGAGCATTGGAGTTATGCAGGATCCCTGGGACCTAGATACCATGCAGGTTAGGATACTTTCACACTCCGGATCTGCACAGACGGATCTGTTCAGATAATACAACCATCTGCATCCGTTCAGAACGGATACGTTTGTATTATCTTTAACATAGCCAAGACGGATCCGTCTTAAGCACCATTGAAAGTCAATAGAGAATGGATCCGTTTTCTATTGTGCCAGATTGTGTCATAGAAAACGGATCCGTCCCCAGTGACTTACATTGTGTGTCAGGACGGATCCGTTTGGCTCAGTTTCGTCAGACGGACAGCAAAACGCTGTAAGCAAAGCGGAATGGAGACGGAACGGAGGCAAGTGGAGGCAAACTGATGCATTCTGAGTGGGTCCTTTTCCATTCAGAATGCATTAGGGCAAAGCTGATCCATTTTGGACCGCTTGTGAGAGCCCTGAACGGATCTCACAAACGGAAAGCCAAAACGCCAGTGTGAAAGTAGCCTTACCAATGCAGTATGGTATTTCTCCTCAGATCTACTCCTATTCAGTGCTATATTCATGGTTAAAATTACCCCCTGGCCCTGTGACCCTGATAAGACAATTAGCTTTGGTATACACTGTTACGCTATGTCTTATCAACAGTGACTAGTTTTAGTTCAAACTCGTTGGACAGGTCGCATCTGTCCCTTCCCCCCCATGGTCACCGGTTTTATCTTGACTTCATTCCATTCCCCTCTTTATTATTAATTGAAATGAGCCACCTAAGGATCCCCCCAGGGTTATCATGTCACGGGCATAGGCGCAACTTCTTTTACCCATACGCGGCACATCGAGACTTGGGATGACGCGTTCCAGTTGGACACGCCCCTCTCCTATGATTGGCCGCTTCAGACAGCGCCTTCCCCGCATCTTCGGCTCATCCCTATTTAATGAGTAGCAGCGGGCGGGTTCAGCCCTACCAGTGCCGATGCTGCTCCACGCTCGGCGTTCTCCGCTAACTACCTAACATTTATCCAGTATTCTCAGCACCCTTGCCCACGGCTCCCCATGAAATGCCCGACACAGGGTTTCTAGAAACGCGACGAACAGGGCTGGGAATGATCAGTTAGTCTTGAATCAAGCAGTGGAAGGGGTTCTCCTTGTACCACTCTGGTTATTAATTTTAAGGACACTGTGCTTTATCTGGGCTAATGATATGGACCCTTGTTGAACTAGGCACCCTCACCCAGCATTCACCCCATCTGCCTATCTCTATACACTGAGAGAGGGATTAGCCTTATTTTATGTTCTTTTTAACCATTCCTCTAGGCAGTGAGTTATCTACTATAAAACTAGCCCCAATGTACAAGAAGAAAATTACAGTATTGCTTCCCACATATAAGAATATAACCTCCTATGTACAAGAATATAATTGCTATAATACTGTCCCTATGTACAAGAAAATAATTTCTGTAAAACTGCCTCCTATGTACAGGAATATAACTTCTATAATAATGCTTCTATGTACAAGAATATAACTACTCTAATACTGCCCCTAGGTACAAGAATATAACTACTATAATACTGCCCCTAGGTACAATAATATAACTACTATAATACAGCCTCCTATGTAAAGAATATAACTACTATAATACAACCTCCTATGTACAAGAATATAACTACTATAATACTGCCCCTATGTACAAGAATATAACTACTATATTACAGCCTCCTATGTACAAGAATATAACTACTATAATACAGCCTCCTATGTACAAGAATATAACTACTATAATACTGTCCCTGTATACAAGAATAGAACTACTATAATAGTATGCCTGTATACAAAAATATAACTACTATAATACTGTCCCTGTATACAGGAAAATAACTACTATAATACTGCTTCTTATGTACAAGAATATAACTACTATAATACTGTCCCTGTATACAGGAATATAGCTACTATAATACTGCTTATGTACAAGAATATAACTACTATAATACTGTCCCTGTATACAAGGAAAAGAGAAGTGTAGCAGCTCTCCCCTGCCTTTCCTTTGATTGTGAGCACGGATAGCCCGTGTCAGGTGCGGGCAGCAATTACAAAAAGAAGTTGAGAGAAATCCAGCTCCACTTTAAAGGAATATACGTTTATTCAGCTTGCGGTTAAAAACTCATCCATGAAATACAAATATTAGCAGTCTTGTCACTACGCGTTTCGGGCTACCAGAGACATTTCCAGCCCTTCTTCATGACACAGAAAGACATTAAAAGTGAGACCTTTTAAAGGGGAGGGTGCACCTGTGTTCACTGATTGTTTCCACAGGCCTGTAACCGCCCCCAGGAAAGGGTGCTACACCTTCAGTTAACTCTTCTCATGAAAATTAAATGAAAGAAAAAACAAAAATATAACCATATGTATGCATAGAGAAAATAAAAGTATAATAACTATGAAAAAAGCTATGCCATACAAGGGTATACATATAAATAGGATACATGGGGTATAAGCTGGATATGTAGCAATTTTTTAGCAGACTATGGTGGAATGTGATGAAAATCAGATCACCAGAAAATTAATTACTATAACATTCTCAAGAAAAGGAAGAAATTCACATACCAAAATTGTTAGTATGTGGATTATTGCTGCAGAATCAGATCTAGGCGTTTGTTGAGCCCCTCAGGTTGGCGTGTGTTCAGCGAAAAAATCCAAAAGGATTCCCTGTTTAATAATTTTCTTCTATAGTCTCCTCCACGCTTAGGCAGAAAAACTTTTTCTATGCCTTGTACTATCATATCTGATGTGTCCCCACCATGGCAGACAGCAGAATGCAGACTAGTTGCAGACACATTGCGACTGCCATGGTGGGTGGGGTACATCAGAGATGTGTTTGCGTATTCTAGATTTTATTGCATTAATAGTGCAGCCCACATATTGCAGTTTACATTTTGTGCAAGTGATCAAATAAACAGCGTGGGTTGTATTGCAATTGAGATACGCTTTCATTGGAAAAACTGTTGTTTACAGTTGAGGAAAAGGTTTTGGATTTTATCATATGAGTACAGCAGATGCATCTGTGGTGTCCATACCTATAACTCCCCTTGGTCCTAAGCCACACTGGTTGCGACTTTTTTTCTTCTTGATATAGGCTGGGGCTGACATAGTTTGCAATTGTGGGCGCCTTCTAGCTGCGCATTTAACCCCATCTGCAACTATGTCAGTCCATTCTCTATCATAAGACAGGACGGGAAAATGTTTTTTTTTATAATATAACATATCTGTTGGTACTCTGTACTATATTGTGTTACAAATAGATTATTCCTTTTCCTTGACAAGACTGCTAATATTTGTATTTCATGGATGAGTTTTTAACCGCAAGCTGAATAAACGCACATTCCTTTATCCAAGTGGAGCTGGATTTCTCTCAACTTCTTTTTGTCCCTGTATACAGGAATATAGCTACTATAATACTGCTTATGTACAAGAATATAACTACTTTAGTACTGTCCCTGTATACAGGAATATAACTACTATAATACTGCTTCTTATGTACAAGAATATAACTACTATAATACTGTCCCTGTATACGGGAATATAACTACTATAATACTGTCCCTGTATACAGGAATATAACTACTATAATGCTGTCCCTGTATACAGGAATATAACTACTATAATGTTGCTTCTTATGTACAAGAATATAACTACTATAATACTGTCCCTGTATACAGGAATATAACTACTATAATACTGTCCCTGTATACAGGAATATAACTACTATAATGCTGTCCCTGTATACAGGAATATAACTACTATAATGTTGCTTCTTATGTACAAGAATATAACTACTATAATACTGTCCCTGTATACAGGAATATAACTACTATAATGCTGCTTCTTATGTACAAGAATATAACTACTATAATACTGTCCCTGTATACAGGAATATAACTACTATAATGCTGCTTCTTATGTACAAGAATATAACTTCTATAATACTGTCCCTGTATACAGGAATATAACTACTATCATGCTGCTTCTTATGTACAAGTATATAACTACTATAATACTGTCTCTGTATACAGGAATATAACTACTATAATACTGCTTCTTATGTACAGAATTAAACTCCTATAATACTTCTGTATACAGGACTAACTTCTATAATCGTACCTTTGTACAAGAATATAACTACTATGTCTAAATGTCTCTATCACATGTGTTTTCTCTCCAGGCTCCTAATGTGCTTCATGTGCTGCACTGCTTTGCTCTCCATGTGGCTCTCAAATACATCATCCACTGCCATGGTGATGCCTATTGCTGATGCAGTTCTGCAGCAGCTGACAAGCGCTGATGAGGAGCATGAGGGGATGGTGGTCAATGGCTCTACTGCACATGAAAACGCACAGCAGAAAGGTCACCCAGATTATTACAAGTTTTGCCTTTTATTGTCCTCCACCTTTACGATAATGCCATTAACCCCTTTACTACCATAGACCACCAGGAACATTCGTTTTTCACCTCTAACCTACCCTAGAGCTCCCGGAATATTAACCTATAACCACCCTTGAGCATCTCAGATTACTGTTAACCATTTTACTATCCTAATGCACCAAGGATACTAACCCCAAATGCTAGAAATATCTGTATAGAACAGATATGATCCAACCCAAAATAAATAGGCAGACAGTGATGGGGCCTCCAGGTTTGGAAGTGACTAATGACAGAGTTTGCACTTTGTACCTGAACGCTTTTATATATTATGAGCATGTTGCCTCATATAGAACAAAGTTGCCGTAAAAATTAGAAAACAACTACGATACGTCGTTATATATTTCAGCGCTGCAGTCCAAACTGTGACGTGGGTAAGTCTCACACTTTAAAAGCAATAAAGTCAAACAGACCGCGCTGCTGTACACCAATATGAATCTCCTCGTCAATCACAACGGGCTAGTTTTCATCGGACATTGAAAACACCATCCAGCTCCCCAGGAAAGCGTCTCTCCTCTTCCAGACTCTCCTATAGGGATCAAGGATTCGCCACAATGGTGAAGTATTGCCAGCCTCTGTAAATATAAAAAGGGTTTATTCTACTTATAAACACATCCTTGTTAAAAGCACATCAAAATCTTAAAACCGCATGCACATCCACACCCAGTTTTTATTTATTATAGAACAAAGTTGCAGCCCAGAAGAGCCATCAATTGAGATGTTCCCCAGTAATAAGTGAAGACCAACATGACAACTAAAACTTTCACTTGATATGTCTGGACCTTATATAACATTCTCTGAAATAATTTTGGCTTTGCAGGTGGAAAGGAGAAACAAAACCAACCATCAATTGAGCTCATATTCATCAACGAGGAGTAAGTGGAATCCATGAGATGAATCAAACTAAATGTTTAATAATGAGAAACCTCAGTCCGAATCATAAAAGGTCTTTAGTATGTTAGCAGTTTCATACCAGAAATATTTTAGTGATGTATCTGTGGACCTGGAGAGGTTTAATGTTTGTGGAGCTGCAGGTTCAGATCTCAGTGGGTGTTCCCTGATCCTGACCCTGCTCTACCACTCCCAATTCTCTAGCCTGTTTCTTCTCCCTTTCTCTTTTTCTCAAGAAAACCCATCTTAGACATCCCCTCAGGAACACACATGCTTTGTGTGAATTCCAAGGACTTGCACTGACCACAGATATCTTTATGGTGCTCAAGAGGAGGCTAGCAAGAAGCTGGGTGGGGACACTACTTGACTGAAGGATAAGACTACACACAGGTTGTTTTTAAGGTCCATTCACACGACTGTAGGCCGTCCCTGCCCTTATTTCGGACCGTAAACAGAGGTTTCGCAATATACAGGCACCAGTTGTGTGAATCCCGTATCATGAATGTGGACCCACTGACTTGAATGGGTCTATAATCCTCAAGATACGGCACAGTGAGGAGCGGAGGCACATATTGGAAGCACTCAGAAGCACTTTCGTGGGCTTTTTGGTCCATGCATCCACACCGCAAAATATAGGGCATGTCCTATCTTTTGCTGTATATTGCATTTAGCGGACCCATTTAAGTGAATGGGCCTTTGTCTCAATACGCGATTCACGCGGCTGATGCCCATGTATCGCGGACAGCAATTTGTGGTCCACAGCATTGGCATGGGGCACACATGGTCATGGGAATGAGCCCATAGTCTGTAAACATCAGGTAGCATCAAACTAGTGTCTGGTCTGCATAAGAGCCAGATACACGATAGGAGATTTTAATCCAGACTATTTTTAAAGATGTTGCACTCTAGGTCAATACAAAAATATAATTGAATGGCAAGCCAAGTAGCCCATAAATACACCAGATTTACACATAGATAGGAAAGTTGGTGGTGCAGTTATGGGGGCATAAAAACGGTAAAATGCATGAGATTACTTATATATAGCCAGGACAATTGATTAACTATGATGCCAAACTTTTTTTTTATCCTAGGGCAACAGCAAAGGACCTCAGCAAACTTATACAAAGCAAGGTACAATTTCACCTTACCAGCTATTTGTGTGTTTCATCAAGAATTTTGAAATAGTCAGGAATTTAAGTTCTAATCTAAGGGTACTTCACAGCCCTAGAAGAATAGATTTGGGATCTATGATCTATCTACTGAGCTTACTATAGATGAGGACCACTTGAGGGGGAACTCTATACACTGAGAAGAAATCACAGCAAGGGAGGGTGGTTGTTGAGGATTTTACAGCCATGGTGGTTGATCTTGTTATATGTCTTTCCACCAGCAGAATCTCAATGGCGTTCATATGATAGCCAACCCTATGAGAATTGTGAAGCCCCCTACTAATGGCCAGTCTCTTCCTCAGGTAAGATAACACTGCCAGGGAGTGCCTACAATGTATGATGCAATAACTTTTATTTAAGGTAGAATAATAATTATCTTTTGTAGACCCAGATTCTGGTTCTTCCTTCTACTGAGTCGAAAGATCCAAAGTTACAAGGAAAATACAGATCTAAACATGACCATATGGTCTGCAAATGTCTGTCACTAAGCATCTCCTATGCAGCAACCATCGGGGGCATCACCACAATTATTGGAACTTCCACCAGCCTCATCTTTCTGGAGCACTTCAAGAAGTAAGAACTTAGAGATGTCCTCTATGCCCTCTATTTCCAAGAATGTAACTACAAAAGCGATAGTCTAGTATAGTTCACCCGTTACAAGGAAATAGCTGAATATGCTGAGCTCATGAACTTGCAGAAAGGAGAATGAGAAATTCCAGTGATCTTGTAAAAGAAATCCATCTTTATTGAAGCATATTAAATCCAGTATAATCCAAAGTCAGACATGTAGTCAAAAAAAGTACTGTTTCTGACATGTTTCAGCCTGATAAGCAGGCCTAAGTCGTACTATAACACTACCCCCTATGCACAAGGATTTAACTAATATAATACTCTATGTACAAGAATATAACTTCTATAATACTGTTCCCTATGTACAAGAATATAACCACTAAAATGCTGGCCCTATGTACTAGAATATAACTGTTATAGTACTGCCCCCTATGTGCAGGAACATAAGTACTATAGTACTGCATGCTATATACAAGAATATAACCACTTTAATACTGGCCCATATGTACAAGAATATATCTACTATAATACTGCCTCCTATGTACAAGAATATAACTGCTATAATACTAACCCTTTCTACAATAATATAACTACTATAGTACTGCTCTTTGCACCAGAATATAACTACTATAATACTGCTGCTTTGTCAAGAATTTAACTACTATAAAACTGCCCCTTTGTCAAGAATTTAACTACTATAACACTGCCCCATATGTACAAAAATATAACTAATATAAGATTGCCTCCTATGTACGAGGACAAAACTACTAGAATCCTGCCCCTTTGTAAAATAATATAACTACTATAATACTACACCCAGGTACAAGAATATAATTACAATAAAACTTCCCCCTGTGTATAATAATATAGCTACTATAATATAGCTAGAGATGAGCAAATCGAAGCTGACGAAGTGGAATTTGATCGGAATATCAGAAAAAAATTGATTCGCACCGAATGCGATTTTTCTCGTGCTTCGTGGTAACGAACCGCATTTTTTCCTAAGATGGCTGCTGCACATGTGAGGACATGGAGAAAGGAACTCTGGTAAGGCGGGATCGCCCAGATTGACATGCATGCATGCAGCCAATCAGCAGCCAGCCAGCCCTGTAATGTCATAACCCTATAAATAGCGGCAGCCATCTTAGATTCAGCCATTTACCAGTGTACTGAATGCAAGGAGAGACGTCTGCAGGCGCTATGGACAGTGTTAGAAAAAACAATTTAATTGTTCAGAAAAAGCGATTTACAAGTGCAGGGAAAGATAATTCAAGGTGTAGGGAAAGGATAGGGAGGAATCCTTCCACAGCGTTTATGTTGAAATGGGTTCAGTAGGGGAGGTTACAGCCTGGGTAATAGGAACAATCCTATTACACCTTGCTGCACAGACTGGGGATCTAAATTGCCATTATACAGCTCTGTAATTCCAGCAAACCGTTCTTATTAGGGTGTACGTGCTGTTTGATACAGGCATTAACAGGGTTTATTACAAGGAAATATGTCTACGTCTTATTTGCACTTGTGCAGTGCAGTTATATGTTCTAAAGTATTTTTTGGCTTGTATTAGTGGTAAAAAAGGGCTTATTAGCCGTTGTGTGGTGAAGTGCTAAAATACAGTCCATTTTGTCGTGTATTAGTGGCAAACTAAAAATATATTTTCCGGTCAGCGGTGCAGTTATATGATTTACAAGCCTTTTGTGGGGTATATTACCGTAAAAAGAAAAAATATATTTGCCGATCAGTGGTGCAGTTATCCGTTTTATGTTTCAAAAGTATTTATTGAAGTTTTATACAATAAAAAGGTACAAAGCACAATGTGCACAAAATAGAGGACAAATTGTCCAGTCAAATAGGCAATCTAGACAAATATTCTAGGACATATAAAGAAATAAAAAATTAAAAACAAAATATAAAAAATATAAGGAAAAAGTAACACAATGTCAGGGGTAGTAATCATGCATTGATATATCTGTTGGCCTGCTTCTCAGGTGGCGCACGGAAATGAGAAGACCCACAATCCCATCCATTCCCCAGTAGTGGACAAAACACACTGCATCCTATCAAAGTTCTGGGTAGAGAGAAAGATTAGCGGAATGAGGGGAAGACGACCAAGGCTCCCAGACTCCCTCAAATAGGGTAAATGTATCCGAACGGATAGCTGATAGCCGTTCAAGTTGGTAGATCTTGTTGACCCTATCTATCACCGCCTGGTAATTCAGTGACAGGGAACGCCACTGGGAGGCAATGTGGATCCTAGCAGTAAGCAAGATATATTGGGTCAGTTTAAATTTAGCATTTGTTAACTTTGGTGGCTTGTCGCCCAAGAGGAAAACCGAGGGTGTAGGGGGGAGAGCGTGTCCCAACAGGGATCAAAGCAGATCGCTAATGCGACCCCACAACCTGGAGGCTATGGGACATGTCCACCAGGTATGAAACATTGTACCCTCCTCTCCACAGCCTCGGAAACAAGTAGAAGGGACCTCTGGGTAGAAGTGGTGTAGTTTGGCCGGCACCAGATATGTCCAGTGAAGGACTTTAATTGAGGTCTCAGCCAGGGTGGTTTGCCACGATCCCTTGGAGAGTGTCTGAGAGCGCTGGTGCCATCTAGATACACTGGATTCCTCCAATAGATCAGCCTCCCATTCTAACATGTAACAAAGCTTAGAATCTTCTGGAGGTGCATTGAGGAAAGTATAAATCCGGGACAGCAGACCCTGTTTATATAGAGAGAAAGACATTAGCCTTTCAAAAGGGGTATGGTCAATCTTATGGGTACCATTTGTTAAGGAGTGGAGAAAGGAGAAAACTCTCTGGGTATTAAACTGTTCGCGGACCGGTGGGGCAAATTTCTCCATAAAATCTGACAGAGATAGCATTTTACCACGTATTAGGAAAGCCTGGAGAGAGCACAATTTTTTTTTCAACCCACCATGCAAAGGCCCCAGGTTGAAGTCCAGGGGGGAAAGCTGGATTACCCAGAAGGTATTCTAAGGGGGACGGTTTGGACTGAAGAGAGCTCTTGAACCTAATGGATCTCCATAGGAGTAATGAATAGTAGGAGAGCAAGGATTTAACACGGAGTGAAGAGGGTAACAGGGAGGTGGTCCAGATAAGGGCTCTCCAGGAATACGGTGTTAACAATGAATGCTCAAGGGTAACCCATATGGGTTGTGCTTGTGCAGGGAGATGAGTCAGAAATAGTTGAGCCAGTCTGGCTGCCTTGTAATAGTGTGCTAAGTCCGGCACTGAAAGGCCGCCATGAGACTTGTGGCGACACATAACAAGTTTAGCAATGCGAGATCGTTTATGAGCCCAAATAAATTTAAGGATGTCAACCTGGAGAGCCCTTAAGTCAGACGCTGGGACCGGGATCGGTAGAGTGCGGAACAGGTATAGGAGCCGCGGGAGAACCACCATTCTCACTATGTGAATCCTACCCACCCAGGACACCGGGAGGGATTCCCAAGCCTGCAGGTCTTTCCGTATCTGGGTGAACATGGGAGGATAGTTATTTTTATACAGGGAGTTAAGTGACTTGGTTAGCCAAATCCCCAGGTATGGCAGGTAATGCGGGTTGTGTTGAAATGGGAACTTATCCCGGAGGATCTCACCGACTTGCAGAGTGACGTTACCCAACAAAAGCTCATTTGGATTGGTTAATTTGTAGGCCTGGCGTAGCTGAGAAAGACTTGAGTAGGGACAGAAGGGAAGGGAATGATATGATGGGATTGGTGAGTGTTAGCAAGAGGTCATCAGCAAAAAGGCTCAGTTTATACTCCACACCCCCCGCCGAGATCCCTGTTATGTCTGGATGGGATCTAATCTTAATCGCTAATGGTTCCCTGGCTAAGGCAAAAAGGGCTGGGGAGAGAGGGCATCCCTGGCGTGTTCCCCTAAAGATTGTAATAGACGAAGGATGTGAGGAAGGTAATTTGAGGCTAGCTTGAGGCGAAGAGTACAGCGCTTGGATGGTGGAGAGGAAAGGGCCTCTAATGTTGAATTGAGAGAGAGTCCGCCAGAGATAGGCCCAGGAAGCTGTGTCGAAGGCCTTCTCTATATCTAGCGCTAATAAAGCTACTGGAGTTGCAGTTCTGTTCGCCTCATGAACTAAGCCCAAAACCTTTCTTATGTTATCCGGGGCTTCTCTGCTGGGGATAAAGCCAACCTGATCTTTGTGTATCAGGTCAGGTAGAAGTCTATTAAGTCTGCGTGCTAGGATAGAGGTGAATAACTTATTATCTAGATTCAGGAGTGAGATGGGTCTATAATTAGAGGGCAGGAGAGGGTCTTTATTTGGTTTGGGGATCACAGTGATTTTGGCCGTTAGAAACTCAGGTGGGGGTGTGGAGCCTTGTAACAAATGATTACAGTATTGGGTAATGAAGGGGGTTAGCTGGTCGGCAAATTTCTTTAAATAAAGTGCAGTGTAGCCATCTGGGCCTGGGGCCTTTCCTAGTTTTAAAGTTTTGATTGAGTAAGTCACTTCTTCCGTCGTGATTGGACTATTGAGTTCCTCCAGTGCTACAGGGGAAACCCCCGGGAGGGAAGTAGAGGAGAGGAAATCATCAGCCTTGAGGCTGTGGTCGCCATTCTGTGTCGAATATAAATGTTTGTAGAAGGATTGGAAGGTATTATATATGATGTCTGGGTGAGTAGTGGTTCTGCCGGATCTTGTACGGATTTGGTAGACTTGATTAAGTCTCTGCTCGGCCTTGAGTTGGCGAGCCAACATCTTATCTGGCTTGTTAGCGTACTTGTAATAGTAAGAGGGCGTCCAGCGGAGGGCTTTTTCTGTATTGTTTGAGAGTAGTGTATTCAATTGAGTTTTGGTGTCTTATTTCTTTCAGTAAATATAGGGTCGGGGCTTGCTGATGGGCTCTCACCAACTTGGCCAATTTAGACTCCAGCGTAACCTGGGCTAAAGACCTATCCAGGCTCGGACTGGCTCACCGGGAAGCCGGTGAAATGCCCGGTGGGCCCCTTGCCTGTCTGCTTATACTGCAGCCAGAGCCACCAGCAGGGGCAGGGCAGTTGCTATACTTTCAGTTTCAGGCGCCTGGCTGTTATCAGGGGCTGGACTGCAGCACTGGCACACATATCATTTTACTTTGGTGAAAGGGACAGCACAATACCCTGCAGCGCTTGTCCCTTTCTCCAAAGTAAACTTCACCGACCCGACATGAGCAGACAGCTCCCCCCCTCCTCTCTGCAGTGTGATATTCCATCATGTGTGAGGAGGGGGCGGAGCCAGAGGAGCCGACAGCCGAGGCAGCAGGAGATAATGGAGACACTGCTGCTCTCTCTGAGTCACTGTGCCTCCCTCCAGTATAAAGTTCTCTTCTCTCACTGGTCCCACTACTCCACACAGCAGCACTGGGGTAAGTTACTGTGGGAGGGAAGTGGGAAGAGAGTCCTGAAGCTGCTGCCCCTGCACATCTTGTGTCCCTGTCCCAGCCCCTCACAGACCTTTCCCACCAACTATCTCACCTATACTTTATACAGGGCAAGAAGTGATGTCTCCCAGTGTCCCCCTCTTCCCTCTCATCAGTGGCATTTCACACTTTCCCAGCCCCTCACCCCCACATAATATGTAATGTCTCTGGAGCAGTGGCGTGCACACAATCCATGGGGCCCCGGTGCAAAACTGAACCATGGGGCCCCCCTTCCCGTCGCCGCCCCCCCCCCCCCCAACCTCCCTCCACCAGCAGGAGAGTTAGGCTCCATTCACACGTCCGCAAAATGGGTCCGCATCCTTTCCGCAATTTTGCGGAATGGGTGCGGACCCATTCATTCTCTAAGGGGACGGAATGGATGCGGACAGCACACAGTGTGCTGTCTGCAGCCGCAATTGCGGAGTGCGGCCCTGATTTTGGGTCCGCAGCTCCGCAAGAAGATAGAGCATGTCCTATTCTTGTCCGCAGCTTGCGGACAAGAATAGGCATTTCTATGGGGGCGCCGGGCTGGTGTGTTGCGGACCCGCAATTTGCGGGTCCGCAACACACCACAGACGTGTGAATGCAGCCTTAGGCTACTTTCACACCTGCGTTAGGTGCGGATCCGTCTGGTATCTGCACAGACGGATCAGCACCGATAATGCAAACGCTTGTATCCGTTCAGAACGGATCCGTTTGCATTACCACGAAAAAAAAAAAAAGATAATGCAAACATTACACTGAAAGTCAATGGGGACGGATCCGTTTTCAATTGCACCATATTGTGTCAGTGAAAACGGATCCGTCCTCATTGACTTACATTGTAAGACAGGACAGATCCGTTTGGCTCCGCATTGTCAGGCGGACACCAAAACGAATCTGCACAGACGGATCCGCACCTATAATGCAAACGCTGGTATCCGTTCAGAACAGATCCGTTTGGCTGCAAGCTGCGTTTTGGTGTCCGCCTCCAGAGCGGAATGGAGGCTGAACGGAGGCAAACTGATGCATTCAGAGCGGATCCTTATCCATTCAGAATGCATTGGGGCTGAACTGATCCGTTTTGGGGCCGCTTGTGAGAGCCCTGAAACAGATCTCACAGGTGGACCCAGAAACGCCTGTGTGAAAGTAGCCTAACTCTGCTATATTTCTGTAGCCTGCAACCTCTGACTGCCCAGTTGGGCTGAAACTACTACACCCAGCATGTTCTGGCAGTAATAGTAAATGGATATTGGTGCAATTCTGAGCTACTAGTCTATATAATACAATATAATATTATGTATTATATAGACTAGTAGCTCAGAATTGCACCAATATCCATTTACTATTACTACCAGAACATGCTGGGTGTAGTAGTTTCAGCCCAACTGGGCAGTCAGAGGCTACAGAAATATAGCAGAGCTAGTTATAAAGCCAGACCCCATCAGACCCTACTCTGAGTCTACTCTGAACTCACTGACCATAAATGTGGTGAGCAATTATAAGGACCTTTTTTTTTTTTTTTTTTTTTTTTTTACAAATCTTATCTTCACTTCCGAACCGGCACCAGCTTCTTCACGCTCTCCGGTGCCTTCTTCCTGCTGCGTCTCGGTGTTGTTGTGCGCCTGCGCAGCCTAGGGAAACGTTGTGTCCGGTGCTGCCGCCCAACAGAAAAAACTAGGCACGCTGCACCCGCACGGGGAGGAGAATCGGGGGGGGAAACTCTCACTCAAGGAGGGTAGGGCTGGCCTGGCCTGGCACTACAGCGCAGAAACGCAACACTGGGTGGCGGGCCCCGGGTCGGCCGCCCGGATTAAGGCTGTTTCACACGAGCGAGTCCATTGCGGGAATCACGCTCCGTGTGTGAGTGTGATCCTCCGCTCTAGACTTGCAGGACTCGCACGGCATTATCATGATTTATAATGCTATGTGCCTCTGCTTGGCCTTTTTTACACAGAATCATACTGACCGCTTTATGTCACTATGTCCAGAGCGGAGGTTCACACTCACACACGGAGCGTGATTCCCACAATCGACTCGCTCGTGTGAAACAGCCCTTATACAGGCAGGCACAGCACTACTGCAGGGCGGGGCCAGGGGTCCACAGGCGGCCGGGCCCCCTGGAGTGCCGGGCCCAGCCGCGACCCCTGTATGTACGCCCCTGCTCTGGAGGTTATATCAGTACTGGAGCGATATAAGAGGAGCGGCTGATATCAGTCACATAGGATGTAATGTCTCTGGAGGTTATATCAGAGCTGGAGCGTTATAAGAGGAGCGGCTGATATCAGTCACATATGATGTAATGTCTCTGGAGGTTACCGTATTTTTCGCCCTATAAAACGCACTTTTTTCCCCCAAAAAATGGGAAAATGCCCCTGCGTCTTATGGGGTGAATGCTGACATTTTTACAGGCTGCGATGTATACGAGAGCGGGGAGGGACTGGGTGCGGTCACTGTACTCCGGCCCCGCCGCTCCGGTGCTGCAATATTCAAATATAAAATGTCTCATTCAATTAAAAGTGATTAAACATGCCCCCCCCCCCCCCCCCACACTTTTAATATTACCATACACCCTAACAGCCGGGCGGGCGGCAGCATAACTCCCTGATGTCACGTGCCTGCGCCGCCTACTTTATGAATCAAGCAGGCGGCGCAGGCACGTGACGTCAGTGAGTGACGCGCTGGCCGCCCGGCCTGCCTGCGTTGTACAGAAGCTGTTAGGGTGTACAGTAATATTAGGAGTGAGGGGGCATGTGTAATAACTTTTAATTGAATCAGACATTTTATATTTGCATACTGGAGCGGTGGGGGGGGGGATCTGTGGATGACAGTTTTATGGGGGACATCTGTGGATGGCACTGTTAAGGGGTGGGGGGGGTCTGTGGATGGCACATATATAACAGTGCCACCCACAGGTCCCCCTCCATAACAGTGCCACCCGCAGATCCCCCTCCATAACAGTGCCACCCGCAGATCCCCCTCCATAACAGTGCCACCCGCAGATCCCCCTCCATAACAGTGCCACCCGCAGATCCCCCTCCATAACAGTGCCACCCGCAGATCCCCCTCCATAACAGTGCCACCCGCAGATCCCCCTCCATAACAGTGCCACCCGCAGATCCCCCATCATAACAGTGCCACCCGCAGATCCCCCTCCATAACAGTGCCACCCGCAGATCCCCCTCCATAACAGTGCCATCCACAGATACCCCCCAATAACAGTGTCCGTCACAGATACCCCCATAACAGTGCGTCATCCACAGATCCCCCCCATAACAGTGCGTCATCCACAGATCCCCCCCCATAACAGTGCGTCATCCACAGATCCCCCATAAGGCCTCATGCACACGACCGTTGTTGTGTTCCGTTCCGCAAAATGGGGTTCCATTGTTCCGTGATCCGTTTCCGTTTTTGTTTCCGTGTGTCTTCATTTATTTTTGGAGGATCACCAGACATGAAGGAAAGTAAAAAAAAAAAAAATCAAGTTTGCCATGCAAATGATAGGGAAAAAACAGACGCGGACGCGGATGACAATCTTGTGTGCCTCCGCGTTTTTTCACGGTCCCATTGACTTGAATGGATCCGCAAACCGTTTTCCGTGGAAAAAATAGGACAGGTTATATTTTTTTGACGGACTGGAACCAGGGATCGCGGACGCGGATGACAAACGGTGCATTAGCCGAGTTTTCAACAAACCCATTGAAAGTCAATGGGTCCGCAGAAAATCACGAAAGCGGAACAACGGACACAGAATAAAACAACGGTCGTGTGCATGAGGCCTAACAGTGCGTCATCCACAGATCCCCCATAACAGTGCGCCATCCCCAGATCCCCCCCCATAACAGTGCCATCCCCAGATCCCCCCCATAACAGTGTCCTTCACAGATCCCCCCCCATAACAGTGTCCTTCACAGATCCCCAGTAATAGTGCCATCCACAGACCACCATTAGTTCCAAACCCACCAAAAGCACACCTTTTGGTTAAAAATATTTTTTTTCTTATTTTCCTCCCCAAAAACCTAGGTGCGTCTTATGGGCCGGTGCATCTTATAGGGCGAAAAATACGGTATATCAGTACTAGAGTGTTATAAGAGGAGCGGCTGATATCAGTCACATGTGATGTAATGTCTCTGGAGGTTATATCAGTGCTGGAGCGTTATAAGAGGAGCGGCTGATATCAGTCACATATGACTGTGGATAGGTCATCAGTATCTGATTGGTGGGGGTCTGATACCCGGGACTAGGGATCGACCGATATTGATTTTTTTAGAGCTGATAACCTGTGAACTTTCAGGCCGATAGCCGATAATTTATACCAATATTTTGTGCATTTTCATTTTTGAAAAAAAATAAAAAAATTCCTACACAAATCTGTTGTTAAACGAAGAGATGCCATTATATATCTAAGATTAAATATTTATACTTAATATTTTGGTGTTTTTTTTTTATTTAATAACTATTTCCCCCTAGGGGCTAGAACCTAGATCCCTTGTCCTATTCACCCTAATAGAGCTCTATCAGGGTGAATAGGACGTCACACTCTCCCTGCTGCCCTGTGCATAGTACACATGGCAGCAGGGAGCTGACTATGGCAGCCAGGGCGTCAGTAGCATCCTGGCTGCCATGGTAACCGATCGGAGCCCCGCAATTACACTGCTTGGGCTCTGATCAGAAGCTGCCACTGCCACCAATGAAGATAACTTGCCCATTAATTCAAATATAGCGACACCTGACCTCTATGAGGGGTAGCTGCGATCCGCAACAGTTAACCCCTCAGGTGCAGCTATATGATTCACCCGCCTCCTATATTTGAATTAATAACTGAGTTAACATCATTGGTGGCGCAATGGCCACAGCCCCTCCCCTCCTCCTCCCCTCTTGCCTCTCACTGGTGTGCTGCTGAGGGAACATTGATCGCGTTGATAGCAGTGCGATCCATGTTCGCGATTCGTTATCGGCATATCAGCAAGGTTAGATGCTGATACCGATAACTTTGAAAATCCTGAATATCGGCCGATAATATCGGTAAATCCGATAATCGGTCGATCCCTACCTGGGACCACTGCCGATCAGCTGTTTGACAAGGCACCGGGGCTCCTGTGAGCCCTGTGTCCTTCTCTGTGATTTTTCTGGGCCATGTGACATCACGTTCATTGATCAAGTGGCCTAGGAGCAGCTCAGCCCCATAGAAGTGAAAGGGGTTGAGCGCGATACCAAGCACAGCCGCTATACAATGTACGGCGCTGAGCTTGGTGAGCTGTGAGGAGGCCGGGGCACTACTGCCAGCACTTCAATAAACTTATCCTTTTGAATATGCAGGAAACATTTCCTTCACTTTGGATATTGTTTAGGCTGGGGGACTGGGTGGTTCATCTAGGTCATGGAATGTCCACGTGTGACCGCTGTCCAAACTACTGTAAATAACAGATACAGTTATCAACTAAATGAGTTGCTTAAAGGGAGTCTGTCATCACAGTTTCACCTTTTTAACCCTTCCCATAGCTTTTGAGCAGCATTACAGTTGATAAAAACGTTACCTTTATAAGCAATCGTGGACTTATAAAACTGGCAAAAATCATCTTAGTAGGATATGCAAATGAGGGCTCGCAAGTGCCCAGGGGCGGCGTCAACCTCGTAGGTGCCCAGGCAGCTCTGCCTTATCGTCGCTTCCCCCCGCCCATCCTTTCCCTCTGCCCGCCCATCTTCTTACTTCTTCTTTCGCCGAGATCCCGCGCCTGCGCACTGAGTCCATCGGTCGGCGCATTCCATTCCTGGTATGGCATCACAGTAATTAATGCGCATGCGCCGGCTAACGGACTCAGTGCGCAGGATCTCGGCGAAAGAAGAAGTAAGAAGATGGGCTGGCAGAGGGAAAGACTGGGCGGGGGGAAGCGACGATAAGGCAGAGCTGCCTGGGCAACTACGAGGTTGACGCTGCCCCTGGGCACTTGCGAGCCCTCATTTGCACATCCTACTAAGATGATTTTTGCCAGTTTTATAAGTCCACGATTGCTTATAAAGGTAACGTTTTTATCAACTGTAATGCTGCTAGAAAGCTATGGGAAGGGTTAAAAAGGTGAAACTGTGATGACAGACTCCCTTTAAAGAGAAACTATTTGATATAGTGCAGTGCACAATACTGTTCTGTTTAGCATACTGTTACTGTATTGTGTGCTAAAATGCATACATTCATGTGTGCGAGACTGAAAAATGAACAAGTTATATCTCCAGCTCTAGGGTGGGCCCCCAAAATCAATTCCACTGGTGGGCCCTAGGCACCCCAGTCCGACACTGGACCTATCTTTCTTGAGTCTTGAGGCGACCTGAATGAGTTTGCCCCGCTTGAAAGCCTTGTGAGTCAACCACAGGGTCATAGGATCAGTGTCCGGGGTATTATTTATCAAGAAAAAATGTTTAAGTTCGTCCAGTAACGAATTAAACACAACCGGTCGGGTCAGCAATGATTCGTTCAGGCGCCAAGTGAAAGGAATATTAGAGCTGGTGACTAGTGTGAAGTCAGCTAAGACCATGTCGTGGTCCGATAATGAGGAAACTACATGCCTGGAATAAGCTAGGGAGGGAAGGCAAGAAGAGGAGGCTAATATTAGATCAATTCTGGTGTATAAGTGATGGGAAGGAGAATAGTAAGTATATCCCCTCTGGGGGCTGTTGTGCTCTCTCCAGGCATCCGCCAAAGACAGGGATTCCATCACCTGCCTAATTTTGATGTTGTGGGTCGATGGGCGTGCTTAAGTGAGGGGTTCAATAATAGAGTGCATAGAAACAAAAAAGGCAATGGGATCCTCTGTGGGTGCATATACATTCACAATACATAGGGTTTCTTCTCTATAAGTGCCCAAGAGGATTACATATCTCCCGTTTGGATCTATTATGGAGCGAAGGGGTGTAAAGGGGAAGGAGTTACGCAGTACAGTAGGATGATCGCCCCTCTGCTTTTAGAAACATAAGTGGAGGAATAGAAACGTGTGTATTGTGGATGGAAGTATTTAGGGTGGGAAGTGGGCGTGAAGTGGGATTCCTGAAGGCAGATCACATCGGGTGAATGCTTGATATATGTAGAAAAAGCAGACTTACGTTTTCTGGGGGAGTTAAGCCCCCTCACGTTGTGCGTTAATAACTTACACATGGTAGGATGTCAAGAGGTATGTAGGAGGGGCGAAGTCTGCCCATGTGAGCTGCCTCAGGAACACCACTTCCAGTCGCCACCCAAACAACAATGCAATATGAACTAATCCCCTGATATGGAAAAAAACTGAAAAAGGAAAAAAAGAAAAAAAAAAATCATTAAGTTGAAAACATATAGAACAATATAGAACTAAGCCTATGTTGGCCTGGGAAAGAAAGGTGGGTACCATAGGGTGGAGTATGGACTTAAACGAGGTCATCCAACCCAGCCCAAAGGGCCCAAACATAGGGGCAAACATGACAGTCCTTCACGCCGAATCCCCGGTAGTTGTTAGATGTCGGGCAAAACAGCAGCTTTAAGTGAAGGGACTACAAAGTCAAAGCTAGTGGACCATAATATAAGAAAAATAAAAAAAGGGGGATGGAGAGGAACCTTAGGATACAACAACAATAATCCTGATGCTGTGACAGGTCAGGAGAAGACAAGCAAAAGTCCCAGTCTCAAGCGGGTGGTGACGAAGCTGGTCTCCGTGAAGTCGAGGGTACTGTTGTCCAGACTCTGTCTGGCAGGTCGCTGGGGTTCTGGAGTTGCTTCTGGAGCTGGGTCTTGGTCACATGGAACCAGTGGCGTACCAAGGGGGGGGCGGGGGGGGGGCGGCCCGCCCCGGGTGCCACTCACAAGGGGGGTGCCAGCCGCGACTGAGGATAAAAAAAATAAAAAATAAATAATAAAAAAAAAATGTGGCGAGTGGGCCGGCCCAGGCGTGGCGCTGTGATAGGGGCAGGGCTCCAGATGGTCTCTCCCTCCCCCTGTGCTGCTGCCGCCGCGGCCAATAAGAAGAGGGACAGGGCTGGGGGAGGGGCTGTGGCCACTGCGCCACCAATGAAGATAACTGAGCTGTTAATACAAATACAGGAGGCGGGTGCCGGAATCACATAGCCGGCACCCGACCTCTATGACAGGGAGCTGCGATCAGCGGCAGTTAACCGCTCAGGTGCCGCTCCCTGTCATAGAGGTCGGGTGCCGCTATTTGATTCCGGCACCCGCCTCCTGTATTTGTATTAACAGCTCAGTTATCTTCAGAGTGCCCCCCCCCCCCCAGTATAATAAACATTGAGTGCGCCCCCCCCCAGTATAATAAACATTGAGTGCGGCCCCCCCCTAGTATAATAAACATTGAGTGCGGCCCCCCCCCCAGTATAATAAACATTGATTGCGGCGCCCCCCCCCCCAGTATAATAAACATTGAGTGCGCCCCCCCCCCCCAGTATAATAAACATTGAGTGCGGCCCCCCCCCAGTATAATAAACATTGAGTGCGCCCCCCCAGTATAATAAACATTGAGTGCGCCCCCCCAGTATAATAAACATTCGTGGGCAGTGGCAATGAGGGTTAAAAAATAAAAAATTAACTCACCTCCTCCAATTGATCGCGTAGCTGCTGCCGGTCTCCTTGTAATTTCTTCAGGACCTGTGGTGACGTCACTGAGCTCCAGCCTCTATCACATGGTCCATTACCATGGTGATGGATCATGTGATGTATCATGTGATGAGCTCAGTGACATCACCACAGGTCCTGCGTCCTGAAGAAAGTACATGAGACCGGCTGCTACGCGATCAATTGGAGGTGGCGAGTTAATTTTTATTTATTTTTTTAACCCTCATTGGCACTGCCCACCAATGTTTATTATGTTGGGGGGGGGCGCACTGTGCCACCAATGTTTATTATACTGGGGTGTTGGGGGGGGGGGGCACTGCACCACCAATGTTTATATGTTTATTATGCTAGGGAGGGGGGGCGCACTGCCCACCAATGTTTATTATGTTGGGGGGGCACACTGCGCCACCAATGTTTATTATGTTGGGGGGGCACACTGCGCCACCAATGTTTATTATACTAGGGTGTTGGGGGGGCGCACTGCACCACCAATGTTTATATGTTTATTATACTAGGGAGGGGGGGCGCACTGCGCCACCAATGTTTATTATGTTGGGGGGGGGTGCACTGCGCCACCAATGTTTATTATGTTAGGGGGGCGCACTGCGTCACCAATGTTTATTATACTGGGGTTTAAGGGGGTGCAGGTTTTTATTTTATTAAGGAAGGGTTAAGGGGTCTATTAAGGGGTGGTTAATGGGTTTTATTAAGGGGGGGTTAATGGGTTTATTTCGTTAAGGGTGTGTGCAGAGGTTTATTTTATTAAGGGGTTTTATTTTTATTTATAAATATTATTGAAAACATTGAAAAAAGTTTATGCATGTTTTCTTAACTTTCTTGGGGGGGGGGGGTGCCAAACAAAGGGTTCGCCCCGGGTGCCAAATGCTCTAGGTACGCCCCTGCATGGAACTCCTGCCTTCCGTAGGATCTCGATTCCCTCTCTGGGTGAATGGATCGTATGGTCCCGGGAGTTGAGTTGGAATGATAGGGAAAAGGGAAATCCCCATTTGTAACGCACCTGAGCTTTTTGTAATGCCGAGGTTACCGGTTTAATGTCCCTGCGTCTGCGGAGTGTGGACGGGGCCAAGTCGGCATATAGATGCACTGAAGGGGGGAGACCGGGAAGTTCAGTAAGGTTGCGGGCGGCAGCCAGAATTTGGTCTCGTATGCCCGGGTGATGAAACTTGAGAATAACGTCCCTTGGTAAGGCATCAGAGCGAGGTCTCCCCAGGGCTCTGTGGACCCTATCCATCAGGAGTCTCGCCGGGTCTGTCTGTGGCAGCAGGGCCTGGAACAATGCAGACAATGTGGCCGACAGGTCTGTAAAGGTTTCGGGCAGACCTTTGATCCGGAGGTTACCCCTCCTGGTTCTGTTCTCCAAGTCCTCCAGCTTGAGTTCCATCGCTGCAATCTGAGCTGCTTGAGATAGAATCTCCGCCTTGTCTGAGTGTAGTGCGTCTGAAAGGTCATCAGCACGCGTCTCCAAGTCAGAGACCCGGGTGCCCAGGTCATGGATCTGGCGGGAAAACTCGTCTACAGCTTGGGACAGCTCAGAGCGAAATAGGGAGGCGATGTTTCTATAAAGTTCAGCCTGACCTGGGTCTTGGATGTCCGAAGGCAGTGATGTGTTGCTAACTGCTGAGGACGCCAGGCTCAGGGATGCAGGAGCCGGGTGCGCCATGTTGCTTCGGCCCGAGTTTCTGAAGAGCTCCGGCAGAGTCTGCGAAGGTACGGGTGTCCCCATCGATTTTGTTCTCCCTTTGTTGCGGGTCATCATAGGAGTCTCTTTCATGAAGGTTTGAGCCCGTGGAGCCGAATAATCAGCGCTAAATGTGGGGTAAGTTCGGCGTGAGGAGCGGAGCTCAGGGGAACCTGTCCGCCATGCGAGCCTCATGCACGCGCCTCCCAGTTATCCGTTTTAAAGCCATTTTTACTGTGTATTAGTGGCAAACCAAAAATATATTTACTGTTCAGCTGTGCAGTTATAAGATTGAAAGCGCCTTTTGTGGCGTGTATTACCGTAAAAAGAAAAAATATATTTGACGCTCAGCGGTGCTGCTATCTGTTTTAAAGCCATTTTTGCTGTGTATTAGTGGCAAAACCAAAATATATTTGCTGCTTAGCAGTGTAGTTACTGTATTTCTTTTAAAGCCTTTTGTGGCGTGAATTACCGTAAAAAGAAAATATATATTTGCCACTCAGCGGTCCAGTTATCTGTGGTAAAGCCTTCTGTGACGTGTATTACAGTAAAAAGAAAAAATATATTTAACACTCAAAGGTTCAGTTATCTGTGGTAAAGCCTTTTGTGATGTGTATTAGCGGAAAAAGAAAATCGTTAATTTCTAACGATAATTTGTTTTCCCTTAGTCCTAACAGCAGCACAGATGGGGTTAACCACACCCCATGGACTGGTAGGACCGGCGGAATTTTAATGAGCCCAAGTAATAATTAAACACTTAAACCTCTCCTATAAAGGAGGGAATCACCTCCAGCCCATTGTGCTATAGCAAGAAAAAAGGGTGGGAAATTTGTGTGCTGCTGTTAGGACTAAGGGAAAACAAATTATCGTTAGAAATTAACGATTCCCTTACGTCCTACCAGCAGCACAGATGGGGAGATAGCAAGAAGAACCCCTAGGGAGGGCCATCATGCCTGGCAGAACTAAGAATAGTCTGCCCAAAGGCCGAGTACTCAGCTAATCTGGCATCTAGTCTATAATGGGAGATGAATGTTGATTCAGAGCTCCAGGAGGCAGATTTACAAATCATGTCGAGCGGAAGAAGTAGCTACAGCCCTCTTAGAATGGGCTTTTACAAACCCCGGAGAGTCTAGAGATTGGGAAACAAAGGATTCCCCATTAGCCTCCTTAATCCATCGACTGATGGATGGTTTAGACGCCTTACGGCCTTT
Organism: Bufo bufo; assembly: GCF_905171765.1. Classification (NCBI taxonomy): domain Eukaryota; kingdom Metazoa; phylum Chordata; class Amphibia; order Anura; family Bufonidae; genus Bufo; species Bufo bufo. The sequence continues at coordinate 247,609,401 of NC_053389.1, read as the reverse complement.
AAACTTACCGGCAAACAGGATTAGAAGATTTTCATCTTTCCTGAACTCCTTGATCTATCCACATAGATCCGGAGGCATCTCGAGACATCCAAAGGATGTATAGCAGGTTCCTCGGAGGAGGTAGAAGGTCTAGAAAGAACCGGGAGGGATATCACCTGGTTGATATTCTGGAAAGAAGGAACCTTAGGCCTAAAGTACGGGAGAAATCTTAAAAGGACCCGGTCTTGCAAAAAAATGGTATAGGGCTCGTGCGCTGATAGAGCTTGAAGCTCAGAGACCCTCTTGGCCGAAGTCACAGCAAGAAGAAAAAACAAGTTTTCATGTGACAAACTTGAAATCTACCTCCTCCAAAGGCTCAAAGGGGGGAGATGCTAACCCCCTGAGAACTACTGATAAGTCCCATTTAGGGATGGGTTTCAGTACTGTAGGCTTTAATCTTTCAGCTCCTTTAAGGAACCGTTTAATGAGCGGGTCCTGTGAAAAAGACTTGTTGAAACAAGCTGAAATGGCTGAAACTTGACCCCTCAAGGTAGATGGAGCAAGGCCTTTGTCATGGCCATCTTGCAGAAACTGAAGGATGATGGGGAGGGGCGGATCTGCAGGCGCCACCTCCTTTGAGGAACACCAAGAAGAGAATATCCTCATAATCTGTGAGTAGGCTCTCTTAGTAGAGTCTGCTCTTGAATGAGACTGCGTTCTCAGGACCGACTCAGAAAGCCCTTCTATTCTGGGAAGGGACTGATCAACCTCCAGGCTGTCAGGTTGAACCTGTGTAGATCTGGGCAGTGGTGAGTGTCCCATGACACCAGGGTCTGCCGTGGGGGGAGCCTCCAATAATGTCCCCGACTCATCTGAATGAGCTGGGTAAACCAGGATCTCTTGGGCCAAAACGGTATGATGGCTATTACCGAGGCCTGATCCTGACGAATTTTCATCAATACCCTCGGTATCATGGAAAAGGGAGGGAAGATGTAAGCCAGCCTGAACCTCCAGGATATTGACAGAACATCTATCGCCAGGGGGTTGTCCTCCCTGTAAAGGGAGCAAAAACTCTCCACCTTGGCGTTGAACCTTGTTGCCATAAGAGCCACCTCTGGCATTCCACACTTGAGGACTATCTGCTTGAATATCTCCAGATGTAAAGACCACTCCACTGTTGGAAGACCGCGGCTCAACCGATCCGCTATCATATTGAGGGAGCCTCGAATGTGGATCGCAGAGAAGTGTGAAAGGTTCAATTCTGCCCAATCCAGAATCACCCCGATCTCTGATAAGAGGGTAAGTGATCTTGTGCCTCCCTGCTTGTTGATTTAAAGTACCGCAGTCATATTGTCTGACTGGACTTTCACCGCTTTGCCCCGGATCTGAGGGGCGAAGTGAAGGAGGGCTAGCCGGATAGCTTGAATCTCGCGGAGATTGGATGAGAGGAGCCGCTCCTGAGGAGACCAGGATCTGTGCACTGGAGAATCGTCTAGATGAGCACCCCAGCCTACTTGGGACGCATCTGTTGTCAATATGACCCAGGTTGGCTGGGTCATAGACTTCCCGTCTAAAAGATGGCTCCACCATCTGAGGGAATGCCGAGTTTGCCAAGACAGGGAGCACAGGGAGTTCAGCCCGGCAGGGCTGCCATTCCATTTGGAGAGAACCTCCGACTGCAGCGGCCGGAGGTGCCATAAAGCCCAAGGGACTGCGTACGCAGACGCTGACATGAGCCCCAACATCTTCATGAGAGTCCAAATTGGAACTCGCCAAGGCAGGGATAGGAATTCTGCCATGTTCTGTATTCGGGATCTTCTTTCTGGAGTCAACCGGAGAGATCTCCCAACGGAGTCGATTATGAAGCCTAAATATCTTACTGAAGTCGACGGGCTCACGTTCGACTTCTGCCAGTTGATGATCCACCTTAGGCGGAACAGAAAGGAAATCGCTACATGAAGATGGTGGGTCAGGACCACAAAGGAAGAGGCTTTTAAAAGCCAATTGTCCAGATAAGGAATGATGGTCAGTCCTTGGAGTGCTAGCCGCCACCACTGAAACTACCACCTTGGTGAAAGTGTGAGGGGCAGAAGAAGTGCCGAAGGGAAGGGCAACGAACTGAAGGTGTCTGGTGACACCTGACACCTGGACCGCGATCCTGAGATATTTCCTGGAAGCAGGATGAATCGGGATGTGCAAATATGCATCCTTGAGGTCCAGGGTTGCCATCACATCTCCAGCATTGAGAACGTGAATCACTGACCTGATGGTTTCCATACGGAACCTTACTTTCCTTACGTATCGATTGAAGAATCTCAAATCGATAATCATCCGGAGATTCCCTGACGCCTTGGGAACCAGAAACACTGGTGAGTAAATCCCTAAGCGCCGTTCCCCTGCCGGAACCTCCTCCAGAGCCCCCTTGTGGATGTAATCCTGAATGTAAGCCTCCAGAACCGACTGCCTTGCGGCCTGTGGAACTTTGGTTCTGATGAACCTGTCCGGAGACAGAGAATGAAGATTGATTGAGTACCCCTCTGACATGACATTCAGGACCCAGGGATCCGAAATCTCTCGGATCCAGATGTCCTTGAAGTGGGAGAGTTGACCTCCGATGGGAAGATGAGGAAGGGGAGTGGGGAAGTCTTCTGGCAGGATGGCAGGAGTCACGGGAGTCATCCAAGAGCCTTGAGGAGGCCCGTAGTCAGGAGGTGGATTTTTTATCCTTGGCTCCTTCACGAGAGCGCCTCAAACCTCTTCGCTGCGCTCCCCAGTCCCTCCGGGCTCTTGACTGCTGGTCAGACCTATCACCACGGTTTTGTCTGCCCCGCCTCCGAAAGGACTGTTGGGGAAGACTCTTCCCCTTTTAATCTGACAGGTCTTCCATAATCTTATCCAACTCTGAGTCGAACAAACGGTTGGGCTCAAAGGGAAGGCTACATGGAATTGTCAGCGATCCAAGGCTTAAGCCACAAAGGCCTGCGGGCCACTGACACCAGGGTTATGGTTTTAGCCACCAACTTCAGCTGTTGTTGTGCTGTATCAGACAGTAAATTCATCGCCAGGTTGACAGTCTTGAAAGCCGCCAGAATGTCGTTCCGAGACACCTTCTAATCCGCATCCATCTGGATCTGGTTTAATCGAGACCGGAGGAAGGTAGAAACTTCCTTAGCAGCGATGGCCGTAGACGCGGAAGCTGCAGCTGCCGTATAACCTCTCCTGAGTGTGCACTCTGCTCTCCTGTCAAGGGGATCCTGCAGACTCGACCCATCGTCCGCAGGAACCAGAGTGCGCTTGGACAGTTTGGCAATCGCCATGTCCACCTTGGGAATGGAACCCCACGATTCCACCAAGGATTTAGCCATCGGAAACATGGTTCTGAATCTTTAGTTAGAATCGGACCCCTTTCGGGTTTCTTCCACTTTGTGCGCATGACAGAGAGGAGGGTCTCACCCGCTTTAAAGACACGAAGTGCCCCACTAGCGGGATCAGAGGGCTCCCCCAGGTCAACATCATGGTCCCCCAACCTGATGGACTTAAGTAACTTTTGCGTCTTATCAGGAGGAAAGAAGCATGAAGTAAGCTCCTCCTCATCCGAGAAGGAGGAACTCAAGGAGACTACGGACGGTCTCTCTACTGGAGCCGAAGACTCCATAGGAGTCTGAGTAGGAAGCCTCTCATCCAGCAGGCTTATAACCCCTTTGATGGATCCATCAACATAGGTCTTTACCCACTGATACATATCCTGCATGGTAGGTTCGGTGGAAGTTTGAACCCTCGGACGGCAGCCGTCACACCTGGAGTAGGGACAGCTATCCTCCAAAAGCGCGCTACAATCATAGCACGAAAAATGTTTCCGCTTGGAAACCGCCTTTCTGCCATTCGAATCCCGTGGAGGCTTTTTTTTTTTCTTAAAGTCAACGGAACAAGGGATGCCCAACCAGTCTCCCAAGCTGGTTCCTACCAAGCCCCAAGCTGCTTATCTTCTGCGATCTGACGAGTGCAGGTAAATTTAGCTTAGAATAACCGTTGACTGACCTCACTGCGGGAAAAAAGAAAAAAAAGGATAAGTAAAACATTTGTAAACAACCAATAAATGTTTCAGGAGAAAGGTAAAAGAAAAGGCAGACTGGCGGATAGCTGAAAATGAGGACCAGAAATAAGGCACCAACAAGTGGAGGAACACCAGCTTATGGGACTCTGGGAGCTAGCTTAAAAAGCATGTGCAGCCAGAGAACGACCTGGTTCACAATGTTTCCTTAAATAGGGGAGGGAGTGGACTCAGAGCCGAGTCCCTGCCCCCAGAGGAGAAAACACATAACAGTAAATAAAAAGGTTTCCCCCCAGGAAGGAATACAATAAAACCTCCAAACGGAGGGAAAATCGCGGATTATATATTAAAAAAAATCGCAATAATGACGCGAAATCGCGCCGCAAGGAAAAAATTCCAGAAGTGACGACAGATTCGGAAGATGGCGGCGCCCAGCGGCCGCAAGGAAAAGGACCGAGGACGCCGATAAATGCACCGCAGCGAAGCACCGCTGCGCAGCGCCGGCAGCAGGTAAGCTGCCGGACAAGCCATAGTAGTAAAAGCGGAGGCAAAGCCCGCAGATAACATGAAAAAAAGATTCCCCCCTAAGAGAGGGGGAATCACTGCCTAGTCCACCTGTCCGGAGGACAGAAAAAAACACAATGGGCTGGAGGTGATTCCCTCCTTTATAGGGGAGGTTTAAGTGTTTAATTATTACTTGGGCTCATTAAAATTCCGCCGGTCCTACCAGTCCATGGGGGGTGGTTAACCCCATCTGTGCTGCTGGTAGGACGTAAGGGAATATATATTTGCCACTCAGCAGTTCAGTTATCTGTGGTAAAGCCTTCTGTGACGTGTATTACCGTAAAAAGAAAATATATATTTGCCACTAGCGGTCCAGTTATCTGTGGTAAAGCCTTCTGTGACCTGTATTAGCGGAAAAAGAAAATATATATTTGCTGCTCAGCGGTGCAGTTATCTGTTTTAAAGCCAATTTTGGGAAAATTGATGGGTGATTGGAGACTTTCTTCTGTATGAACCGAATTCCATTATACCTTTCATTGGTGAAATTTTTAATGTGGAACAGGCTTATTTTTGGAAAATTAATGGGTGACTACACACATCCTTTTGCTGTATGGACTGAATTACGCAGTGGTAAAAAATTTATGTGAAACTGGCTTTTTTGGGGAAAATTGATGGATGATTGGAGACTTTCTTCTGTATGAACCGAATTCCATTATCCTTTCTTTGGTGAATTTTTTTATGTGAAACAGGCTTTTTTTTTAGGAAAATGGATGGGTGACTGCACACCTCCTTTTGCTGTATAGACTGAATTACGTAGTGGTGAAATTTTTTATGTGAAACAGGATTTTTTGGGGCAAATTGATGGGTGATTGGAAACTTTCTTCTGTATGAATCGAATTCCATTATCCTTTCATTGGTGAATTTTTTTTATTGCAAACATGCTGATTCCTTCTTATATCTGTCTACACTATGTCCACACTCTAGCAGCCAGGTACAGGATATAATAACTTCTTACTTGTAATTAGCAATCCACAGGGCGGTCTCCCTAAAGGCAGGCAAAAACCTCTGCTGGTTTCCATGCTCCCTCAGCCTGGCCACAGCCAAAGGGCTAAAATGGCAGCTACATCCTGGACAGGTGCTGCTCCACACCTCCTCACACATAACTAGCTTCCTTCCTGTTCTTCCACTGTTCTCCTGTTCTCCCTTGTATTAGCAAACCCTCTGATATATATTCACCTAGGGGTGAATAGATGTAATGACACTCTCCTCTAAAACAGCCTGTTATAATGAATTTACAGTTTACACAGCAATACATTGACATGATATATACAAAAGTTTGAAGTGGCCACAACCATCACTAAGTGGGTGTCACGGTCCCTCCAATGACAGAGGTGAGAATATCTGAGAAACTGGCGGCACGTGAGGTTATCTGACAGTCTCTCTGTTCTCACCTTGATGTGTTGTTGTTTTGTAATGACCACACCTTTCGTCAGGTGCAGATTGTGGTCATTACTGAGGCTCTATTTAGTCCTGACTCACACTGCTTACCATGCGGTTGATATTTCCTGCTTGGTGTCGGTTAAGCTGGAGTGTTTTTCCTTTGGATCTCCTGCTCCTCCATTCTTCTTTAAAGATAAGTGCATTCAGTTTTGAATTTTGTTGTTTGCTTGTGTGTGTTGTTTTCTAGGCCTCAGGGAGACGCTGGTTCCTTCATCTGGGAAAGAACCAGTAGTCTCATTCCCTGCCACTGTTTTTAGGGATTCCAGGGTCTCCAGGGCTAAGATTCCGGTGTATGAGTATTACCACCTTCTGGGTCTACTCATGCTGGCAGGAGTCAGGGAGAGGTCTAGGGATTCCTAGGGGGTCACCATCCCTCTTTCTTAGCTTTGAGGCCTAGACTCTGGTCTATTCCCTTCTGTGTGCATTCTGGCGTTTTCCCTCCCAATTACATGTGACAGTGGGACATTGCAAATGTCTCCAACTATGCCCCTCTCGCAATTTACATCAAATACATAATTTTCATGTAGAGATCCAAGAATTATGTTGGATGCATGTAGTGTATGCAAGCCATGTGTGACCCCTCTCATCACTCTCACACTGTTCTGCACCTGGTTTGCCTGGGCGAACAGAGTCACACAGGGGAGGAACTGCTCCATGTCCTTCATCAAGAAATCGAATCCTGGCTTTCTCCACGACAACTCAAAATTGGAACCATGGTGTCGTCGCTGAGCCATGCGCCCTGCATGGCACACATGTTCAATCTGGTTGTTAAGCGGTTCCTGAAGTCTTCCACCCATCTGCAAGACATCCTAAAAATGGCCAGGAAACTTTGCATGCATTTCAGCCACTTGTACACCGCAAATCACACTCTCCTTGAGCTGCAGCGGCAGAACGGCATCCCCGAACATACTCTGACATGCGACGTTTCCACCCGTTGGAATTCCACCCTCCATATGTTTGACCGACTATACGAACAGAGAAAGGTCATCAAGGGTTTCTTGATGATCCAAGCGGACAGGAGTACTTCCCTGTGTAACTTCAATGTCAGACAGTGGCAGCTCATGCGTGACACCTGCTGTTGCTCAGGCCTTTGGAGAAGGCCACATTATTTGTCAGTCGCCAGAACTACAGGATGAACAAGGTCATTCCACTGCTTCATGTCCTGGAACAGATTCTAGTAAATCTGGCTGGTCAGGAGACTAGAGACTTGGCACCTAGAAAGATGGCGGCAGAGTTTGATACATTTGTTTACAGTCAGTGAACGGGAACATCATTTACTGCAAGCATATGCAAACACCTACCAATGGAGTGTTAACCCCCAGAAGTAGGTCATCGGCACGAAGGACCAGTGATTTTCACAGCTTGAGGTATTCTCCTGGAAGCTTGACCTCTGCACGTTTGACGATCTGCATTGCGAAGCTTATCTAAAAGAAAAATCCTGCACTGCACCCCCTTGGAGGAAACGCTTAATCCGGCACAGGCTGCTCTGCTCCTTCAAAAACAATGGACTCTGTACAGCATGACACCGATGTATAATTTCTCATACACCAGACTGAAAGAGTATTCCAAGCACCTGTCTGCCCACATAGCTGCCAAGAAGCAGAAGGGTCTTGCTATTAAAGTGGGCTCAGAGCTGAACCTAAAAGCCAAATTTTCCTGTTTACCTGGACTCAAAGGAAATAACAGAGATTCACTGGCTGTGCTCATACATATTTCATCCAAGCCTTCACTCACCAAGGCAAGCACAGAGGACCGGATTGTGTGGACAGGTTGGTTCTGCAGGACGTACACAGAGGACGATCTATTGGAGGTGTTACCAGAGACATTTATTTGCCTCCCGCTCTTCCTGTATAACGGCTCCGAGGCGCTCACGGCTATCGTATGGACGTGGTTCCCAAGAAACTTTGACTTTTGTTTCTGTAAGCTGGTGATCAGTTCTCAGGACCTTACGTGGCTAGCAGAGATGTGGACCGGGTATGATGTGTCTGGATCAGTGTCGGCCACAGAGCGTGTTTTCTCTGGGGCCGTCGAACCTTGCATAGACATTTCTTATGCCATCCACGCAGAGGACTTTATGGAATGATATTAATAAATCAAAGGAGGAGGTCACTTTGGAGGAAGTGGACAATTTATTCCAATGTCTTTACTCGCATTTCTTCAGACACTTTAGAATCCACTTATCAGCAACCCAGCTCGTCAAGGTGATGGCATCTGTGGCATCAGCGCATTGTGAAGGAAGTTCCTTAGTAAGGACTACCAGTGTTGGACTTGGGTACCTAGGGCCCACCAGTAAAATGTATTATGGGGGCCCACCGTATGAATACATTCAAATATAATAAATAATCTAACATGTTTTTTATATGCTAAATTATTTTTTTATATAAACATAGGCTGGTTGAGGTGCTGTACATTGAATATATGTACAGTGCTGCCCATAATTATTCATACCCCTGGCAAATTTTCACTTAAAGTTACTTTTATTCAACCAGCAAGTAATTTTTTGACGAGAAATGACATAGGTGTCTCCCAAAAGATGATAAGACGATGTACAAGAGGCATTATTGTGGGGAAAAAACATTTCTCAGCTTTTATTTACATTTGAGCAAAAAGTGTCCAGTCCAAAATTATTCATACCCTTCAAATCTGTCACAGTCTGTGGGAAAATCAACGGTATGTGTCATCCACAGATCCCCCCATAGCAGTGTCATCCACAGATCCCCCTCCCTATAAAAGTGTCATCCACAGGCAGCTAGGACATGTTGAAATCTGAGTGATTTTTTATTTATTTATTTTTTAAACCACAGACAGCAGGACTTTTCTTCCCTGTTGCGGTTTTAGGTATTGGGTAAAGTATCGCAGCATTTCTAAGCATACTTGTGTAAATGTATCGTTGTTATAGCTGGCCCCCCTACTTTTGTCCTGGCCCCCAGTGTGCCCCCCCAAAATTTGAAAGCTAGAGACGCCACTGGATAGAGGACACATGACAGCTATGCTGTTGCTGAAAGTGAGCAGGATGGGAAATGATACGCTATATGGGTAGCTGTCACACTGTACTGGAGGTGGATTTATCGCCGATAAGGCTCACCTGAACCGATTAATGCATTTACATAAGCCCCGGGGAGGAACAGAGAAAAAAAACGACCTGATCTCCAGAATGAGAATGAATAAAAGGCTTGTAATGTGGTCGCGTGTACACTAGAGGGCGCCTGGAATCCACGACTGAAGAACAACGTCTGCTCCGGCTGCGGCTCTGCAATCAGTGGGACGGAGTGTATGAACTGGGAGGAGGGAGAACTTTCACTGGGTGCATTTCATAGCACACTGCGTCCATAAAGCGGGCGGATTTTTTAAAAATATTAAGCCATTGATGTCTGCAGATTGTTATCCTTCTGTGCACAATGGCAGGCGGTGGGTAATGAAATGTCCCTCATCACATCCGTTATCTGCCGAGCTCAATTTGATTGCAGCCTTCCTGCCAATATCCGCCCAAAGGCTGCTTGCTGGTGCTTGTGGTTCTCTGCTGCAGCTTCCCCGCCTGTTTGTATCTGAGCGCAGGCAGTTCTTAAAGGGTTAACAGCATGCCCGTCACTGCGCAGGAACTCCTTCCCTTAACCCTTTAAGCGCTGCCTGCGTTCAGATACAAACAGGCGGGGAAGCTGTAGCGGAGAACCACAAGCCCCAGCAAACAGCCTCTGGGCGAAAATTGGCAGGAAGGCTGCGATCAGATTGAGCTCGGCAGATAACGGATGTGATGAGGACGGGTACAGGCACCACCGCAAGCACATTTCATTACTAGCCGACTGCCATTGTGCACAGAGGGATAACAATCTGCAGACGTTAATGGATTCAGATAAAAAATAATTCGGCCCGCTTTATGGACGCACTGTGCTATGAAATGCACCCAGTGAAAGTTCTCCCTCCTATTAGCTCCCAAGCTGCCTGTGTGCCCCCTTGCCCTTCTCAGCGCAGCCCCTAGCCCCTGTCTGTGCCTCCCTGGCTCTTTCAGCACAGCCCCTGACTCTTATGTGCCCCCCTCTGGGCCTTGTCTGTGCCCACCCTGGCCTATGGCCCCCAGGCCACTGTCTGCACCTCCCTGGCCCCTGTCTGCGCCCTAGCCATTATCTGTGCCCTGGCCCTTGTCTGTGCCAGGGACAGGACTACCTAATCTGAGTGCTGGGATTCATCACGGAGATGGCCATCAATAACATCCAGTATTGAACACATGGACGACTCTCATCCCGGACCTTGCCACAATGTTCTACCCCCCGGACGTCTTACATGTCTTAGACATGATCCCTGCAGTGCTTACTACATGTTATACCGCTTCTTACCGTTCTGTTACAGCGGCTGTGAAACCTGCACAGACTGAGGCTTATTTTAAATAAGTGGGTACAAAACACAGAAGACATGCAAATATTCCACTGACGTGTCATCTCTGTTTTACATCCACTCCTGTTGTTTTTGGCATTAGCAATACTGATAGATTACTGACCAAATGCTGACCGAGTGAAGGCGTATGCTCCACAGACAGGATCCGTTTTTGTGGGTTATTGTTCTGACGGATCAGAGGAAGGGCAAATTAATCAGTGACGTAAACACAAACTTACTGCTGACACCCTCTCCACTCTGTCTGGGGGGCTCTACTTGTATACGCGTTTAATCCAGAGGCGTACATAGAAATCACTGGGCCCCATAGCAAAAATCTGAATTGGGCCCCTTAACCCCGCCCACTACCCACCATGGCCCCTCCCACTTCCTGACCTGGCTCCTCCCGTGCCACACCCCCATTAAATAAATTTATACATGACCTACAGAAACTGTTAGGGTCCATTCACACGTCTGCAAAATGGATCCGCATCCGTTCCGCAATTTTGCGGAACGGGTGCAGACCTATTCATTTTCAATGGGGCCGGAATGTGCTGTCCGCATCCACATTTGCGGATCCGCACTTCCGCATCCGTGCTTCCGTTTCCGCCAAAAAATAGAACATGTCCTATTCTTGTCCGCAATTGCGGACAAGAACAGGCATATTCTATTAGTGCCGGCAATGTACGGTCCGCAAAATGCGGAACGCACATTGTCGTTTTCCGTGTTTTGCGGATCCGTGGCTCCGTGTATCCGCAAAACACATTGCGGACGTGTGAATGGAGCCTAGGGGTTTCCTGGGGGTGACCTGTCACATGGGATATCTGCTGCAGCCTGCAGGTCTCCTTATTTGGGGTGCCCTGTTAAAGGGAATCTGTCACTAGCAATTTACCCCAATTTTTTTTTCATGAATCCATGTTTAACAGAGTACCTTTTTTCCATCTGTCTTGTTCTTTTGATTGTCAGTCCTGTCACTTCTTCAAAAAATCGATTTTTATGATATGTAAATGACGCTGTAAGGAGCCCAGAGGGGCGTTATTCTTTCTCCACGGTGCCCAGGAACGCCCCTCTGAAGTGCCGTGCCCGGCTAAATTTGAAAACTAATAACGCCTCCAAGACAAGTTCATCTAAATCGCCTCCCAGAGGCGCGGCTAAGTGCTCAACACCCCCCCTCCTCAGCGCCGCGCTCTGCTGCAAACACCCCGATCCTCCTTTCGCCGGTATCCCAAATCCCGCGCAAAACGTCTTGGAGGCGTTATTAGTTTTCAAATTTAGCCGGGCACGGCACTTCAGAGGGGCGTTCCTGGGCACCGTGGAGAAAGAATAACGCCCCTCTGGGCTCCTTACAGCGTCATTTACATATCATAAGAATCGATTTTTTGAAGAAATGACAGGACTGACAATCAAAAGAACAAGACAGATGGAAAAAAGGTACTCTGTTAAACATGGATTCATGAAAAAAAAAAAAAAAGGGTAAATTGCTAGTCGGCCGGGCCAGGCACTGCTGCAGGGAGTGGGACGAACGAACGGTACTTCACTTGACTGATTCTGAGACGAGTGACTTACTTCAAGACTCAAGTTCAGGTCAGCCAGGGACACAACCGGTGCACTGCTCAGTGCTCACTCACAGTACTACTCACCACTGCTTCAGAGTTCAGAATCTTCCTCCGGACTCCCTCTCTCTCCTCAGCTGAGGGCAGGCACTGACTCGTCTCTGGTGAAAGGCCGGCCCGACGGCGAAGTTCGAGCCGATTCTCCCGCCAGCCCCCTTGCGCCACTGGCCAATCAGCAGCTGCCTCAACAGAGTTGCCTTGTGCTGATTGGCCAGCGGCACGAGCGCCACATGCAGGCTGGTGTTTGATCCTGATTCCGGTAGACGGTCAGGAGGAGGTCAGGTCAGGGGAGGGGGGGGGGGGTGCGGCGAGGCAAAGATGAGTTGATGTTGGGGCTGGGCCCTGGGGAGAAAAAAGCAATTAGCCGGCTGCAGCAGGTCATGAGTGGGTGGGGCCAAATAGTGTGGGCGGGGCCTTCTCTGCGCTACGGGCCCCCCAGTGCCGTGGGCCCCATAGCAGTGGCGTGGTCTGCCTCTATGGGCGGCACGCCACTGGTTTAATCGAACAGGTTCAGTAGACATCTATGTGGAATCATCTGACGATGGTGTAAAGGGAATGCGCTTCTTCTTGACGCTAACATCGACCTGTAAGGCTGAGGTCATGCTTGATTTATTTGGTCAGTTTTGGCCCCGTGACTGCCCTAATAAGTGAAGTGTGCAGTGATTCTAAGAGCGACGCCTGTCATCTGCATGTCATAGTGACTCACAGTATTATTTCACTACCACAGCAGACTCCCTATGCATGTAACTGCAAAGCACAATGTTCTACACCACTATGAAGACTCTCTGCAGCCAGCAAATAGCTGTTTTTTAACGCGATTCGCCGCGAATATATTTAGACCGAACCAAATTTTTTTTTTTTTAAATAAAAATCGGCAAACTGGCGAATCGAATTTTTAAAAATTTGCTCATCTCTAAATATAGCCCTTATGTACAAGCACAAAACTACTAGAATCCTGCCCCCTTTGTAAAATATTATAACTATTATAATAGTGACATCTATGTACAGAAATATAACTACTATAATACTGCCCTTATTTTGTTGCTACCTATGTACAAGAATATGTATATGGATATAGGAAGTTTTAGCTCAAATTCTCTGCCTTTTTATATTGCAGTCGGTACCCAGATGCTGAGGTGGTGAACTTTGGTACCTGGTTTGTGTTCAGTTTACCCATTACGATCATTGTTCTGTTTTTGACCTGGGTCTGGCTACACTGGTTGTTTCTCGGCTCCAAGTAAGTGAGAGTGTTAGACTAGAGGTCAGTATTACAGCCTTTTGGTGTCTTTAAGGCCCCATTAACACGTCTGCAATTTTGTTCCGCATTTTGCGGAATGGAATTGCGGACCCATCCATTTCTATGGGGCCGCACGATGTGCGGCCTGGCTCCGGAAATGCGGACCAGCACTTCCGGGGAAGCATTTCCATTCCCAAACAAAATAGAACATGTCCTATTCTTGTCCGCAATTGCGGACAAGAATAGGCATATTCTATTAGTGCCGGCGATGTGCGGTCCGCAAAACACATTACGGACGTGTGAATGGACCCTTATTGTGAGTTCTGTGAAGTGTAATTTTGTCTATTGTGAATGTTCAGTTTTAGGGAAACCTGCTCCCTCAGTAAGAAGAAGAAGACCAGACAGGAGGAGTTGTCAGAGCGACGTATCCAGGAGGAATATGAGAAGTTGGGGAAAATGAGGTAGGAATTATATTACTCTAAATGTCACCAACAAATAGTCATTATACAACTACTATAGGAAAAACCCTCTTAGCTACACAGGGGGCATATCACTGCAGTGCTGTGTGGGTGCTGTCTCAGTGAAGAATGGGTACTGAGTAACATAGTAACATAGTTTATAAGGTTGAGAAAAGACGTCTGTCCATCCAGTTCTGCCCTGCACAGTAGTGTCTGTGTGAGTGCTGCATGTGTGCTGTATAATTACTGTCTGGGTCGGGTGCTATATGGGCAATATGGTGTTGCTGCATGGGTGCTCTATTAGTGTTGCATATATACTGTGTAGTTGCTGTGTGGGTAGGGTGGCCACTGGCATCACCCCAGAAAGCCGGACCTCACCGACCACGCCCCCAAATCGATAAACCGTGCCCACTTCCATGAAGCCACGCCCTCATTCAGTGAAGGAGGGACTGCTGGGGTTAATAAATACTGTGAAAGGGGTACTGCTGAAAGGAGTTAATAACTACTGTGAAGGGCCTTCACAGTAGTTATTCCCTCTTTTCAGCAGTCCCCCAGTCACAGTATTTATTAACCCCTTTCAGTCCCCTCTTCAGTGCAGTTATTTATTCCCCCCTTTGCTCCCACAGTAGTTATAATTAACCCCTTCAGTAACCATTCACAGACTGTCTTTCCCCCCTTTCAACTTGAAGTTTCACAGCAGACTTCCCCCCCTTTCAGTTTCAGCAATCCATTTCCATTCCCTCCACGGCCCGGCCACAGCAACAGCACAGTCTTCGCCAGTAAGATACTACGACTACCTGCGCAGCTGCGCTCGCATTCGGCTGGCAGTGGCAGCGCTCCTCAGAAGCTGTGCCTGAAGCGACTGGCGCGAATCTGCAGGGCAGCGCTGCGTGTGACATCAGTACGCTGAGCGTTCTGCGCTTTTGACAATGTTCCGGATCATGTGACATAGACTGTGAGTGATTTAAAGTGCCCCTCACCACGGAGTCGCCAATAACCGCAAAAAAGGAGGACTTCTCGGCGTCCGTCCTGGTCTTGAGCCGGACGGAGGACCAGGAGTCTAAAAACCGGACTGTCCGGCCTAAAACCGGACGTCTGGCCACCCTATGTGTGGGTGCTGAGACAGTTCTGCATGGGTACTGTGTGAGCGCTATCCGAATACTGTGTAGAGGCCATGTGACAGCTGAAACTGCTGCTGTGTAATAGCTATATAGTCATGCATGCTGTAATGTTAATATCTGTAGTTGCATTTGGTGCTGTATGGATACTATGTGTAATCGCAGTCAGAGCTGTATGGTTACTATGTGTAGTTGCAGACGATGCTGTATGGATACTATGTGTAGTTGCAGTCGGTGCTGTATGGATACTATGTGTAGTTGCAGTCAGTGCTGTAAGGATACTATGTGTAGTTGCAGTCAGTGATGTATGGATACTATGTGTAGTTGCATTTGGTGTTGTATGGATACTATGGGCCAGATTTATCATTCCTCTGACAGCTCACTCCACTTTAACATAGGGCTAAAGTCAGTTTTAGCCAAGTCAGATTTATGATCGGCCCTTTAAGACTGTAATAAATGTGGTTTGACGGTAGCAGTTTATCCGTCAGTAAGCAGCTTTACAAAAGTCGCACATCTTTACGAAAAAGTCGCACGTTTTTATGAAAAAGTCGCATGTTCTATTAAAAAGTCTCATAAGATAAGCATGGTCCTCACTGGAGTGAAATTGGGACTTTTTTGCGACTTTTTTGCGACTTTTTTAAATAGTCCCAATAGTAAATCTGTCTAGAGATTCATTTACATAAGAAAACACGCCCACTTTCAGAAAACTGGCGAGCATAGTGCAGAGCAGAAAAAAGTCGCAAATTTGTGCGCAGTTTTAGCTTTTGGGACTTTTTTGGGACTTTTTCACTCCATTATTCTGACCTGAGCTAATGATAAATCGGGCCCTATGTGTAGTTGCAGACGGTGCTGTATGGATACTATGGGCCAGATTTATCATTCCTCTGACAGCTCACTCCACTTTAACATATGGCTAAAGTCAGTTTTAGCCAAGTCAGATTTATGATCGGCCCTTTAAGACTGTAATAAATGTGGTTTGACGGTAGCAGTTTATCCGTCAGTAAGCAGCTTTACAAAAGTCGCACATCTTTACGAAAAAGTCGCACGTTTTTATGAAAAAGTCGCATGTTCTATTAAAAAGTCTCATAAGATAAGCATGGTCCTCACTGGAGTGAAATTGGGACTTTTTTGCGACTTTTTTGCGACTTTTTTAAATAGTCCCAATAGTAAATCTGTCTAGAGATTCATTTACATAAGAAAACACGCCCACTTTCAGAAAACTGGCGAGCATAGTGCAGAGCAGAAAAAAGTCGCAAATTTGTGCGCAGTTTTAGCGTTTGGGACTTTTTTGGGACTTTTTCACTCCATTATTCTGACTTGAGCTAATGATAAATCTGGCCCTATGTGTAGTTGCAGTCAGTGCTGTATGGATACTGTGTGTAGTATCAGTAGGTGCTGTATGGATACTATGTGTAGTTGCAGTAGATGCTGTATGGATACTATGTGTAGTTGCAGACGGTGCTGTATGGATACTATGTGTAGTTGCAGTCGGTGCTGTATGGATACTCTGTGTAGTTGCAGTCGGTGCTGTATGGATACTATGTGTAGTTGCAGTCTGTGCTGTATGGATACTATGTGTAGTTGCAGTAGGTGCTGTAAGGATACTATGTGTGGGGGCGTGTCCTGGCTGGGAATGTGAGCAGCAGCAGCGTGTGTTAGCTCCCCACTATCTATAACAAATAGCCTGCTCCGTGGGCTTACCTGAGTCTCCCAGGGACCGGCAGCGCTCTCTTCTTGCTGGCTGTTAACGTCCGGTGTCCTTCTGGAGGGGTCCCATGGCCAGAGGAACTGCCAAGAAGAGCAAGGAGACGGCGGGAGGTGCCGAGCGCGGTGCACAAGATGGCGCCGGCATGTGTAACATCCCAGAGTTATGTTACGAAACTCTTTTACCCCGCTACAACCTGTTAAGGGCATTAACATTGTCATCTTGTGTAATTTCGTTTATTTTCATGTAATTTCCTCACTATTGTGCATTCTAAGCCTTGTAAATGTATATTGCTGTAATTTTTATGTTCACCAGCAGGTGGCAGCAATGTGTCCAGCAAGGACTTAGCCAGTTTAGTGTTTCTAGACTGGAATAGTTTATTCCAGTTTAGGTCACCCCTCTTTGAGCAGAGTGGGCTCGCCCAGGTCCTGCCTCATAGGGAGGGAAGGAAGTTAGGTTAGTGTAACCTACCCCCTGCTAGGGGTAGTGTGTGCATGCTAGGAGCTCCCAGATTCAGGGATCCAAAGCCAGGATCATTTCTCGGCTGAGACAATTGATCATCATCCCCAGCCTGAGCCTTGCAGCCTCAGCTGGTAGAAGCAAGCAGCCACCTCCAGTATTCCAGGAAGGAGCATACCCTGTGAAGTTAACTGAGTACCGTCCAGAGACCCCAGGAGAAGCCAAATTCCTCCTCAGCAAGTCAGTCCACAAGACAGCAGAATATAAATTCCTGCCACATTACAGAGCTACAAAGCAGACGTCCTTTTCCTGCAAAAAGCTCCAGGCACATGATAGAGCAGAATATATATTCCTGCCACACATTGCCAATACCTGCTGGGACCAAAGACTAATGCTGTATCTCACTTGGATGAAAGCTGCATCTAGTAAAGACAAGTTTTAACTTTATTCCAAGTCTGGATCTCATTTATTGCTGCAAATCCCTCAATTACTCCTACTAGCACCACACTCAATTTATTGCAAGTGAGTCAGGATCCAGGAGTCCAGCTGTACCCAGGGAGGAGACACCGTTGACACTATTGCCATTACCACACAGACATTATACCACTCTGGCATTCCTAACCTGGTACGTGAGTTACAACACCTTAAAGGGCCCTGTGTTAATACCCTGCGCACGCTGCAATTGGCGTCACAAACAAACAATAGACTATTACATACATTTCCTGACCCACTGCATAATTTGGCGTCCGTGTAACCGTACCACAGTCCGGCTCTATTGCATTAAAGTGGCGTCACTGGAACAGGATTGGATCCAATTGTGTGCTAACAGGATACGAATCGCATTGTGTGCCAACAGAACTGGATCCAATTGTGTGCTACAACCGAACCGGATCCAATTGTGTGCCTAACCGGATCAAATTGCATGTTTCACAGTGCTGCAAGATCTGAGGATTATGCCAAAACCCTGAAAATTTACTTTATTGCTTTGTTGCTGTGACAGAAAGCGCTAAAACGTGCGCACCAGCACTCAAAGGGTTAATTCGCCATATTCACAAAATGGTGCTGCTTCTTCATGCCCAGAAGCGGGAAAACTCAGGAATGCCCTCTCAAGAGTGCGAAGATGCCAAATACGCCCCCCTAGAAGCGGGAACTCTAAAGCCTGCCCACCAAGAACTTTGCATTGTGAGCCAAGGGAGTAAAGTCTCCTCCCTCTGGGCTCCACCCTCACTTCCTGAACGCACCCTGACAGAGGAGCCAAGGAAGATGGCGCTCCCTTCTCCGAAATGGGACCAGATGGCGATCCAGGGAGAACTTGTCTATGAGACCACCGTACCTGAGATACGGGTCTCTCAGCTTGTAAAGAGAGCTGGCCCCTGCACGTTCGGAGCGTCCCCAGCACCAGCGCATGCCACCACCAGAGAAGAGGACGTCACATCTACAGTCTGGACCCCGGAGGCTGTGAATCCCTCCGCGACGGCTGATCAGACATCCCCCAAGATGGCCGCCGCCGCTAAGCCTGCTCCCGAGGAAGACATCGCTGACACAGTCGCCCAGGTCTTGGACCAGCCTGCACCGCAGACGGCACCTGAACCCCACGATGATCACCAGGAGGCACCGGAACCGGCCGCCCGGCCGCGACATCAGGTAGGGGCAGACGCGCTCCCTGAGGCCCAGGCCCGGTCCGTAGCTGCCCCTGCACCGCTCCCTGTGGGTCCCGATACCTCGAACAGGCATAGGCCTAGGCCTGCTCCGCTAAGGACACCTACTGGTGCGGCGGAGGCGGCTGGAACTTCCACTCCGACGCCCAGTACAACTACTGCCAGAGTGGGACGTTGGAATCCGGAGGTCCCCGTAGAGATCACTACTCATGCTCAGACGGCCTGGGAATACAAATCAGCTGTAGAAGAATGGGTTAAGCAAGTGGTAGATGACCCCCAACCAGGAGACCCTAAATTGACCAGACGCACTGGGACTGTGCTCTGGTTCTCTGTTGAAAGAGGAGTGGGATTCCTCCAGGACAGCCATTCTGGGTCAGAAATATTTGTGGGCCGCCACTCTGTGAAGCGCCATTACTTGCCAAAGGCCCGTCACAACCTGTACGCAGGGGACCAAGTGGAATACACCCCCATGCGCTCAATACAAGGCCCCTTTGCTGCCGGGGTGACTCTACTGGCCAAACCTTTAACCCCTGCAGTCACCCCAGAGACCTGGCAGGAAGACCCAGGCTCTGCAGGGAAGGTTCGTTGTTTACAAGAAACCCCAGACGGCCGGATGAGGCTCAGAGAACAGCCCCAGCCAGAACCTGAACCCCTCATCCCTGACCTGGCCGCACCACCAACCCTACGGGTGGGCCAAATCAACAATTTAGTGCTCACATTTAACCCCTAGGGTGCAGCCATATGTTTTACCTTTGAAACAGCCCCAGGCACCCTCTGTTTGCCTTCCAGAACCCCTTCAGCCGGAGGTTTTAACCGTCTCTGCACCGGCTAGGGATCCCGGCTTGCAGCATGTCATAGCTGCATTCAACAGGCTGTCTGCTCAGCCAACTCCAAAAGGACACCACTAGAGGGCAGTGGCGTACCACTACTGCTGCAATCCTGAGCTACCAGAGGCAAGAGCGCCCCCTGATGTGCTTTAGTAGCTCTAGCAGCGAGGAGGACCTGGACGTCCTTCTCTAAAGTGTCACCCTCTTCTAAAAATAAGGACTAATGGGAGCCACGTCATGGTCTGTTCCTGACTGGTGAGGACCAGTTGGCATTGTTTTAATGTTTTCTTTCACAGGTTGCCCTATTTTGTCCTCACCCTGATGATCATGTATTGTAAGGACTCCCTCCATCATCATTTAACCCCATACATCCAAGTTCTCATTGTTTTACCTCCTTTCTCAGGTTACTTGATAACCTTGTGGAACTACAGTTCTAAAATATGCTGCTATTTTAAGTGCTTTTACATAACATTTTAGACCTTTCATTGGATTACAATTAACTCTTTTATAATTCCTGTGGATTACAATTGACCTTTGCCCTGTTTCCAGAGGATTCAACATTAAGCACTTCAAGCAAAAGGACTCAAGCTATATTCGAGCATATTATTGCATTAATAAAATTGCACTATTTACTAAAAATGTTTAATGCAACGGTAAAATCTTAAAACAATGATAGAAATGGCTGCAGCTCTCACCTCTGACTTTAATCCACGAAGCACGGAAAAAAGGCCAGAACTGGGCCTAATAGAAAGAGAGAATCCAGCTTCTTGTGGAGTAAAAATAGTTCTTTATTGGCTCATCATATAAAATCCACCAAAATCACAGGAAAAAGGTGTAGTAACATGTTTCGGGCTACAGAATCCAGCCCTTCATCAAGACATAACACACATATTAAAACCATTCCTTTTTATGTAGCACAAGGTCCAACCCCCTCTGATCAGCAAAGTGTCCGCACCTGTAGCCTGGAATGGGAACCATTCAACGGTCCAGGGGAGGAGATCCAGTATCACAGGTGATGCATACATACACATAATGAACATATCTTAGGCCACTTTCACACCTGCGTTAGGTGCGGATCCGTCTGCCATCCGCAGTATTTGTATGCTGTATCTCACTTGGATGAAAGCTGCATCTAGTAAAGACAAGTTTTAACTTTATTCCAAGTCTGGATCTCAATTATTGCTGCAAATCCCTCAATTACTCCTACTAGCACCACACTCAATTTATTGCAAGTGAGTCAGGATCCAGGAGTCCAGCCGTACCCAGGGAGGAGACACCGTTGACACTATTGCCATTACCACACAGACATTATACCACTCTGGCATTCCTAACCTGCTACGTGAGTTACAACACCTTAAAGGGCCCTGTGTTAATACCCTGCGCACGCTGCAGATGGCGTCATGAACAAACAATATACTATTATATACATTTCCTGACCCACTGCATAATTTGGCGTCCGTGTAACCGTACCACAGTCCGGCTCTATTGCACATGCTCTCCACGGTAAAGAAGCAGGGCAGAGCAGGAGGTGTGCCGGGGGCTTCAGCGAACTCCAGGGCACCACTGAAGATGCCAAAGCTGCAGGGACCCTACGTGGAAGAGGATTTGGAGGTGGAGGAGACAACCCAGACTACTGCAGGAGGAGCCCATGAGGACACTATGGAGTTTGGTGTGGCAGTGGCATAGTAGGCAGCTATGATAGAGGAGGAGAGGGCCATGTCTTCCCAGAGTGCAGAGCCGACACTAAAAGATGTTACTGTTACTCAGTGCGGAGTGACCCTGACAGCATTGCAGCAGCAAATAGGGTTCCTGAAGCAAGAGTTCTCCTTTATTCGCCATGATCTGCAGAAAGTTAATGAAAGAATGGTGGAGGTGGCGGGTCATGTCAGTGAGGTGGAAGATAAGCTACCCCCTCTAACCAGGGCATCCCGCACCCATGAACAACAGATCTCAGCATTGATAGCCAAGACGGATGATCTGGAGAACCATCTTAGACGCAACAATGTACGTCTTCTGGGGATTCCTGAAAAAGTTGAGGGACAAGACCCTACGTCTTAGGCCTCATGCACACGGACGTTTTTTTACACGGTCCGCAAAAACGGGGTCCGTAGGTCCGTGATCCGTGACCGTTTTTTCGTCCGTGGGTCTTCCTTGATTTTTGGAGGATCCACGGACATGAAAAAAAAGTCGTTTTGGTGTCCGCCTGGCCGTGCGGAGCCAAACGGATCCGTCCTGAATTACAATGCAAGTCAATGGGGACGGATCCGTTTGACGTTGACACAATATGGTGCAATTGCAAACGGATCCGTCTCCATTGGCCCCCACCCTTCCCCCCTCTATTGTAATAATTCGTTGGTGGCACAGAGTGCCTCCCCCCCCGCCCCCCCCCTCCTCCCTCTATTGTAATAATTTGTTGGTGGCACAGTGTGCGCCCCCCCCCTTCCTCCTTGGTTGCTATGGTTACCGATCGGAGCCCCAGCGATTAAACTGAGACTCCGATCGGAACTCCGCTGCCACCAATGATGGGGGGGGGGAGATGGGAGGCCGCACACTGGCCACCAATGTTGTTAATGCTATAGAGGGAGGGGGGGCCGATGGGGGGCGCACACTGTGCCACCAACAAATTATTACAATAGAGGGAGGGAGGGGGGGGGCGCACACTGTGCCACCAACAAATTATTACAATAGAGGGAGGGGGGGGGGGCCGCACTGGCCACCAACCTATTATTACAATAGAGGGGGGGGCCGCACTGGCCACCAATGATATTCAAACTGGGGAGGGGGGGGAGGGTCTGCCCCCTGCTGCCTGGCAGCCCTGATCTCTTACAGGGGGCCGTGATCAGCACAATTAACCCCTTCAGGTGCCGCACCTGAAGGGGTTAATTGTGCTGATCACGGCCCCCTGTAAGAGATCGGGTGCTGCCAGGCAGCAGGGGGCAGTCTTGTACACAGTTTGTAGTGTATTCTAACTAGAAGCGTCCCCATCACCATGGGAACGCTTCTGTGTTAGAATATACTGTCGGTTCTGAGTTTTCACGAAGTGAAAACTCAGCTTTGAAAAAGCTTTTATGCAGACGGATCTTCGGATCCGTCTGTATAAAAACTAACCTACGGCCACGAATCACGGACACGGATGCCAATCTTGTGTGCATCCGTGTTCTTTCACGGACCCATTGACTTGAATGGGTCCGTGAACCGTTGGCCGTGAAAAAAATAGGACAGGTCATATTTTTTTCACGGCCAGGAAACACGGATCACGGATGCGGCTGCAAAACGGTGCATTTTCTGATTTTTCCACGGACCCATTGAAAGTCAATGGGTCCGCGAAAAAAAACGGAAAACGGCACAACGGCCACGGGTGCACACAACGGTCGCATGAGGCCTTACTTTGAAACATGGCTAAAAGATGTATTTGGCACTGCTGTGCTCTCCCAATTAATGTGGTGGAATGGGCGCACCGAGTCCCCACCAGACCTCTGCTGCCGGGAGCACCCCCACGACCTGTTCTGATTAAATTACTTCACTACAGGGACAGGGATGCCATTTTGAGGGCTGCCAGAAACCGCCCTGACATCACCATCAAGCAATTGCATTTTTTCAGGACTTTTCTTCCGAAGTCCAAAAGAAGCAAAGCCAGTTTCTGGATGTCAAGCGCGACTTTGTTCCCTGCAAGTGTCCTATTCTATGATATACTCAGCGCGTCTGCGGATGGCTGCTCTGGGATCTGTTCATTTCTTCAATGCACCGAAAGATGCGGCCACATGGATCGACCAGCATGAACGTCGGCTGCGACAGGAGGAGAGATGATGGCCATCCGGCCGTCCATTGCAAGTTTGTACCCTTGGTTGCTAATGAGCGACCTATTGGAAAGATATCCCTCTACTGTTCTACTACTGAACTGCCCACGGAGCGCAAGTATCCTTTTATGGCGGGGGACAATCTCGCTCAGCAGAAGTAGAGAGTTTGAAATGTTACTTAGATGTCCGGTTTCATGGAGGACTTGTGCCTCGGCCTGTTAGATGATGCAATGCAGGCACGATTTTTACCATGTCTGTATTGATGCTCTGTATCTGTGATATCATGCCTGTCTGTTGGTACGATACCTCCACTGTATCACCAGTACCTACAATGCTCCTATTACCTTATGTTATTAGCTGGGTCATGTTTCTGATGTTCAAGTATGACTAATGTATTTAATGTTGTGAGCTGAAATGTGCGCGGCCTGGGTGACCTGTCAAAGCGATTTGCTGTGATGGATTATCTGCGCCCGTATTTCCCCGCTATTATTTGTTTGCAAGAAACCTATTTTACAAAGGAGGGGGCACAGGCATTCCATAGGTCATGGATGAGTCATACATTTCACTCAGCGTTCTCTAGCTATTCCCGTGGGGTTAGTGTCCTGGTTCATAAATCAATTCCCTTCCAGGTTCAGTCGTCCAGTATCGACCCTGACTGACGCTTTATCTGCATACACTGTATTATCTTCACACAGGAGTAGCTCCTAATATCACTATATATACCTCCACCTTGTAGCAGTGTGGCATTGAGAGGTGCCCTGACTTTTATTAATAGTAACCCTGATATACCAGTCATTATGGTGGGAGATTTCAACAATACTATTCATCCCTACTGGGAATTATATGGGGGGGGCACAGGCGGATGCTGATGGCCCTGTATCAGCCTTTGGTAAATTGTTGGAAGAGCTGGCCCTGATGGATTTGTGGCACACTCGACATCCCAATGTGCGTCAGTTTTCTTGCTATACCAGATCACACGAGGCCTTTTCACGTATTGCCCGCACAAAGCAATCCTTCCAGCGACAGAAGTATTATGATGAGGGGGAGAAGACGGGCCATTATAGTTGTTCTCCCTAAGCTGGGTAAAAACCCTCTCCTCCTGGATTCATACCGACCCATATCATTGTTACCCACAGACATAAAGATACTAGCTAAGGTGCTGGCTATGCCCCTTTCGAAAGTTGTCTCTTCACTAGCACATATGGATCAGTCTGGATTCTTGCAGGATACATCCACGGCGATTAACATCAAACGCCTATATCTAAATATGCAGATTCCGGTGGACAACCCAGGGGATAGAATCATCTGTTCTCCAGATGCCGCTAAGGCATTCGATAGTATTGAGTGGGAGTATCTATGGGAGGTGCTGGAGAGGTTTGAGTTGGGTGATATATGGTAGGCCTACAGCGCGGGTGCGGTTGAGCGGATATGTATCAGAGGGATTTTGGCTCTATAGGGGAACCAGGCAGCGATGCCCTTTGTCTTCGTTACTGTTTGCCCTCGCCATCGAGCCATTGGCAGCTATTGTTAGTAGGCATGACACAGGAGAAAATTGCCTTATATGCAGATGATGCCTTGCTGTTCTTGGCGGAGGCTAGGGAGTCCCTACCAGAGATTATGGAGGGACCTACAGGGCATAAAGGGCATCATGCAGTATACTTCAATATGGGACACTCCATAGTTGCCACATCTGGGCTCCCTGCAGGGTATAGGGGGTTGGCGTCATAGGGGCATTATAAGAGTTCACCAACTCCTTGATCATAATGTTCACAGAACTTATGAGCAACTTCAGGCAGAAACTGGTTTACTGTCCTCAGACTTTTATAGATATTTACAGCTGCGCCATGCCTTCCGGGCTAATCATGCTGACGGTATGTTGAGCACGGTATACCAAAACAAAATCATTGCCCTAGTAGACAGGAGGAATTCTGCGTCTGGGGTTGTCTCTCTGCTCTAGCGTGCTATACTAGACCGATTTTTGCAAGACTACCCAGTGATTAGTAGGACAAAATGGGAAGTAGAGGTGGGGCCGTTAGAGGGAAAACCAGTGGCAGGAGATATTGAAGAGGACTCCACAGTTCTCACTCAGTGAAGCCCATAGGTTGTCACAATTGTACCTGATTCATCGGGTTTACAGAACCCCTCAGTTTCTGTTTAACATAGGACTTCGTTTTGATTCCAAATGTTTGCGATGTAGGGAGGTGGATGCGGGTATGTTACACATGCTCAGCCCTGGAGGGCTTTTGGCGCGCTGTGCTGCATCTCATTAACTCTCTAGACGAAGTTACATTGGATGTGACCCCATTTGTTTGTGTATTGGGATATGTGGAGGATCTGCCAATCACTGAGCCCAGAAAGGTAGCGGTGGCCAGAATGTTATATACGGCTTGCAAGCTGATTGCCCAGCATTGGCTAGATGAGTGTAGTCCTAGTAGAACTGAATATATAGCCAAGATTAACTGGCTAATCAATTTGGAAAGAGGGGTTGACCAAAGTTGAGAAACTGTGGACTCCTTGTACTGACGCCCCAGGGCTGGCATCCAGGGAACTCCAGAGATACCGTCTGGGACTGGTGTGAGGGGTACTAATGCCTGATGTGTGTAGCTGGATCTGTGATTGGCGGTCTCTTGAGGGATTCAGGAAATGTCTCTCCACTATTTAATAAGGGGAAGTTGTGTCTGATGACAAAATGTACTTTTACCCACATGATCAAGGTTCAGCACAGTATTGTTGAAAGTGCTGTAGGGAAGGAGCATGAATTTTTCACAAAGACATGACAGTGGGGTCGGGTGTGGAGGATGGAGAGCATCATCAAGATGTTATGAGGGGTGAGGGTATGGGGGTGTTGGGAGTTTGTGTTTGTAAAATTTTAAATATGTTAATAAAAAATTACTTAATAAAAAAAAAAGGAAAAAAAAGGATACTATGTGTAGTTGCAGTCAGTGTTGTATGGTTACTATGTATAGTATCAGCAGTGTCGGACTGGAGTGCCTAGGGCCCACCTGTATTATTTATTGTGGGGGCCTACTGTACGGATACGTTCAAATATTACCTGCTCACACACCAGCAAGATGCTACCAGATGATTGAATATGGGGGACCCTGCAGCTCTTTGAGAAGGTAGGTCCTGGGGCAGTGGCAGATTACAATAGGGACGTTCGGGTCGGCAGCCCCAGGCCCAGCACCGCTGGGGGGCCCAAAGCCGACCCGAATGCCCACATACTGCGGCGGGGCACGGGAGCGCATAGCTCCCTATCCTGTCGCTGATCACCGCCATAGGCCTGAGGCCTATGCGGTAGTGAAATCCCGGCGCAGGCGGGTGTGATGACATCATCGCGCGCCTGTGACGGGACGTACCACTGTGACGTGTGCACGCCTGCCTCATCCGGCCTTCCTCTGCGAGCAAGCGCCTGGCCCTGGACATAGGTAGCTTTTAATTTTTTTTCTTTTTTTCTTTTTTTTATTTCATGTGCCTACTTTGGGGGACATGTGGGGGGGGGGACACAGGAGGACATATTAGTTCAGAGACATCAAGTACATCGGGGGGGGGGAAATGTGAGGGCTGTGTGGAGCCAAATTATTATGGGAGGGACTACTATGTGGGGGCAAATTAAAATATAGGGCAGTGTGGGGGCAAATTACTATGTGGGGACAGTGTGGGGAAATTGCTATGTGGGGACAGTGTGGGGAAATTGCTATGTGGGGACAGTGTGGGGAAATTGCTATGTGGGGACAGTGTGGGGAAATTGCTATGTGGGGACAGTGTGGGGAAATTGCTATGTTGGGACAGTGTGGGGAAATTGCTATGTGGGGACAGTGTGGGGAAATTGCTATGTGGGGACAGTGTGGGGAAATTGCTATGTGGGGACAGTGTGGGGAAATTGCTATGTGGGGACAGTGTGGGGAAATTGCTATGTGGGGACAGTGTGGGGAATTGCAATTATGGGGACAGTGTGGGGAATTGCCATGTGGGGACAGTGTGGGGAATTGCAATGTGGGGACAGTGTGGGGGAATTGCAATGTGGGGACAGTGTGGGGGAATTGCTATGTGGGGGGAAATTACTATACTGGGCAGTGGGGGGGAAATTACTATATTGGGCAGTGTGGGGAAAATTACTATGTAGGGGAAATTACTGTGTGGGGGCAAACTACTATATGGGGGCAGTTGGGGGGAAATTACTGTGTGGGGGAAAATTACTATGGGGGGATTACTATGTGGGGGCAGTATGGTGGAAATTACTATATGGGGTGTTGCTATTGGGGAGGCACTGTAGGGGCAATTCTATTATTTTTGGGGACACTATACAGGGATTATTGCCTGGAGCACAATAGAGGGTGTTGTTATTACTGGGGGAACTATAGGGGACATTATAGCTGCTGTGGACACTATAGGAACATTTGGGGTAATTCATCAAACTGGTGTAAAGTAGAACTGGCTTAGTTGCCCATATCAGCCAATCAGATCTCACCTTTCATATTTGACAGCTCTTTTGGAAATCCAGTTCTACTTTACACCAGTTTGATAAATGACTCTAATTATGTCTATTAGGGTCACTATTTTTTCAGCAGTATAGTACCTGGGACATTGGGGAGCACAACTGGCACAGTATTGGGGGTGGCAGCAGGATGACACTGTGGGGACACCAGGATGGGGCGGTTGATGGAAAAATTTAGAAATCTAACGTGTCTGTGTTACAAACTGTAGAGATGAGATGTGGCTGAAAGAATTTGCCATGGTGGTCTGGGTCAAATGGAGGAGAAGAGAAAAGAGAAGGTCTACATGACAGGAGATGTCACTGGATGTAAGAGGTATGTGGTGCTGTATTCTCCTCCATATCTTTTTTTATTATAATTATATGTATTTTAAATTTGGCGACCAAATTTTTCAGTTTAGGACCCAATTTGGGGTAATTTGGGGTATGTTTTTTAGTCTGAAGATGTCATATGGCCTAGGAAGAGACTGTGGCGCTCATGAAGCACCGCAGCCTCTTCATACTAAAAAAAACTAAACTAAAATGGAGGGAGGGGCCCAAGTTGGGTAGACAGCCCCGGGCCTATCATGCACTTAATCCGCCCCTGTCCTGGGGAGAGGAGGACACTGGCAGCTTTCCTCTGTACCTAGAAGTCATCTTAGCTCTGATGGTGTCTATAATAAACTGGGGAGTTTCTTTAATAACCTATAAGGTTTTTATATGAACATAGGCTGGTGGAGGGGCCGTACATTGAATATATGTATAAGTCTACTGTGTTATGTGCCACTTGTGCAGGGGGTGGGAGACTAGGGGCCCACCGGGGGATTCACCTGTACCCCTGTGAGCCAGTCCGAGCCTGAGAATCAGTAGGTGCTGTATGGATACTATGTGTAGTTGCAGTCAGTGTTGTATGGATACTATATGTAGTTGCAGACGGTGCTGTATGGATACTATGTGTAGTTGCATTTGGTGCTGTATGGATACTATGTGTAGTTGCATTTGGTGCTGTATGGATACTATGTGTAGTTGCATTTGGTGCTGTATGGATACTATGTGTAGTTGCAGTCGGTGTTGTATGGATACTATGTGTAGTTGCAGTCGGTGTTGTATGGATACTATGTGTAGTTGCATTTGGTGCTGTATGGATACTATGTGTAGTTGCAGACGGTGCTGTATGGATACTATGTGTAGTTGCAGACGGTGCTGTATGGATACTATGTGTAGTTGCAGACGGTGCTGTATGGATACTATGTGTAGTTGCAGACGGTGCTGTATGGATACTATGTGTAGTTGCAGACGGTGCTGTATGGATACTACAGTCAGGTTCATAAATATTGGGACATCTACACATTTCTAACATTTTTGGCTCTATACACCACCACAATGGATTTGAAATTAAACAAACAATATGTGTTTTAACTGCAGACTGTCAGCTTTAATTTGAGGGTATTTACATCCAAATCAGGTGAACGGTGTAGGAATTACAACAGTTTGCATACAGTCAGGTCCATAAATATTGGGACATCAACACAATTCTAACATTTTTGGCTGTATACACCACCACAATGGATTTGAAATGAAACAAACAACTTGTGATTTAACTGCAGACTGTCAGCTTTAATTTGAGGGCATTTACATCCAAATCAGGTGAACGGTGTAGAAATTACGAAAGTTTGCATATGTGCCTCCCACTTGTTAAGGGACCAAAAGTAATGGGACAGAATAATAATAATCATAAATCAAACTTTCACTTTTTAATACTTGGTTGCAAATCCTTTGCAGTCAATTACAGCCTGAAGTCTGGAACTCATAGACATCACCAGATGCTGGGTTTCATCCATGGTGATGCTCTGCCAGGCCTCTACTGCAACTGTCTTCTGGTTCTGCTTGTTCTTGGGGCATTTTCCCTTCAGTTTTGTCTTCAGCAAGTGAAATGCATGCTCAATCGGATTCAGGTCAGGTGATTGACTTGGCCATTGCATAACATTCCACTTCTTTCCCTTAAAAAACTCTTTGGTTGCTTTTGCAGTATGCTTTGGGTCATTGTCCATCTGCAATGTGAAGCGCCGTCCAATGAGTTCTGAAGCGTTTGGCTGAATATGAGCAGATAATATTGCCCGAAACACTTCAGAATTCATCCTGCTGCTTTTGTCAGCAGTCACATCATCAATAAATACAAGAGAACCAGTTCCATTGGCAGCCATACATGCCCACGCCATGACACTACCACCACCATGCTTCACTGATGAGGTGGTATGCTTAGGATCATGAGCAGTTCCTTTACTTCTCCATACTCTTCTCTTCCCATCACTCTGGTACAAGTTGATCTTGGTCTCATCTGTCCATAGGATGTTGTTCCAGAACTGTGAAGGCTTTTTTAGATGTCGTTTGGCAAACTCTAATCTGGCCTTCCTGTTTTTTGAGGCTCACCAATGGTTTACATCTTGTGGTGAACCATCTGTTTTCACTCTGGTGAAGTCTTCTCTTGATTGTTAAATTTGACACACATACACCTACCTCCTGGAGAGTATTCTTGATTTGGCCAACTGTTGTGAAGGGCGTTTTCTTCACCAGGGAAAGAATTCTTCGGTCTTCCACCACAGTTGTTTTGCGTGGTCTTCCGGGTCTTTTGGTGTTGCTGAGCTCACCGGTGCGTTCCTTCTTTTTAAGAATGTTCCAAACAGTTATTTTGGCCACGTCTAATGTTTTAGCTATCTCTCTGATGGGTTTGTTGTGTTTTTTTCAGCCTAATGATGGCTTGCTTCACTGATAGTGACAACTCTTTGGATCTCATCTTGAGAGTGGACAGCAACAGATTCCAAATGCAAATAGCACAAATGAACTCTGGACCTTTTATCTGCTCATTGTAATTGGGATAATGAGGGAATAACACACACCTGGCCAAGGAACAGCTGAGAAGCAAATTGTCCCATTACAATTTGTAATGGGACAATTGGCTTCTCAGCTGTTCCATGGCCCGGTGTGTGTTATTCCCTCATTATCCCAATTACAATGAGCAGATAAAAGGTCCAGAGTTCATTTCAAGTGTGCTATTTGCTATCAGTGAAGCAAGCCATCATTAGGCTGAAAAAACAAAACAAACCCATCACAGAGATAGCAAAAACATTAGGCGTGGCCAAAACAACTGTTTGGAGCATTATGTGTAGTTGCATTTGGTGCTGTATGGATACTATGTGTAGTTGCATTTGGTGCTGTATGGATACTATGTGTAGTTGCATTTGGTGCTGTATGGATACTATGTGTAGTTGCATTTGGTGCTGTATGGATACTATGTGTAGTTGCATTTGGTGCTGCATGGATACTATGTGTAGTTGCAGTCGGTGCTGAATGGATACTATGTGTAGTTGCAGACGGTGCTGTAAGGATACTATATGTAGTTGCAGTCAGTGCTGTAAGGATACTATATGTAGTTGCAGTCAGTGCTGTATGGATACTATGTGTAGTTGCAGTCAGTGCTGTAAGGATACTATGTGTAGTTGCAGACGGTGATGTATGGATACTATGTGTAGTTGCATTTGGTGCTGTATGGATACTATGTGTAGTTGCATTTGGTGCTGTAAGGATACTATATGTAGTTGCAGTCAGTGATGTATGGTTACTTTGTGGGTAGGTCCAATGTGCTCAGAAGAGACCAGAATCCCAGGTTATGCCTGGGCCCATGTAACAATCCACACTGGGGCACTCAGATATGCAGTAATATGTCACACACATGAAGTATCTGTGGTCAGTTATGGCTCACTTTATAAAGCTCAAGACAATGAAATGATCAGATGTTCCTCCTGCTTTGTAGTTACCCAGAAAAGGTCACTGTCGTCTTCTTCATCTTGATGACCCTGCTCTGGTTTACACGGGAACCTGGGTTTGTTCCTGGCTGGGAATCTCTCTTTGAAAAGTAAGTTATAAAAAGCTGAATACTATTGTTCCCTATTAGCAGCCATTTCAAGCCTAATGTTTGTATCTGGGTTGTCTCTGCCCCACAATCACTACTTTACATATTTCCAGGCATCGGGCTTCTTTAATTGACCCATATCATTCAACTCCCTTAAGGCCTCATGCACACGACTGTATGTTCGGTCCACATCTAATCCCGATTGGATGCGGACCCATTCATTTCAATGGGGCTGCAAAAGATGCGGACAGCACACCATGTGCCGTCTACATCCATATGTCTGTTCCGCGGCTCAGCAAAAAAGATTGGCAGACGTGGGCAGGACATTTCCACAGGAGTAAAAAAAATTGTAGGCATGCACACAGTCGGTATCCGTGTTTTGTGGATGCGCGATTTACAGACCGCAAAAAGGGATACAATCATGTGCATGAGGCCTAACACACCTATGCTACCATCTGCTTGTGTCTCAGGAATGGTTTTAGGACAGACGCTACGGTGTCAGTGTTCCTGGGATTCCTGTTGTTCCTGATTCCATCTAAGAGACCCCAATTCACCTGCTTTGGAAAAGAGGAGTCAGGTGAGGACTTTCAGATGCAGGAAGCTCTGAGTAATGAAGGTAAACTGGCTCGCACTGTGTAGGGACACTTTCTGGCTGGCACTGTCAATGAGGACACTGTGGATGGGGCTCTGCGAAAAAGAGCACTGGGGACACTATGGTTGGTATTGATAATGGGGACACCATGTATAGGGCCACTCTATGGCTGGCAATGAAGCCACTGGGATGGGGGAACTCTCTGGCTAGACCTGTTACTGAGGGCACTGTGTATAGGGACACTACTAATGGAGGCACTCCAGCTCTGTTTAATGGGGTCATTCTTGCACTATTTATTAGGATATTCTAGTACTCTTAATGTAGCACTCTTAACGGAGAACCAAATTACATTCCATCTAGTTTCTCCTTCAAAGCCATTTGAAGGTTGGAGAATTCTCAAGGAGTTCCTCTATCGCGCCGCCTGCTGTCCTTTCACCAGGATCGGCAATACTGTGGGGTAATCATTGCACACATGTGATATGATTTTGGCCTCCCAGGACAGAATGAAAAGAAGGAAGAGGATGGACCTTACCTGGGAGGCCCCATGTTGACTTGGCAGGAATTCCAGAAGCATATGCCCTGGGAGATTGTGGTGCTGGTTGGAGGGGGTTATGCCCTCGCTGCTGGGTGTAAGGTAACTATGACACCAATTTAAAAAGACTGCACATAATAAGAAGAGAATTGTGACTTCTAATCAATTTATAGTCTAGTCTAGAAAAACCAATACCACTTCCACAGATTAGTGTTGTTATAGGGACACTGGCCATCATAGCAACCTATCAGGCCTCTTTTGTTGTTTTCTCATCCGTGCTAGAAAAATGGCCTTCGGCGTTTGTTTTGATGCTGTCAGGTCTGATGTCCTTATGATAACACCCAAAGTGCTGTCACAAGACCAGAAGCACCTGAATGCCTTTGGCTCTCATCTGTCGTTTCTATGATTCAGCAAATCAACACCACTGGAGTCTTTGGTGTCCTACATGATTATCACAGCACCAGTAAAACCAATATGTCTTATAAACTAGTGCTATCTGTTCCAAGTCATGAAGATGGTATTGGCACCCATAGTGCTTGCCACCTTTCAGAACTGACCCAGCTATGACTACTCAGCCAGGATGAACGGTTTTATAGAAACGTAGAGACAGTTTCTCTCAGGTTTTTAAACTGCCTAGTGGTCCAGAAATAGTGAAGCGATTTATTGTAATATCCTTGGTGGTCTAGGGGTAGTGAGGGGGTACATTATACATCCTAGGCACGTGAAGGTGTTAAATGGTAAATTCAAGTTTCTTTTGGGGCCCTTTACAATTGCCTAGTTTGCCACCCCCTAAATCCAACCCTGCCAGACGGTTCAGATGATTCATTGTTACAACAAGTCCTTGAGGGTTTGCAGCATAACCTTTTATTGATAAGCCGACTGGTTTTTCTTGTAGACCTCCGGTCTCTCCACTTGGATTGGTCGTCAGATGGAATGTCTGAGCAGCCTCCCCTCCTGGGCCGTCAGCCTCCTGGCTTGTATTCTGGTCTCTGCCGTTACAGAATTTGTCAGTAATCCAGCTACCATTACTATATTCTTGCCAATCCTATGCAGCCTGGTAAGCAAAAAAAAAAAAAACAGGTTCCAAGGAAGGGGAGGGTGGGGGTCATGGGTAGGCATTTTCCTGTCCAATAGACCACAAACAAATTTTCATTGCATTTCTTCTTGGCCAAGAGGTCTCAGCATCAGCAATCTTGAAGATGTCCTAACTTAAAGGGAACTTTCCCTGGACAGTTTTCCTTTATGGTATGCAATGACTGACAGGTTATAGAAAATTTACTGAGGTCACCATGAGCCCCTCAAGCCCTGGCATTGGCCCAGGTTTGCATTGTGATGCTGCTGCTTTAATTATGCCCAAAACTGGTAGAAAAGCAAGAAATTTGACTGGCTGATATGGGCAGTTCTTTACTTTTTTTTCATTGACTTGCAGTCTGAAGCTCTTCACATTAACCCTTTATACACACTGATTCCGGTCGCCATGTGCATCTCATTTGCTGTGATGTTACCAGTGGGGAACCCACCAAATGCCATTGTATATAACTATGGACACTGCCAGATCAAAGATATGGTAAGAGAACATATCCCAATAGCATAATAAAAATCTTTGCAACTTTCCAAAATGTTCAATATCTCTGCTTCCTGTCACAGAATGGGAACATGCTGGCCAGTGGCGTAGATAGAGAAATAAGGGCCCCATAGCAAGGATCAAAACAGGCCCCCCACACAGGACAGAAGGGTTTCGCCTTTTTAATGACCCTTGGGCCGTTTTTTCCACTGCCTCATTTGCTAAAAGTTGTTCCTTTAGAGGGTAGAGTCCTGACCAGGTTTTCACCCCCAGTAGAAGAAGGGATGATGATGATCCCAATTGGGCGCCCTCCTTCCCTGGGCCCCATAGCAGTCGCATGGTCTGCCGCTATGGTAGTTACGCCCCTGATACTGGCTTACATCTAGTGGCAGAGTTGCTTCTCAGCTTGACAGTTGTATATAATGTAGACAATATTGTGCCATCCAAACAATTAGAAACTCTATCCTAAGCTGATAGTTTGTTTCAATGTACCAGTTCAGTTAAAATGGAGTCTAGACTGCTTGGCTCACAAAAGATTGTCTAGACTTAAAGCAAACACACTGTTGTGAGAAGTATTAGGCCTGTACAGGTATCTACATTTGAGCGTAAAAAAGGGGCTTTCATTCACTGAAAAGCAGCAAGGAAGTGCAACACAGTGGGGGTCATTTACCAACAATTTTACGCCTCTTTTTGGTGTTTAACACCACAAAGTTTTTGGCCGTCAGTTTTAATTGTAGGATTATGGGGAATGAAGAGATTAAAGGAGGAATTTCTGTGAAGCTAATTTCTTGTGCATTTTCTGTGTTTAGTTTTCCTTTAAAGGCTATGGACACCTTTGAGGAAATGTGCTTTTTAATGATTGTATTTTGGGCAAAAGATATTTTTTTCAATTGGTCTTCAATACAAAAATATTTCAGCTGTTTCTGAGATGCAGGGGTCAAAAATCAGTTTTCTTTGAATCCCGTCATCTGACAGCTAATTTTTAGCTTTTTTTTTCTGATCTCCTGACTTCACAAACACTCATCATAGCTCAATTCTTATCAAAATGCAGGTTAAGTAAGCCATCAGAAGATGGGATAAAAAAAAATAAGAAAGTCACAGCTTGCAGACAGATTGATTTTTAACCCCTGTAGCTGAAAACTGCTAAGCATTTTTAATTAAAAAAAAAAGAAAAAAAAAAGATCTTTAGCCTAAAATGAGTAAAATGCACTCATAAAAAAGCCCCACCTCCAAGGTGTAAATAGCCTTTAAGTGTGCTCTGAAATGCAGGGTAGTAAAGTTGCATATTTTATACTCTATTCACAATCAAAGCTGTATTCAGAATTATTCTGGGTATAACCAGCACTAAAATACCCACTTTCTGCATCATACCTAAGGCCAGTTGAGAAGTTC
Source organism: Bufo bufo (assembly GCF_905171765.1). Lineage (NCBI taxonomy): Eukaryota > Metazoa > Chordata > Amphibia > Anura > Bufonidae > Bufo > Bufo bufo. The sequence goes on along the minus strand of NC_053389.1, from coordinate 247,573,669 downwards.
CTCACCTTTGCCTGACTGCAGGGGGTGTCATTTGGGTGCAAATGCCTTCTATTTCTGTACTTTTCCAATTTCAATTCGGCCAGGGGTACTATTTAATCAGAATCCCAAAAGCTACTTTGCTCCGGTAATAGATTGCACACTACCTGCGCAGACCCAGAACTAACAGGGGGTGAAAGTACATACAAGATTTTGAAAACCTTATAAAGTTTGAATGCAGATCTGGATGTGACTACAGTACAATCAGTCCAACATATGTAAAGCAAAGTATAGACATCAAATTCTGATCAAATATCATCTATAAAAATGATTTCTTTCTTCCCCTCAGGTGAAAGCTGGTCTTGGAGTAAATATAATCGGTGTGGGCATCATCATGGTTGCCATTAACACGTGGGGCATCAGCCTCTTCCAGCTGAACACATTTCCAGACTGGGCAATGGTTCACAACTCCACTCAGCACCTGTGAATGTAGCCAAGGACCAAAAGGAGAGGGACACTCTGATCTTGTCCTTCAGACAGAGTCTGGCGGGCGCAGGAACACGTGCGCAGGAGATCAAGCTGCACACCAAAGGACATTACCAGCACTCAGAATCCATTCTTTTACTTGAATACAAGGGGCACTCTCTTTGGACAACCTCTTCCCATATGTCATATTACATACATATGACAGTAATAGAGACAGGGGTCTTGATTGGGACGCACTCTATTTGCTAGAACATTTTGCATTTGGGAAGGGAAGGGGGATCTAGCAGTAGGGCCTTCAGGAACATACCCCTCATGCTGAAGCTTATTTAATGGAAAGGGTTTATCCAAAAAGGCCACCCCCTTTAATGAAGACCTGTAACCTCTCCTGACATCCCTTGTAACTACAATTCTGGAGCATCTATTCCTATGACTGTATGATGTACCTGCTACAATTTCTGATTGAATATTAGCCATTTGTAATAAAGGTCCAGATGGGAATTACCAGTTGGGGTTGTGTCCCTGCAAACTTTGGGTCAGTCAGTGCTGCAAGTGTCAGACTTGGCAGGGACCCCCCCACCCCTTCCACTAGTAACACCCATTTGGGCCTTCATTGCAAACTGCTTGTAATTCATAACTTCTAGTAGGAATAATACAGGAATTGATGCCCCAGAATTATTATTACATGGGGAATACAAGTAATTGCTAAAAAAAAAAAAAGACATGTCAGGAGTGAGTGGTGACAAGTCCTCTCTAAGTACAGTTATGGAAACTGGTGTCATAAAATACACTCATTGACAAAAGTAACGCACCCAGATAGAAATATCAGATTTCTGCCAAACTCGGCCTGCAGTTAGGTCTCAGGCAGATATGTACAGTAACTGGTTACAGGTGTGGTCGGATTCGACACTGAGTCTTGCCACAAGAAGGCGTAAAAGTGTTTACCCTGCTGTTCTATAAAAATAAATAAATAAAAAAGGCTCTCAGAGGCTACTTGTGGGTAGTGTACCTCTTGGTGAGAGATCATTAACTGCTAGACATATCTCTATGATGTACTTGAAGACATTTTGCCCAGTTCATAGACTTTGAGAGGGGGCTCATCACTGGACTGAGAGAAGCAGGATGGTCGTTTGGGCAAATTGCCATCTAGACTGTTCTGACCTAGCTGTTAGGTGGTGTTGGGAGCAGTGGTTACATGAGGGCACACACACCTGGTAAACAGTCTCTGGGCAGCCCAGACAGACCACCAGAAGGGAGGATTATTTGAACCGTTGACAAGCATGAGCAGCTTCCACAGTTTTGTTGTCCACCATCCAGAGGTGGCACCTTCATTACACACACGTCTCTGTCCGGACCATTTCCAGGCGCTTAGCAGAAGGAAATGTGGTGTCATGGCGCCCATTACATATTCTGCCATTGTCAGCCAGCCACCATTGCCTTTGTTTGCAGTGGTGTCGTCAACGAGAAACAGACTGCTATGTATAGTCTTTATTGACCAATCCAGGTTCTTTTTGTTAACTCATTACGCCCGGTTTCAAGTATGGAAGCCTCATGGTGAGAGCTTCAATCCTGCCTTTGCTTTGACGATCTTTGGAGCCAGCACATACAACAGTCAATCACCCCTAGTAATGATACGAGAGACACTAACAGCCCAGAGATACGTGCAGGACATCCTGCAGCCACATGTGTTCCTCTCATGGCAGGGCTTCCAACGGGCATTTTTCACAGGATAATGCTCGCCCACACACAGCAAGGGTTTTCCAGGAATGTCTCCCGTAGTTGACATCACTTCTTTGGTCTGCCCAATCACCAAATTAATTGGCAATCGAGCATTTATGGACACCAGCTTCACCAGCCTATGAGTATGCAGGATCTACAAGTCCAGCTGTAACATCTGTGGGCAAATTTCTGCATGATACCCTAAGGAACTTGTATGCCTCCATGCCCAACCGTATCTCATCTTGTATCCAGGCTAGATGTCATCATTCCATTCACACATAGAAAGTTTCATTTAATTGCAAAGACTACTTCTTGCTGCGTTTTTTTTCTTTTTTTTTCTCAATGAGTGTACATTCCCAGTGCGCTGGTCTATACTGGACATAAGCCACTGACTCCTAATTGGAAACCAAATCCTTCTCTCCCTGTAAATGTCATCATTTACCTCCAGAAGAATATTTATTACAGTAATCAGATGGGGATATTGTCTTGACTTACGGCATGTTTAAAGGGTTTCTGTCATCAGAAAAATCGTTATGTATCTCCCTGCCTGCCGCCGTTAGCGCTCAATAATGACTTTTGTAATATGCAAATGAGCCTCTAGGTGCTAGTGGGGCGTTGCTGCAGCACCTAGAGGCTCCGTCCTCTCACTATTTGGCACGCCCTTGTAAAGGTGATCGACATCCTCGGTCTCTTCCGTGCCCCACAAATCCTGCGCCGTCCATTTTAGTATTAGGCGCAGGCGCAGTGAGTGAAGGACGCTCGGCTGCTGCCGTCCTTCACTCACGGCGCCTAATACTAAAATGGATGGCGCAGACGCGGGCTTTGTGGGGCACGGAGGAGACCGAGGATGTCAATCACCTTTACAAGGGCGTGCCAAACAGTGAGAGGCACTATTCCGGCACTATTGACTTACATTGTTTTTAGTGACGGATCCAGTTTGTTCCGTTTCGATGACCGGATACAAAACCGCAGCTTGCTGCGATTTTATGTGCGGTCACAAAACGGAATGCTAGTGGAACGCAATGCATCCTGATCAGATCATACCCCATTCACAATACATTGGCCCTGAATGCCAAACCGCCTTAAACTCCAGTTCTCTTGGTCACACCCCTAAAAGCTTACCCGAGAGCTTATGGTGCTTGTAGCTTTCATTGTACATAAGACACCACAAGTTATTGAAGGTATATGAGAGTTGCAGAAGAAACAACCTTCTTCAGATGTATGGGATTTTTTGTTGCAAATCTGCTGCATGTGAATATACTCTTAGAGATTATGTAAGAGAAGAATATTAACGCAAGTAAATGTAACAGTACAGTTAGATCTTTAACTTCACAACAATTGTTCTAAAAAAAAAAATCTAACATTTTCCAAGAAAACGGATTGGAATTCACATTACACGTCGAATGTAATTAAATGTAAATTATTAGTCACTGGAAATGGACACACAAAGTAATCAGATGTGGTTATATATTACCTTATATCACTTAAAGAGGACTTGTCTCCCCTCCTGACATGTCTGTTTCACTAACTACTTGCATTCCCCATGTAATAAAAATTCTGTATGTTGTCTCATTCCTCTATTATTCCTTCTTGAAGTATTGAATTACTAGCAGTTGCTTGTGTTGTGTCCCAATATGACACTATTAGGCCTCTTTCACACGAGCGTGTCCGGATGCGTCCCGGTGCATTGCGGCAAACCCGGGCGAGTAGGTATCCAATTGCAGTCAGTTTTGACTGCGATTGCGTTCCGTTGTTCAGTTTTTATCGTGCGTGTGCAATGTGTTTTGCACGCGCGTGATAAAAAAACTGAATGTGGTACCAAGACCCGAACTTCTTTACAGAAGTTCAGGTTTGGGTTAGTTGTAGTGTAGATTGTATTATTTCCCCTTATAACATGGTTATAAGGGAAAATAATAGCATTCTGAATACAGAACGCATAGTACAATAGGGCTGGAGGGGTTAATAAAAAATAATTGAACTCACCTTAATCCACTTGTTCGCGCAGCCGGCATCTCTTCTGTCTTCATCTGTGAGGAAAAGGACCTTTGATGACGTCACTACGTTCATCACATGGTCATTCACATGATCTATCACCATGGTGATGGATCATGTGATGAACGTAGTGACGTCATCAAAGGTCCTTTTCCTCACAGATGAAGACAGAAGAGATGCCGGCTGCGCGAACAAGTGGATTAAGGCGAGTTCAATTATTTTTTAATCCCTCCAGCCCTATTGTACTATGCATTCTGTATTCAGAATGCTATTATTTTCCCTTATAACCATGTTATAAGGGGAAATAATAAGGATCGGGTCCCCATCCCGATCGTCTCCTAGCAACCGTGCGTGAAAAATGGCACCGCATCCGCACTTGCTTGCGATTTTCACGCAACCCCATTCATTTCTATGGGGCCTGCGTTACGTGAAAAACACACAAAGGGGAGCATGCTGCGATTTTCACGCAACGCACGAGTGATGCGTGAAAATCACTGCTCATGTGCACAGCCCCATAGAAATGAATGGGTCCGGATTCAGTGCTGGTGCAATGCGTTCACCTCACGCATTGCGCCCACGCGGAAATCCCGTGTGAAAGGGGCCTTAGTGCTGCCAGTGTCATATTGTGCAGGGATACCCCCCCCCCCCCAACCAGTAACACCCAGCTAGATCTTTTTTGCAGGCTGCTAGCAATTCATTCATAACTTCAAGAAGGAATAAGATGACCTATATGATCCAGAATAGTTATTACTTTGCGAATACAAGTAGTTACTAAAACAGACGTGTCAGGAGAGGTGACAAGTCCTCTTTAAAGATGTTCTCCATAGGTTGGTCCTGGTATAAACTTAAATGGGCATAATCTGCAATGCCTAAAACAACTACAAGGACACATGAGGTGCTGTTTTAGGGGGGAAAATCATACAATACTTTTAATTTTAGTCTCATTGGAAGAGTTAATTATCTGTGACATATAAGTGTGCAAGAAGACATTGGGGATCATTTACTAAGACTGGCTTTTTACGGGTTGAGGCTGGGTTCAGACCTGAGCGTATTTGATATGCGCGTTTGTCGCGCGTTTTTTGCAATAGTAAACGCGCGTTTGACGCGTGTTTGTGTGATTGACTGCAGTGTCCTATGGCCACAAACGCGCGTCAAAACGCCCCAAAGAAGCTCAAGAACTTGTTTGAGCGTAGGGCGTTTTTCAGCGCGTTCAAACGCGCTGTAAAACGCTCAAGTGAGAACCAGGGCCATAGGGAAGCATTGGTTTTCATGTGTTGAGCGTTTTACAGCGCGTTTGAACGCGCTGTAAAACGCTCAAGTGTGAACCCAGCCTTAAGGTGAGTCTACAGCAGTCCCTGCACCTGGCGTACAGCATGCCAATATTTCTGGCCGTTTCAGGAGTAAATGTTAGTAAATTTGCCAGGGCCAGTGCCTCCACATGCCCAAAATGGCATAAAAACGGCTGTGCAACTTAATATTGTCGCCGAGCCGGTAAAAACCAAAAAACAAACCAGTGACTTGCAACTACTTGTACGATTCAAATAGTACTGAAGGACCCCCATTGAGTTTTGCTATGGGGCCCTGTTTGCTCTAAGTAGGACCACATAAGGGAACTGATCTATTTTAAAACCCCCTAGAATCTTAGGAAATTTCAGTTTGGTGACCCCACATCCCTCTGCAGGTTTACACAATGCACGGCGAAATAGCGGCAGGATGGATCCGACAGTGTGAACAGCCTGTCTGACCCGTCCTGCCGCTAGTGTGAAAGTAGCCTAAGTACAAGGACTTTCTATATGGCAGTGGTGGCAAACCGATGGCACAGTTACCAGAGGTGGCACTCAGAGCCATCTCTGTGGACACCAGCACCCCGGAAAAAGTCTATGGTGTACCAATATGCTTTAGACTTTACCTGCGATTCATCAGCGCCGGGTGCACTATGAACAGCACAGGCAGTGCACTGAATGTAGGCAATCTATTATAGCTAAATGATGAAGTACATGGAAGATATACAATATTGGACTGTAGTATTCAGGGTAAGGTTACATTAACACAAATTTCGGATTCGCAAAACACGGATGGCGTCCGTGTGCATTTTGCGGAACGGCACGGACAGCCTTTAATATAAATGCCTATTCTTGTCCGTAAAGCGCGGACAAGAAAAGTACAGGTTATATTTTTTTTGCGGACCACGGAATGGAGCAACGGATGTGGACAGCACACGGAGTGCTGTCCGCATCTTTTGCAGCCCCATTGAAGTGAATGGTCAAAACTGCGGCTCAGAAGTGGACCCAAACAACGGCCGTGTACATGAGGCCTAAATTGCCGTGTTGGCTCTTTGCCATAAATAAGTGGGTTTTGGGTTGCAGATTGGGCACTTGGTTTATCGGTTGCTATATGGTGTATATTCCCAAGTCATAGTGCTCTGTAGGTGCTGGTGGATACAAATTATTTGAATATGGGTATGAGGTTCATCATCTCAGAATTTTCCTTGAGGTGGAAAATAGGCCTGAGATTTGTTAGTGGGACCACCGACTGTGGTCATGACTAGGGTTGGAAAGGTCCTTAGTCTATGTCTATGGTCAGCTTTCTATAACTTTTCTATGACTGATAGAACCATCCTGCTAAAAGTCTCATTTTATCCAAGAATTCTATACATACTTTTGGGTTGGCACCTGGAGTGGTTTAGTGGGTGCAGTAAGTACAGTCGGATTGGATATATCACCAGGAATGGATAGACGCCAAACAATTTCCCTCTTACAATAAACATATAACTTTATTAAGCCCTTAAAAAGCTAAAAGCAACAGCGATCGGATGAACACATGGATCCTCTAGCCACCCAGGATAATGGAAACCATCAGAAAGGCTGCTGAGGTGCAGGAGATAAGCAGCCAGGAAATCTTTGGAAAATCCTCATGGGAGAGAAGAGCCACATAACAGGTCCTGCTGTCTGCTCAATCCTCTAGTTTGGTGGCGCCCTCCGTCCCATGTCTCCGCTGTAGATATATATAAGTACACCGCTCGTACTAAACAGGAGGAATTACTGCTGCACGGACCGATTGTCACTTCTCACTGGGAGGTTTCTTTTTTGCTTCTAAATCCTTCTTGAAATTTTCTACTTTTTTTCCTATATCAGGCACCTTGGGGAGGGTGAAAGAGAATATAAAATTCTGTGAAATATAGAGAGGGCACAAAAGATGGCATCATATACAACAGGCGATTTATCAAGGAAAGGAAAACAGGCTTAGCTGCCTACAGCAACCAATCAGGTTGATCCTTTCACTTTCCAAAGGAACTCTGAAAAGTGGAATCTGATTGGTTGCTATGTTTGCCTTTGCACCAGTCTTGATAAATTAGACCTAATGGGTGCAGCTTCACTCTCAAAATGTCCAAAGGGGGGGGGGGGGGGGGAATTGGAAGTTTGAGGTGAAGAATTAGTCACATCCAAAGCAGGACTACACTCGAGTGATCGCTGGATCACCTGCCAATCTCTACATCTATCTGATCTAGAGAATCTACAGTCAGGTCAATGTCCCACTGACAAAATCGTCACAATGTCTTAAGCCCAGAGCAGGGTCTGAGTGGGCAGAGCATGACACAAGGACAAAATAGTGTGCCCTGCCCCCTCAAGCCATGTACTGGTCATAACAGGGTATCCCTTCTGCTCCTTTATAGATAGGACTGGTGATCCTGTTTGGACAACAACTTTCTATACGTCCTGTAATGAATTACTAAGGGAACTGCGTGTCCCCCACCTATGGGCCACTGGTGCTGTGTAATGCCTCATTTACTGTTCAGCTATAGGTTATCCTTCCCTTGGCAATAACAGATTATAAGGAAGGGGGTTACAGATACAGAGGTTGTGGAGACCCAGATTCAGCACTTAGGCTCCTTTCACATCACCGTTTCTCCTTTACGTTCTCCGTCTCCGTTGAGGAGACCTAACTGAGCATAACGGAGCCTAAAGACCCCATAGACTATAATGGGGTCCGTTCGGTGTCCGCTCAGAACATGACTTTTGAGCGGAGATGAAAGTCCTGCAGTCATTTTTACTGTATTTCCTCCTTAAAGAGCACAAGTCAGCAAGATCAACCCTATTAATCCAGGCATACTGCCTGTTAGGGTTATATTCATGCAGAGTGAAATGACCCCCCTCTTGTTGAAATCCAAGTCCCTGTTTTTCAGAAATCTGCAGTTTATTTCATATGCTAATAAGTAGAGATGAGTGGATTTCCCAAAATTAGTTTTCGGTCCAATTAAAACGAAGCAGCAGTCAGATGCGAGTCTGGCCAAATAAAATCGACCCAATTTGAAAGTGCCTCAATTGCACCGAAAAGTTGTGTATGACACTTTGGGGGTATCCTGGGACTGTAAACCCTTTCAAGCCCTTTAACGCCAAGACGGCATTAGTACTGTCAAAGTGACATACACAGTTGAGTCACATTATTATGACCACCAGCTAATATCCAGAGTAATCGCCGTATGCGGCACGGACAGCAGCTAGACGAGCTGGGAGTGACTCTATAAGGTCCTGGTAGGTTGTCGCAGGTGTCGAGAGCCATGCTGACTGCAGTGCATGGAAGGAGCGTAGGAGTGGATGCATAGAGCAAAAACAATGATCATGGTGGTCCCGCATATGTCAATTGGGTTCAAGTCCGGGGAATTAGAGTGCCAAGGTAGTACTTGGAAGTCTTGGTCATACTCTTACAACCAATATCAGACATTTCTAGCCATGTGACATACCGCACTGTCTTGCTGGAAGATCCCATCCACCCCAGGGAAGACAATCAGCTTGTATGGGTGTACGTGATCTGCAAGGATGGATTCATAAAAAAGAGGGAAGATGCAATAGCGCATCACCTCCTTGAACCGCAAGTGGGGAAACCAGAAAGCTGCGTGAGCTCAGTCCAACTTGATAAATATCCGGCATATGGACTGAATCATGGATTTATACCCAAATCGGTGGAGAGCAGTGTCAGACTGGGGTGCCTAGGACTGACCAGGAAAAATTATTTGTAGGGGCCAACTGTACAGCTACGAGCAAACATTATCTGCTCAGGCAACGGCAGACAGCGGCAAGATGCAACAAGATGATTGATTATGGAGGTTCCTGCAGCGACTTTGAGAAGGCAGGTGCCTGGGCTAAGAAGATGCTGGTGGGACTTATTCTGTACCTAGAAGTCATCTCAGAAATCCAATGCATCTATAATAAACTGGGAAGTTTGCTAAATCTACCCACTTTTATATGAATATAAGCTGGTTGAGATGCTCTATGCTGCCCGTCTATGTGTAGTGCAGTTAGTCTACTCAGTGTGTCATGTGCCGCTTGGTGGGTGGGGGACTAGGGGCCAACTGGGAGATTCACATGTCCAAGCATGGTTAAGAGTGGCTTTCACATGGATGAGTGGCCCAGAGAATGCCATGAAAACATTCCCCAGACCATAACAAGTCACCACCAGCTTGTGTTCTTCCAGCGATGGTTGCAGGGTGTTTGATACTTCACGCCTGACACACCAACCTTAATCCGTTTGAGGAAGCAGAAAACATGATTCATGGGAGACTGCAACCCTTTGCCAATCAGCGGAGGTCCAATTCCGATACTATTACAATATTGAAACCTTTTCTGCCAAAGCAACCTTGTTGGTAAAGGTGCAGTGACCGTCCGTCTGCTTTGGAGCACCATACAGTACGCAGTAGAGTTCACACACGAGGACCCCTGGTTCATTTTGGGGGTGAGCTGCTCCACTGTAGCGTGCTGGTCCACCCTCAGTCTCTGCGATTGTGAACTGTGTGATGTACATTGGGGTGATAAGCATTAAGAAAAAAAATGGAGTGGTATATCTTTAAATGCTGCTGCGAGTTACGTAGTGACACACTACATTGACTTCTGCCCTGTTTCTAGCTAAAACGTATTTCTCTGTCAGTTATTTAAATCTAACTTGGGGGCAAGTGATCCTCCTTTATCTTCCTTGCTGTCTTTTGTAGTTTGAGAGATTTTAAATCCCAAAAGTTTCAGGTTTGCTGAAAACGGAGGTCTTTGGAAAAAAAATTATGAATTTTATTGGCTTAGATTAATTGACTCATCTCTTCTAATGAGGTGTTAAGTGCACCAAGTTGATGGCCTAGCCCTGTGATGACTAACCTCTGGCACTCCAGCTGTGGTAAAACTACAACTCCCAAAATGCACAGCTGTTTGGCTGTTTCACCACAGCTGGAGTGCTTGAGGTTAGCCATCACCGGCCTAGCCCCTCGGACCACTGCATCATCACTGCCTTTCTTCCCTTAGCTACTCCAGTAACAGGGCAAGGCATACTCACTGTATTCCTATGCATGCGCCAGTGAATGCTCATTAAAGGGAACCTGTCACCGGGATTTTGTGTATAGAGCTGAGCACATGGGTTGCTAGATGGCCGCTAGCACATCCACAATACCCAGTTCCCATAGCTCTGTGTGCTTTTATTGTGTAAAAAAAAAACCGATTTGATACATATGCAAATGAACCTGAGATGAGTCCTGTATGTGAGATGAGTCAGGGACAGGACTCATCTCAGGTTAATTTGCATATGTATCAAATCGTTTTTTTTACACAATAAAAGCACACAGAGCTATGGGGACTGGATATTGCGGATGTGCTAGCGGCCATCTAGCTACCCATGTCCTCAGCTCTATAACCAAAATCCCGGTGACAGGTTCCCTTTAAGGGCATGTGCAGTGCATTTCACTGGCCTTTTCCCAAGGCTGAGATCTGAATGTCATTGGCGCAAGCGCAGCATCTTGGAGAGCCCACCAAGATGTACTTGTTCCAAATGAATGTTCACTAGCACATCCATGGGATGTGCTAGGTAGGAAGACAGCGAGGATCCCTGGCTCATGTCACTCAAGTTGGGGTGGGGGGGCTGTGGAGAATTGGCACTCCGAGAAGCTAACTCCGTCCCGCAATGCGCTTTACACCTAATTATCATATGAAAAACTGCATATTTCTGAAAAAACAGGGCCACGTTTTTCAACCTAAGAGGAGTCTTTTCATTCAGCATGATCAACCTGGTTTAACAGGGTTGATCATGCTGGCAGATGTGCTTTAAGAAGGGGAGAGAGAATCAAGAATATGTGCCTCTGTGCTCCATCTCACAGGATCTTACACTCACCTCATAATTCTGTGCAAGGTACATCCCCACCACATTTCCAAAGGCAAATCCCAGCTGCAAAAAATAAATAAATAAAAAAAAGTCAATATATCATACAAAGTCACAATTTTTGGATCCCACGTTAATATGGAGCGGCTTGGCAAAAAGCAGTCTATCATTTTGTGTAAGCAGGTCCTATGCAGAGGGTACAAAAAAGCCCTGTATAGTCTGCTCCTGCAGTCATAAGCTGGATTGCCAACCAGATGTTTTTCTTTTTTTTCTGGACAACTTTCCCAAAATCATAGACAGACAACATTTTTTACGGACAAATTGTAAATCCATGTCTATAGCTCAATATACGGATAACACCTCATTACTGGCATTTACTGCGAGCTGTAAAATGATAATAATTACCACCAGCCTCAAAAAAATCACGGACACAGGAAAAAAAGTCATGTCTGCAGACATCGTCAGGCTGAAGTCTCTTGGGCCCACCAGAGGAAATGATTCTCAGGGCCCACCCTCTATGTATATAGGACCTTAAAGGGGTTTTGCACTTTGATTAAACTGATGATCTATCCTCTGGATAGATCATCAGCTTCTGATCGGCGGGGGTCCGACACCCGGGACCCCCGCCGATCAGCTGTTTGAGAAGGCAGCCTTCTCACCGAATACAGCCGTGCATGCGCATTGAATGTCTGACCGCTCCGAGCTCAGACATCTCTAATGCGCCGAATACAGCCGCACACGGCGCATGCGCGAGAATTCGGCCGCTGCGTCAGACGGAGGAGGACATGGGCGGGCTGGAGGGACGTGCTGGGCGGCCGCTGTGTATGAAGGTAGACGGAGCCTCTAGGTGCTAATGACGCCCACATAGCACCTAGAGGCTCATTAGCATATTTATAAAAGTTAGTTTTTTAGCAAAACCGCTGCCCCACAAGTGATTATAGTAGGATGGTTGGCCAGAGCAGACACTAGCAGATCGCTAGTGTCTGCCAGCTAATTATGTCATATGAAGTGATAGAAACCCTTAAGGCTACTTTCACATCAGCGTTTTGGCATTCTGGTTTTGAGATCTGGCAGAGGATTTCAAAACCAGGCCAAAACAGTTCAGTTTAGGGCCAATGTATTGTAAATGGGGTATGCTGAGTTCAGGATGCATTGTGTTCCGGCAGCATTCCGTCTTGCGACTGGACACAAAACCGCTGCAAGCTGCAGTTTTGTGTCCGGTCATCAAAACGGAACAAACTGAAACCGTCACTAAAAACAATGTAAGTCAATAGTGTCAGAGCCGTCTTTTTCAGATTCCAAAAAAAACGGATCCGTGACCCATTGGCTTGGTTCCATTTTAATTTAACACAACCGCGTATGTTAGATTAAAAGGAACCATTTTTGTCCGGATTTCAGATCCTCTGCCGGATCTCAAAACCGGAAAAGAAAGCGCAGATGTGAAAGTAGCCTTACCAGTACTTTATACATGATAGGCTTTTCTACACTGGATAACTAGCACTGACTCTAATATCAGGGGATTAGACCCAATACCACACATGATAAGGCTTCTGAATTATCATGCGCTTATATCCAGGGGTGCAGGGATAACAGGGCGGCTCGTTGGCGGATCTGACTGCTGTGTAAAGATGAGCAAATCGATTTGTCTCATCTTGTCGAGTTCTGCACCTGCGATGGGATGTTCCCGAAGCGGCCGCCGCTCCCCCTGCTGCTATATTGACAGGCCCTGAGCAAGCACTGTTCATGCATGGCTGCCCGGAAGTATAGCGGCACATGAGCAGTCGCTGCACAGGAGTGACATCTGTCAATGAAGAGTCACGGGAAGCGTCTCCAGCTTCAGGGATACCCTGCGGCAGGTGCAGAACTCTGCTCATCTCTAGCACAGAGGCCTGGATGCGAATAGCATGCTGAGCTGTCACAAGATGGCCACTCTCATAATAAGACTGCATTTGTTACGGTTCTAAAGGTAACGACTTGTATGTTTTATTAGATGTCCCTTCTCCCTACTGTGACAGATCCTCTCAGTTTGGTAAACTACTGATATGGCAGGACACCACATAATATATAAGGTCCCTATGTTGTATGTAACAAAACACTGATCGGAGCAACACGTACGGTGACCACAGGTGACCCTAATATCCTGTTGCACCCCCTGTGTCATACTTTCAGGGGCCCAGGAGGCCGAGAGATGAGGAGATGCTTGTGCTGCTGTGACATGGAGGGAACAAGGTAGTGACAACACGTTACATATGTGCCGTCAAATGGTGTGGGACCACAAGTACCAGCATGCCTCCAGGCCCAATCCCCATTAAATCTTCTCCTTTACTAATCCCGCACGCTGCTAGAGATTCTAAACCACTGAAGGGGTTAATAGTTCTTACAGACAGCTGCATTTCCTTTACAAGGGTTTCACCAAATCTTCTAATTTCTTACTTTTTTTTTTTTAAGTGGAACCCCATAACCTGCCTATAAGTCAGGAGTAAAGCTTACTTGCAAACAATGGATCCAGCCAGTCATGAACCACCCTCCTGTGCCCTTACACTTCCTGACGTTACCAAGGACAACCACTAAAGATAAAGCCACAGTATCCCTCTAATATCAGGTCCCAGTGCCCTCCCCACCCCCACTAGAAAGGGTAACTGTCCCTTCCAAACTGTAAAAACTTACTATGAACTGTAACATTGTAGCAGCTTCTCTTCTCAGCAAAGGCTTCCACGCCTCCAGAGGAACAGGAAGTAGCTGGGCAGCTTCAGGAAGTGGTCAGACAACCATCTTTAAAGTGGGCAAGTTGTTGCTGTGAGCTTTGCAGATGTATAGCGACCTCTGGTGGTCAGTATTAAGAATGTCATTTCTATACGGTATATACAGATATACACAAAACAGTTTAATCTAACATCTGCTGTAAATGATATAAATTCCATAACAATGTAAATAAAATAAAAACAAGGCAGCATTTTTTACGCTTATTAATAATAACAATGTCAACCAGAGATCAGCAAACATAATGCCCCATAAACACTACATTGCCAAATTTTCCATGCAGTGCCAGAAAATGCCTAAACTGTGCCAACTATAGCGTTTCCCTTGTCAGCCCCTTATTAATAATAATTACTTCTGTCCTCATCCATGGACCCATTCTGTGCAGATGTTGGGGATAAACACAGAACTTGATCACCTTGGTCATGCTGGCGCCACAACTTCCAGGAGATTTCTCACAACTGGCTTAGTTGCCCATAGCAGCCAATCAGATTCCACCTTCCACTTTTCAGAGCTCCTTTGGAAAATGAAAGATGGAATCTGATTGGTTGCTATGGGCAACTAAGCCAGTTCTACTTTACACCTGTTTGATAAATCTCCCCTCTTATCTTTGTATTACTGATATGTTCCACAAATACAATCAGTGGGCCTCATTTATCAAAACTGTCTAACAGGAAAACTGTTTTAGTTGCCCATAGCAACCAATCAGAGCTCAGCTTTCTTCTTTTTTTTTTAAGTTAAGAAATAAAAGATGAGCCCTGATTGGTTGCTATGGGCAACTAAGACAGTTTTTCTGTTAGAAAATGGTGGTGCTGGCATTTACACTACAAGGACACTGTGCCTCATTTATCAAAACTTGTCTTAGTTGTCCATAGCAACCAATCAGAGCTCAGCTTTAATTTTTTTTAGAAAACATTAAGAAATAAAAGGTAAGCGCTGATTGGTTGCTATGGGAAACTAAGACAGTTTTTGGAGGGATGGACCGCTGCAGCTTCAGTAGCTGAGTGTCGACAGTCGAGGCAAGATTTTGTGCAGTTTTACACTCGGCTACTGATGGCTGCATTAGCGCTCCGTGCCTCCAAAATTCTGTCAGGATGGCGGAGCACAACGTGGATGCAGAACAATGTACAGTATTATGTCCATCCCACAAGCCGCACAAACAGTCCCCTTTACATTTTAGGATGGGTTTCTCACAGGATGGCCGCCATCTTTATTCAGAACCGTGATGTCACCCACTAGACAAAACAAGCATAGGTTGTTAAATAAAGGTGCTTATAAATTTATTTTTACTCACATTTATTCATTTTCTGCTTTGTTTTTCCAGAGAACCCCTATAGGCCTCATGCACACGACAGTGAATAATGGCCGTGTGACGGCCATCTAAGTAACGTGAGTCACACAGCCATTTTTAGCACCAATGAAAGTCTATGCGGCTATTCACATGGCCGTTCTTTTAACGGCCAGTGAATAGCGTCCGTTCAAAAATAGGACATGTCCTATTTCAGTCCATTTCCACGGCCAGACGGACCCCATTGAAATTTATGGGACCCAGTTTAACCCCTTAAGGACCGGTCTCATTTTCAACTTCAGGACCAGGCCATTTTTTGCAAATCTGGCCCGTGTCACTTTATGTGGCGATAACTTTAAAACGCTTTGACTTATCCAGGCCATTCTGAGATCGTTTCTTCGTCACATATTGTACTTTATGACACTGGTAAAATGAAGTAAAAAAAATTCATTTTTATTTATAAAAAATACCAAATTTGCCAACAATTAGCAAATTTCCAAGTTTCAATTTCTCTACTTCTATAATACATATTAATACCTACAAAAATAGTCATTACTTTACATTCCCCATATGTCAACCTCATGTTAGGATCATTTTGAGAATGACATTTTATTTTTTGGGGACGTTACAAGGCTTAGAAGTTTAGAAGTAAATCTTGAAATTTCTCAGAAATTTTCAAAAACCAACTTTTTAAGGACCAGTTCAGGTCTGAAGTCACTTTGTGAAGCTTACATGATAGAAACCACCCAAAAATGACCCCATTCTAGAAACTACACCCCTCAAGGTATTCAAAACAGATTTTACAAACGTCTGCCCCATAGAAATGAATGGGTTCATGGGCCGCGCATGCGCGGCACGCTCCCATTAACTTCTATGGGAGAGGCGGGGATTAGCGCTTGGTGGTGGACAGATCCCGGGAAATCTGGGGTCCTCCAGCCACAGCGCTCCCCGCTCCGTTCTCGATATAAG
Source organism: Bufo bufo (assembly GCF_905171765.1). Classification (NCBI taxonomy): domain Eukaryota; kingdom Metazoa; phylum Chordata; class Amphibia; order Anura; family Bufonidae; genus Bufo; species Bufo bufo. Next base: position 247,557,354 of record NC_053389.1, on the reverse strand, counting down.
TGCGGGTCCCAGCGGTGGGACCCGCACCTATCAGACAATGGGGGCATATCCTAGCGATTGGCCCCCATTGTCTAAGATGGTAATACCCCTTTAAGCCATGAACAGAATGAATAGGGGGGAGATTTATAATTTCCCTTATTTCTGAAAAGTGGCGTTAAAAAGTTGCAAACTATGGGCCAGATTTATCATTACACTTACATCTTACTCCACTCTTGTCCAAAGTCACTTATGGCTAAGTCTGATTTATTAATGGTCCTTTAATACTGTGATAAATGTGGTTTGACGGTAGCAGTTTATCCTTCAGTAAGCGGCTTTAGAAAAGTCGCACGTCTTTACGAAAAAGTTGCATGTTCTATTAAAAAGTCGCATAAGATAAGAATGGTCTTCACTGGAGTGAAATTGCGCAATTTTTTGTGACTTTTTAAATTGTCGCAATAGTAAATCTGTCTAGAGATTAATTTACATAAGAAAACACGGCCACTTTCAGAAAACTGGCGAGCATAGCGCAGAACCAATAAAAGTTGCAAATTTTTGCGCAGCTTTAGCAATTGCGCAAAACTTTGCGACTTTTTCACTCCATTATTTTGACTTAAGCTAATGATAAATTTGGCCCTATGTGTTTGCGACTTTTTAACTGTGCCTTAAAAGAAAGGGGGGGGGGGGCGTGACAGTGGCCAGTAGGGGGTGTGACCAGTCGCCCCAACAAATTTCTGTTCATTTTGACCAGTTTTCTGACTCAAATGAAGCCAGCCGGAATCGTCTTCTTTCTTCTTCTTTCAGGACCTGCAAAAGGACCTTTGATGATGTAATCGCGCTCACCACGTGGTGAATGCGGTGATGTCAGCGCAGGTCCTGCTGAATGAAGATAGAAGATCCTTCTATCTTCATTCAGCAGGACCTGCGCTGATGTCACCATGCTCACCATGTGGTGAGCGCGATTACATCATCAAAGGTCCTTTTGCAGGTCCTGAAAGAAGAAGAAAGAAGACGATTCCGGCTGCGCGAACAACAGGATGAGGTGAGTTAATATTTTTTCTTTTTTAACCCCTCAATCGACATTTTAGTAAGCATTCTGTATTAAGAATGCCATTATTTTCCTTGATAACCATGTTATAAGGGAAAATAATACAGTGATTAGACTTTAATGGGGTCCGGGGTTGCTCATTCCTATCATCTCCTAGCAACCATACGTGAAAATTGCACCGCATCCGCACTTGCTTGCGGATGCTTGCGATTTTCACGCAGAACCATTAATTTCTATGGGGCCTGCGTTGCATGAAAAACGCAGAATATATAACATGCTGCGTTAAAGTGATGCGTTAAAACCACCGCTCATCTGCACAGCCCCATTGAAGTGAATGGGTCCAGATTCAGTGCGGGTGCAATGCGTTCACCTCACGCATTGCACCCGCGCGGAATTCTCGCCCTTCCTTCACACTAGCGTCAGCAGGGTCCGGCAGGCTGTTCCCCTGCCGGATCCGTGCTAACGCTAGCCAACGAGTGCCGTTGGAAGTCCGCTCTGGCCCCATTCACTGATGCCCAGCACGCTGCGTTTTTTGTCCGGCCACCTCTCGGGATGTTTGCCGTGCTGTGGCCTCATCTCCGACCTGTCCCCATTAAAGTGAATGGGGCCAGAGCGGACTTCCGGCGGTACTCGTGGGCTACTGTTAGCACGGATCATTGTATACAGTGTACAGGGGGTCACGGATCTCTATATGCAGTGGTATGGATCACCATATACAGAGTGCAGGAAGGAGAGGGCACACAGTTATAGATGGCGAGACCAGTGACTGCTGCTATCACTGACCTCAGCCATACTGACAGCTCACAAGGGGTTAAAGCTTCTGAACTGTTGGTTTGGCTGTAATATCATGTCTGTGATAATAACACAGTGCAGAGGGGCCATAACCAGGACAGACACTGGGATTGCTCACAGTTTGTGGTCCACAGCGCTGCCCTGGCTCTGCTACATCCTCACATGTTGGCAGGATCCTCTCAGTACAGGGGAAACAGAGGGGGTAGAGCCTGCAGTCAGATCATCCATCACAGCTTCTCCTCAGTCTCCCTAACAAGTGTCCCTGCTAAGCCCTTGCCAGCCCTGCACAACCAGGAGTGCCAGTCACAGAAGGAAAGCACCTCTGGTACAAGCAGGGTGCTTTAGGACCCAGACCATGGCAGGTGCAGGGATGGACCAGACAGGCAGCTGTGACAGCAGGACAGGAGGGGGCATGGTGATAGCAGGACAGGAGGGGGCGTGGTGAGAGCAGGACAGGAGGGGGCGTGGTGAGAGCAGGACAGGAGGGGGCATGGTGAGAGCAGGACAGGAAGTGACGTGGTGAGAGGACAGGAGGGGGCGTGGTGAGAGCAGGACAGGAGGGGGCGTGGTGAGAGCAGGACAGGAGGGGGCGTGGTGAGAGCAGGACAGGAGGGGGCGTGGTGAGAGCAGGACAGGAGGGGGCGTGGTGAGAGCAGGACAGGAGGGGACGTGGTGAGAGCAGGACAGGAAGCGACGTGGTGAGAGCAGGACAGGAGGGGACATGGTGAGAGCAGGACAGGAGAGGGCCTGGTGAGAGCAGGACAGGAGAGGGCCTGGTGAGAACAGGACAGGAGGGGGCGTGGTGAGAACAGGACAGGAGGGGGCGTGGTGAGAGCAGGACAGGAGGGGGCGTGGTGAGAGCAGGAAAGGAAGTGACGTGGTGAGAGGACAGGAGGGGGCGTGGTGAGAGCAGGACAGGAGGGGGCGTGGTGAGAGCAGGACAGGAGGTTGCGTGGTGAGAGCAGGACAGGAGGGGGCGTGGTGAGAGCAGGACAGGAGGGGACGTGGTGAGAGCAGGACAGGAAGCGACGTGGTGAGAGCAGGACAGGAGGGGACATGGTGAGAGCAGGACAGGAGAGGGCCTGGTGAGAGCAGGACAGGAGAGGGGCTGGTGAGAACAGGACAGGAGGGGGCGTGGTGAGAACAGGACAGGAGGGGGCGTGGTGAGAGCAGGACAGGAGGGGGCGTGGTGAGAGCAGGACAGGAGGGGGCGTGGTGAGAGCAGGACAGGAGGGGGCGTGGTGAGAGCAGGACAGGAGGGGGCGTGGTGAGAGCAGGACAGGAGGGGGCGTGGTGAGAGCAGGACAGGAGGGGACATGGTGAGAGGAGGACAGGAAGCGACGTGGTGAGAGCAGGACAGAAGGGGGCGTGGTGAGAGCAGGACAGGAGGGGACATGGTGAGAGGAGGACAGGAAGCGACGTGGTGAGAGCAGGACAGAAGGGGGCGTGGTGAGAGCAGGACAGGAAGCGACATGGTGAGAGCAGGACAGAAGGGGGCGTGGTGAGAGCAGGACAGGAAGCGACATGGTGAGAGCAGGACAGGAGGGGGCGTTTTGAGAGCAGGACAGGAGGGGGCGTGGTGAGAGCAGGACGGGAGGGGGCGTGGTGAGAGCAGGACAGGAGGGGGCGTGGTGAGAGCAGGACAGGAGGGGGCGTGGTGAGAGCAGGACAGGAGGGGGCGTTTTGAGAGCAGGACAGGAGGGGGCGTTTTGAGAGCAGGACAGGAGGGGGCGTGGTGAGAGCAGGACAGGAGGGGGCGTGGTGAGAGCAGGACAGGAAGCGACATGGTGAGAGCAGGACAGGAGGGGGCGTTTTGAGAGCAGGACAGGAGGGGGCGTGGTGAGAGCAGGACAGGAAGCGACATGGTGAGAGCAGGACAGGAGGGGGCGTGGTGAGAGCAGGACAGGAGGGGACGTGGTGAGAGCAGGACAGGAGGGGACGTGGTGAGAGCAGGACAGGAGGGGACGTGGTGAGAGCAGGACAGGAGGGGGCGTGGTGAGAGCAGGACAGGAGGGGGCGTGGTGAGAGCAGGACAGGAAGCGACATGGTGAGAGCAGGATAGGAGGGGGCGTTTTGAGAGCAGGACAGGAGGGGGCGTGGTGAGAGCAGGACAGGAGGGGGCGTGGTGAGAGCAGGACAGGAGGGGACGTGGTGAGAGCAGGACAGGAGGGGGCGTGGTGAGAGCAGGACAGGAAGCGACATGGTGAGAGCAGGACAGGAGGGGGCGTTTTGAGAGCAGGACAGGAGGGGGCGTGGTGAGAGCAGGACAGGAGGGGACGTGGTGAGAGCAGGACAGGAGGGGACGTGGTGAGAGCAGGACAGGAGGGGGCGTGGTGAGAGCAGGACAGGAAGCGACATGGTGAGAGCAGGACAGGAGGGGACGTGGTGAGAGCAGGACAGGAGGGGGCGTGGTGAGAGCAGGACAGGAAGCGACATGGTGAGAGCAGGACAGGAGGGGGCGTTTTGAGAGCAGGACAGGAGGGGGCGTGGTGAGAGCAGGACAGGAGGGGACGTGGTGAGAGCAGGGCAGGAGGGGACGTGGTGAGAGCAGGACAGGAGGGGGCGTGGTGAGAGCAGGACAGGAGGGGACGTGGTGAGAGCAGGACAGGAGGGGACGTGGTGAGAGCAGGACAGGAAGCGACGTGGTGAGAGCAGGACAGGAAGCGACGTGGTGAGAGCAGGACAGGAGGGGACATGGTGAGAGCAGGACAGGAGAGGGCCTGGTGAGAGCAGGACAGGAGGGGGCCTGGTGAGAACAGGACAGGAGGGGGCGTGGTGAGAACAGGACAGGAGGGGGCGTGGTGAGAGCAGGACAGGAGGGGGCGTGGTGAGAGCAGGACAGGAGGGGGCGTGGTGAGAGCAGGAAAGGAGGGGGCGTGGTGAGAGCAGGAAAGGAGGGGGCGTGGTGAGAGCAGGACAGGAGGGGGCGTGGTGAGAGCAGGACAGGAGGGGGCGTGGTGAGAGCAGGACAGGAGGGGGCGTGGTGAGAGCAGGACAGGAGGGGGCGTGGTGAGAGCAGGACAGGAGGGGGCGTGGTGAGAGCAGGACAGGAGGGGACATGGTGAGAGGAGGACAGGAAGCGACGTGGTGAGAGCAGGACAGAAGGGGGCGTGGTGAGAGCAGGACAGGAAGCGACATGGTGAGAGCAGGACAGGAGGGGGCGTGGTGAGAGCAGGACAGGAGGGGGCGTGGTGAGAGCAGGACAGGAGGGGGCGTGGTGAGAGCAGGACAGGAGGGGGCGTGGTGAGAGCAGGACAGGAGGGGGCGTGGTGAGAGCAGGACAGGAAGCGACATGGTGAGAGCAGGACAGGAGGGGGCGTTTTGAGAGCAGGACAGGAGGGGGCGTGGTGAGAGCAGGACAGGAAGCGACATGGTGAGAGCAGGACAGGAGGGGGCGTTTTGAGAGCAGGACAGGAGGGGGCGTTTTGAGAGCAGGACAGGAGGGGGCGTGGTGAGAGCAGGACAGGAGGGGACGTGGTGAGAGCAGGACAGGAGGGGACGTGGTGAGAGCAGGACAGGAGGGGACGTGGTGAGAGCAGGACAGGAGGGGGCGTGGTGAGAGCAGGACAGGAAGCGACATGGTGAGAGCAGGATAGGAGGGGGCGTTTTGAGAGCAGGACAGGAGGGGGCGTGGTGAGAGCAGGACAGGAGGGGGCGTGGTGAGAGCAGGACAGGAGGGGGCGTGGTGAGAGCAGGACAGGAGGGGGCGTTTTGAGAGCAGGACAGGAGGGGGCGTGGTGAGAGCAGGACAGGAAGCGACATGGTGAGAGCAGGACAGGAGGGGGCGTTTTGAGAGCAGGACAGGAGGGGGCGTGGTGAGAGCAGGACAGGAGGGGGCGTTTTGAGAGCAGGACAGGAGGGGGCGTTTTGAGAGCAGGACAGGAGGGGGCGTTTTGAGAGCAGGACAGGAGGGGGCGTGGTGAGAGCAGGACAGGAGGGGACGTGGTGAGAGCAGGACAGGAGGGGACGTGGTGAGAGCAGGACAGGAGGGGACGTGGTGAGAGCAGGACAGGAGGGGGCGTGGTGAGAGCAGGACAGGAAGCGACATGGTGAGAGCAGGACAGGAGGGGGCGTTTTGAGAGCAGGACAGGAGGGGGCGTGGTGAGAGCAGGACAGGAGGGGGCGTGGTGAGAGCAGGACAGGAGGGGGCGTGGTGAGAGCAGGACAGGAGGGGGCGTTTTGAGAGCAGGACAGGAGGGGGCGTGGTGAGAGCAGGACAGGAAGCGACATGGTGAGAGCAGGACAGGAGGGGGCGTTTTGAGAGCAGGACAGGAGGGGGCGTGGTGAGAGCAGGACAGGAGGGGGCGTTTTGAGAGCAGGACAGGAGGGGGCGTGGTGAGAGCAGGACAGGAGGGGACGTGGTGAGAGCAGGACAGGAGGGGACGTGGTGAGAGCAGGACAGGAGGGGGCGTGGTGAGAGCAGGACAGGAAGCGACATGGTGAGAGCAGGATAGGAGGGGGCGTTTTGAGAGCAGGACAGGAGGGGGCGTGGTGAGAGCAGGACAGGAGGGGACGTGGTGAGAGCAGGACAGGAGGGGGCGTGGTGAGAGCAGGACAGGAAGCGACATGGTGAGAGCAGGACAGGAGGGGGCGTTTTGAGAGCAGGACAGGAGGGGGCGTGGTGAGAGCAGGACAGGAGGGGACGTGGTGAGAGCAGGACAGGAGGGGACGTGGTGAGAGCAGGACAGGAGGGGACGTGGTGAGAGCAGGACAGGAGGGGGCGTGGTGAGAGCAGGACAGTAAGCGACATGGTGAGAGCAGGATAGGAGGGGGCGTTTTGAGAGCAGGACAGGAGGGGGCGTGGTGAGAGCAGGACAGGAGGGGGCGTGGTGAGAGCAGGACAGGAGGGGGCGTGGTGAGAGCAGGACAGGAGGGGGCGTGGTGAGAGCAGGACAGGAGGGGGCGTGGTGAGAGCAGGACAGGAGGGGGCGTGGTGAGAGCAGGACAGGAGGGGGCGTTTTGAGAGCAGGACAGGAGGGGGCGTGGTGAGAGCAGGACAGGAAGCGACATGGTGAGAGCAGGACAGGAGGGGGCGTTTTGAGAGCAGGACAGGAGGGGGCGTTTTGAGAGCAGGACAGGAGGGGGCGTGGTGAGAGCAGGACAGGAAGCGACATGGTGAGAGCAGGACAGGAGGGGGCGTTTTGAGAGCAGGACAGGAGGGGGCGTGGTGAGAGCAGGACAGGAGGGGACGTGGTGAGAGCAGGACAGGAGGGGACGTGGTGAGAGCAGGACAGGAGGGGGCGTGGTGAGAGCAGGACAGGAGGGGACGTGGTGAGAGCAGGACAGGAGGGGACGTGGTGAGAGCAGGACAGGAGGGGGCGTGGTGAGAGCAGGACAGGAAGCGACATGGTGAGAGCAGGATAGGAGGGGGCGTTTTGAGAGCAGGACAGGAGGGGGCGTGGTGAGAGCAGGACAGGAGGGGACGTGGTGAGAGCAGGACAGGAGGGGGCGTGGTGAGAGCAGGACAGGAAGCGACATGGTGAGAGCAGGACAGGAGGGGGTGTTTTGAGAGCAGGACTGGAGGGGGCGTGGTGAGAGCAGGACAGGAGGGGACGTGGTGAGAGCAGGACAGGAGGGGACGTGGTGAGAGCAGGACAGGAGGGGACGTGGTGAGAGCAGGACAGAAGGGGGCGTGGTGAGAGCAGGACAGGAGGGGGCGTGGTGAGAGCAGGACAGGAGGGGGCGTGGTGAGAGCAGGACAGGAGGGGGCGTGGTGAGTGCAGGATAGGAGGGGGTGTGGCTGCCAATAGCAGGAAAACCAGGCAGATCTGCTCAAGAAAATATATTAGTAAGTGTAATATCTACCTACTTTTTTTTATAGTTTTAATAAGTGCTAACAGAGTGGCCAACCCCTTTAAACATGGTTCCTCAGGATAGGTCATCAATATCTGATTGGTGAAGGTTAGACTCCTGCCACCCCCACAATCAGCTGCTGGCTTGTGAGGTTGGTAACATGGCCTTTGTGAAGGTAAGTACTATTTAAAGGCTATGGACACCTGTGTGCACTAAAAATCAATAACCCCATATCTTACCGTAATGCAGTATATAATAAAATTGCACTTGTTTGTTTACTGGTATCAGCGTTGCTTCACATGCTCTCAGAAATGCTCTTCTACGAGTTTTGCTCATGCTGTCATCTCCTGTGAGGCTCTGTGAACGTTCCTGTTGCTTTCACATGCACCAGCACAAGCTCTGCTGCCCCGCTCCCACATCCTGTGACATAGCACAGCTAACAGCCACTTACATACAGGCTGCTGGAACTTGAGAGTAACTTGGTAGTAAGATTTCATTCCAATCCACAACATGGTGAGTCTTACAGTATGCTACAACCTATAATTAGCAGATCTATTTCTCACTTTCCATTCTGTAGAAAGTCCATTATTTGTAGACACAATAGATATTTCTGCTGGTAATGTTAGTGCAGCGATCTACAGTTAGAAACATGGTGTTATAAGCAGGATATAGATCTCATTACTGACAGCTCTCACTACCTGCACTCTCTTCTGACTACAGTATTGTGTGCAGTCCACACAGTGAACTGTCACTTTCCCCACACAGATTTGTACAGTGTGACTTGTGTTTCAAGTTCGGCGTATAGGTAACCTACTATATTACAATAAGCTTGAAAAAATGATTATATTGTTCACAGTGGACGGTGGTGTATATAGTAATAGTCTCATTAGTGCACTAGTCATGTGATATATGTAGTGGTGGTCTCATTAGTGCAGTGGTGGATATAATTATGAAGTTATACACTGGTGTGTGTATCTGGAAAAAAAATTCTGTGCAGTATTTTTATATTTTTTATTTTATTTTTGAGAGTTTATATTATTAACCACTTGCAGCAACTGTAACGCCGAAAGGCGTCATCGCGGCGGCTCCCCCAGGCTACGCTAACGCCGATTGGCGTCATCTCGCGTGAGCCGAGATTTCCTGTGAACGCGCGCACGCTCACAGGAACGGAAGGTAAGAGAGTGGATCTCCAGCCTGCCAGCGGCGATCGTTCGCTGGCAGGCTGGAGATGTGATTTTTTTAACCCCTAACAGGTATATTAGACGCTGTTTTGATAACAGCGTCTAATATACCTGCTACCTGGTCCTCTGGTGGTCCCCTTTGTTTGGATCGACCACCAGAGGACACAGGTAGCTCAGTAATATGTTGCACCAAGCACCACTACACTACACCACCCCCCCCCCCCCGTCACTTATTAACCCCTTATTCACCCTTGATCACCCCTGATCACCCCATATAGACTCCCTGATCACCCCCCTGTCATTGATCACCCCCCTGTAAAGCTCCATTCAGATGTCCGTATGATTTTTACGGATCCACTGATAGATGGATCGGATCCGCAAAACGCATACGGACGTCTGAATGGAGCCTTACAGGGGCGTGATTAATGACTGTGGTGATCACCCCATATAGACTCCCTGATCACCCCCCTGTCATTGATTACCCCCCTGTCAAGCTCCATTCAGATGTCCGCATGATTTTTACGGATCCACTGATAAATGGATCGGATCCGCAAAACGCATACGGACGTCTGAATGGAGCCTTACAGGGGCGTGATTAATGACTGTGGTGATCACCCCATATAGACTCCCTGATCACCCCCCTGTCATTGATTACCCCCCTGTCAAGCTCCATTCAGATGTCCGCATGATTTTTACGGATCCACTGATAAATGGATCGGATCCGCAAAACGCATACGGACGTCTGAATGGAGCCTTACAGGGGCGTGATCAATGACTGTGGTGATCACCCCATATAGACTCCCTGATCACCCCCCTGTCATTGATCACCCCCCTGTAAAGCTCCATTCAGATGTCCGCATGATTTTTACGGATCCACTGATAGATGGATCGGATCCGCAAAACGCATATGGACGTCTGAATGGAGCCTTACAGGGGCGTGATCAATGACTGTGGTGATCACCCCATATAGACTCCCTGATCACCCCCCTGTCATTGATTACCCCCCTGTCATTGATCACCCCCCTGTAAAGCTCCATTCAGACGTCCGCATGATTTTTACGGATCCACTGATAGATGGATCGGATCCGCAAAACACATACAGGCGTCTCCCTGGAGCCTTCCAGGGGGGGTGATCACCCTATATAGACTCCCTGATCACCCCCCTGTCATTGATCACCCCCCCTGTCAGGCTGCATTCAGATGTCCGTATGATTTTTACGGATCCACGGATACATGGATCGGATCCGCAAAACACATACGGACATCTGAATGGAGCCTTATAGGGGGGTGATCAATGACAGGGGGGTGATCACCCCATATAGACTCCCTGATCACCCCCCTGTCATTGATCACCCCCCTGTCATCAGGGCCGTCTTTAATATTGATTGGACCCTGGGCAAAAATTTACTTGGGCCCCCTGGATCCCGCCTTCCCACACCTTAGCAGGCAATCACGCCCTCCACCACAACACACACAAAAAAAATCCACACATCTGGTAGAGTACAGTGAATGACTGTAAATACTTCCAGTTCTGGAGACTCCAGCGGCTCAGGATCAGTGCTCTGGGCAGCTGGGCTCAGGCTGTAAGTGGGCACCGCTCTGTAGGAAGGAGACCGGGGCTCGGCTCACCCTAGTGTTACAGTGCACCCCAGCACCCCACAGTATGCAGTATAGCACCCTATAGTATACAGCACCACACAGTATGCAGTATAGCACCCCACACTATACAGTACCCCACAGTATATAGTAGAGCAGTATAGCAGCCCACAGTATACAACACCTCACAGTATACAGTAGAGCAGTATAGCACCTCACCGTATACAGCACCCCAAACTATACACGATACAGCACCCCACACTATACAGTACAGCAGTATAGAACTCCACAATATACAGCACCCACAGTATACTGTATACAGCCCCCCACAGTATACAGTACAGCAGTATAGCACTCCACAATATACAGTATACAGCCCTCCCACAGTATACAGCCCCCCACAGTATACAGTACAGCAGTATAGCATTCCACAATATACAGCCCCCCACACTATACAGCACCCCACAGTATACAGGCCCCCACAGTATACAGGCCCCCACAGTATACAGGCCCCCACACTATACAGCCCCCCACACTATACAGGCCCCCACAGTATACAGGCCCCCACACTATACAGGCCCCCACACTATACAGCCCCCCACACTATACAGGCCCCCACAGTATACAGCCCCCCACAGTATACAGCCCCCCCACAGTATACAGGCCCCCCACAGTATACAGCCCCCCACAGTATACAGGCCCCCACACTATACAGCCCCCCACACTATACAGCCCCCCACACTATACAGCCCCCCTCAGTATACAGCCCCCCACACTATACAGCCCCCCACACTATACAGCCCCCCACACTATACAGCCCCCCACACTATACAGCCCCCCACAGATTACAGGCCCCCACACTATACAGCTCCCCACACTATACAGCTCCCCACACTATACAGCCCCCCACACTATACAGCCCCCCACAGATTACAGGCCCCCACACTATACAGCTCCCCACACTATACAGCTCCCCACACTATACAGCCCCCCACAGTATACAGGCCCCCACAGTATACAGCCCCCCACAGTATACAGCCCCCCACAGTATACAGGCCCCTACAGTATACAGCCCACACAGTATACAGGCCCCCACAGTATACAGGCCCCCACAGTATACAGCCCCCCACAGTATACAGCCCCCCACAGTATACAGGCCCCTACAGTATACAGCCCCCCACAGTATACAGCCCCCCATAGTATACAGGCCCCCACAGTATACAGGCCCCCACACTATACAGCCCCCCACAGTATATAGCCCCCCATACTATACAGCCCCCCACAGTATACAGGCCCCCACACTATACAGGCCCCCACACTATACAGCACCCCACTATACAGTAGTTTACAGTATATTAGCATAACAGCCCCTGTCACCTTTTTCTGATGTAATCTTCACAAAAAAAAGCTCCACAGTTAAGGCAACACTCCTGGTAAGATCTTGATGACCTCATAGCCATGTGAAAAGTAATATTGCTAGGTTACTGGTCACATGGTGATGATGTCATCTAAGGTCCTAGAGAATCACAGCTCACAGTACGCTGCCTGGAGTGTCGGCAGGCAGGCATGGCATGGCAGCACCCCCTGTGTAGCTGACAGTCTGACACCCGGGGCAGTGGCTAGGAGGGCTCAAGAGGCAGCTGCCTTGGGCCCCCCAGGAGCAACTGGGCCCGGGGCAGCTGCCCCTTTTGCCCCTTGGTAAAGACGGCCCTGCCTGTCATTGATCACCCCCCTGTCATTGATCACCCCTCTGTAAGGCTCCATTCAGACATTTTTTGGCCCAAGTTAGCGGAAATTATTATTTTTTTCTTACAAAGTCTCATATTCCACTAACTTGTGTCAAAAAATAAAATCTCACATGAAGTCACCGTACCCCTCACGGAATCCAAATGCGTAAATTTTTTTTGACATTTATATTCCAGACTTCTTCTCACGCTTTAGGGCCCCTAGAATGCCAGGGCAGTATAAATACCCCACGTGACCCCATTTCGGAAAGAAGACACCCCCAGGTATTCCGTGAGGGGCATATTGAGTCCATGAAAGATTGAAATTTTTGTCCCAAGTTAGCGGAAAGGGAGACTTTGTGAGAAAAAATAAAATAAAATCAATTTCCGCTAACTTGTGCCAAAAAAAAAAAAATTTCTATGAACTCGCCATGCCCCTCATTGAATACCTTGGGGTGTCTTCTTTCCAAAATGGGGTCACATGTGGGGTATTTATACTGCCCTGGCATTTTAGGGGCCCTAAAGCGTGAGAAGAAGTCTGGGATCCAAATGTCTAAAAATGCCCTCATAAAAGGAATGTGGGCCCCTTTGCGCATCTAGGCTGCAAAAAAGTGTCACACATCTGGTATCGCCGTACTCAGGAGAAGTTGGGCAATGTGTTTTGGGGTGTCATTTTACATATACCCATGCTGGGTGAGATAAATATCTTGGTCAAATGCCAACTTTGTATAAAAAAATGGGAAAAGTTGTCTTTTGCCGAGATATTTCTCTCACCCAGCATGAGTATATGTAAAAAGACACCCCAAAACACATTGCCCAACTTCTCCTGAATACGGCGATACCACATGTGTGACACTTTTTTGTAGCCTAGGTGGGCAAAGGGGCCCACATTCCAAAGAGCACCTTTAGGATTTCACAGGTCATTTACCTACTTACCACACATTAGGGCCCCTGGAAAATGCCAGGGCAGTATAACTACCCCACAAGTGACCCCATTTTGGAAAGAAGACACCCCAAGGTATTCCGTGAGGGGCATGGCGAGTTCCTAGAATTTTATATTTTTTGTCACAAGTTAGCGGAAAATTATGATTTATTTTTTATTTATTTTTTCCGTACAAAGTCTCATATTCCACTAACTTGTGACAAAAAATAAAAACTTCCATGAACTCACTATGCCCATCACGAAATACCTTGGGGTGTCTTCTTTCCAAAATGGGGTCACTTGTGGGGTAGTTATACTGCCCTGGCATTTTAGGGGCCGAATGCGTGAGAAGTGGTTTGAAATCAAAATCTGTAAAAAATGGCCGGTGAAATCCGAAAGGTGCTCTTTGGGATGTGGGCCCCTTTGCACACCTAGGCTGCAAAAAAGTGTCACACATGTGGTATCTCCGTACTCAGGAGAAGTTGGGCAATGTGTTTTGGGGTGTCATTTTACATATACCCATGCTGGGTGAGATAAATATCTTGGCAAAAGACAACTTTTCCCATTTTTTTTATACAAAGTTGGCATCTGACCAAGATATTTATCTCACCCAGCATGGGTATATGTAAAATGACACCCCAAAACACATTCCCCAACTTCTCCTGAGTACGGCGATACCACATGTGTGGCACTTTTTTGCAGCCTAGGTGGGCAAAGGGGCCCACATTCCAAAGAGCACCTTTCGGATTTCACAGGTCATTTACCTACTTACCACACATTAGGGCCCCTGGAAAATGCCAGGGCAGCATAACTACCCCACAAGTGACCCCATTTTGGAAAGAAGACACCCCAAGGTATTCCGTGAGGGGCATGGCGAGTTCCTAGAATTTTTTATTTTTTGTCACAAGTTAGCGGAAAATTATGATTTTTTAAAAAAAAAATTTTTTCCTTACAAAGTCTCATATTCCACTAACTTGTGACAAAAAATAAAAACTTCCATGAACTCACTATGCCCATCACGAAATACCTGGGGGTGTCTTCTTTCCAAAATGGGGTCACTTGTGGGGTAGTTATACTGCCCTGGCATTCTAGGGGCCCAAATGTGTGGTAATAAGTTTGAAATCAAAATGTGTAAAAAATGACCGGTGAAATCCGAAAGGTGCTCTTTGGAATATGGGCCCCTTTGCCCACCTAGGCTGCAAAAAAGTGTCACACATGTGGTATCTCCGTACTCAGGAGAAGTTGGGGAATGTGTTTTGGGGTGTCATTTTACATATACCCATGCTGGGTGAGAGAAATATCTTGGCAAAAGACAACTTTTCCCATTTTTTTATACAAAGTTGGCATTTGACCAAGATATTTAGTTATACTAATGCCAGGGCAGTATAACTACCCCACAAGTGACCCCATTTTGGAAAGAAGACACCCCAAGGTATTCGCTGATGGGCATAGTGAGTTCATCGAAGTTTTTATTTTTTGTCACAAGTTAGTGGAATATGAGACTTTGTAAGAAAAAAAAAAAAATAAATCATAATTTTCCACTAACTTGTGACAAAAAATAAAAAGTTCTATGAACTTACTATGCCCATCAGCGAATACCTTAGGGTGTCTACTTTCCGAAATGGGGTCATTTGTGGGGTGTTTGTACTGTCTGGGCATTGTAGAACCTCAGAAAACATGACAGGTGCTCAGAAAGTCAGAGCTGCTTCAAAAAGCGGAAATTCACATTTTTGTACCATAGTTTGTAAACGCTATAACTTTTACCCAAACCATTTTTTTTTTTTACCCAAACATTTTTTTTTTATCAAAGACATGTAGAACAATAAATTTAGAGCAAAATTTATATATGGATGTCGTTTTTTTTTTGCAAAATTTTACAACTGAAAGTGAAAAATGTCATTTTTTTGCAAAAAAATCGTTAAATTTCGATTAATACCAAAAAAAGTAAAAATGTCAGCAGCAATGAAATACCACCAAATGAAAGCTCTATTAGTGAGAAGAAAAGGAGGTAACATTCATTTGGGTGGTAAGTTGCATGACCAAACAATAAACCGCTAAAGTTGTGGAGTGCCGATTTGTAAAAAAGGGCCTGGTCTTTAGGGGGGTATAAACCTGTGGTCCTTAAGTGGTTAATGTGTATAATTTGTTAGAGTGAATATACTACTAGTATATCTGATACTGTAGATGTAGTATGTTATTAATATTCATATTTGGTTTCTTTATCTCTTTGTTCACATGAGGTGTATTTGTACAGTGTACTGCAGTGTATTGTCATTCACAGTAAGCCTGATCAGGCTCAGCTATACCATGGCAATCTGGATACCTGTGAAGGTGTACGGTTGCCATGGTAACCATCGGGATGCTGCCATAGCAGAGCAGCAGCCCGATGGGGGAGGGAGCTCCCTCCCTCAGTTTAGCCTTCAAGCATCGGCCGCTACCACAGCAGAGCAGCGGCCCGATGGTTATCCCCTCCATGTGCAATGACCAGGAACGGGTAACGCTGATGCCACTTTAATGCAGACACTCCAATAATCCACAGCACTCGCCAGTAGTTGGTGAAAGAATGGTGATTTATTCACTCTAGTCAGGATCCCTATCTGCGTGCACCATCCGGCTTGAAGCCTGTATACTGGTTTGTAACCAAGTTTGTGGGATAGTAGTGCTGCCAAGCCTTGAGATTTGCCACTTTAATGCAGTGGCTGGGTCAGGTGGATAATATATCCTGTATTTTTCGTGATGCCAATTGCAGAGTGCACAGGGTACTATCCCAGGGCCCTTCCAAGGTGTTATAACGCACGTCCCAGATTAGGAATGCCAAAGTGGTGTAATGGCCTATAATGTCTCTATAGCTTGATGTTAGTTGTGTCACTTTGTCTCCTACCTTTGTACTGCCGGACTCCTGGCTCACTTGCAAAAAATTTGAGTGTAGTGATAGTAGGAGTAATAGAGGAACTTGGCAGAATAAATGATGTCCAGACCTTTAGATGAAGTTCGAACATTGCTTTACTTGAAATAACTTGCATGCAAGCGGTATACAGCTTTAGTCTCTTGGTCCCAGCAGGTTTTGGCAATCATTGGCAGGAATGAATACTTCTGCTTTAAATGTGGAGCTTGCAGGATAAAACGTCTGCTTGGTAGCTCTGTAACTATGGCAGGGTTAGCTTCTGCACTTATCAGGTAACTTTTGCTGTGTGGGGACAGACTAGCTGTGGAAGAATTGGCTACTGATAGGCACTGGACTTATCTCACAGATGGATTCTCAGGGGATGCTTTCTTCCTGGAACTCTGGAGGTTGTCTGTAGTTTCTGCTTTTCTCATCCAGCTGAGCTGAAGGTGCTCAAGCTGGGTATATGGCCAAGTCTCAGCCGATACTAGGTCCTTACTATCTTCCCTATGCAGGGGGTTCTACTGAACGCTATCACACAGCCTTCCCCAACAGGCGTGGCTGGCACACTACTCTAACTTCCTTCTCCACCCATGCTGCAGGATGTGGGACCAGCCCACCTCTCCACAGGGGGGGAGCTAAGCTGAAATAATCCATTCCAGCTCAGATATACCAAACACTAAACTATACTTGCTAATGAGTTTCTGCCACCTACTGGTAACCAGGCAATTACATGAACAATTGCATTTAACATGGTTTTATATGCACATTTGTGGAGGACATAATATAAATTACATCAGATGACAGTATAAAGGCTCTCAGGAGATAGTAGCGGAGTAGAGGAGTGTAGTAACACAACTCTGGGGTGTTACACATGCAGCGGCATGGAAGGGGTTAAATAGCCGACAAGCGAATGGGGCTTGTTCCTCACCAGCCATCCTGAAGGAAGGGGGGGTGGGCTTGTTGCCTCGCCGGCCCATCCTGAAGGAAAGGGGGGGGGGGGGGGATTTTGTTGCAGCGCCGGCCATCCTGAAAGGGTGGGGGTGGCTTGTTGCCACATCGGCCATCGTGAAGGGGTGGGGGGGGGGGGGGGGGGTGATAGCTTGTATGGAGGTGAGGACAGCCATCCTACACGGCGGAGGAAGGGGGAGAGAGGGACGGCATCGGGCCGCTGCCACAGCAGAGCAGCGGCCCGATGATTAGCCCCTTCCATACAGCGGTCCCTAAGGACCATGGCATGGAAGGGGTTATATGTGATAAGTTACGTGGTTACGACTAAGGACTTCGTCTGAAACGCGTCAACAGAGTACCGCTTGTGTCTGCATTGTCTGTACGTAGATTTATGTTGCTGTAATAAATGGAAGATTTCTACTGCAAAGCATCTACAGTGCCAGATTTTTTTCTTCTTCTTATCACGTTTTAGATCCCCTGGTCCTTCCGTGCACGCGGAGTATTTATGCACAGGTGAGCTGGAATTATAACTTATCACATATATACCACAGGACTGTTTTTCCGTGCTTCACCGCTTATTTGCTTAGTAGAACTTCCTTGCAACACTCCTTGTTCATTTAAACATACGGACTTGCTTTCACCTATGGAAGGGGTTATGTCTGCAGTTTGAAGCAGACTGTCAGCTGTATGTTACAGCTGACAGCAAAGGTCACACTACATTTTTTTTCAGAAGAGTAAAAATACTCCTCTTAACAATTTTGAGGAGTATTTTTAGTCGAGTAGTACAAATTTTTGCGATAATTCACATATATAATGCAAAGGCCCACATAACGTTATGAGGCTGATATTTCTGCAGGGAAACCATTGCTAGTCTCCTATGCAGAAATAAATGTAGACAATTTTACATTTATCCAAAATCATACACTAGACATAAGACCTCTGCTGCCATACACAGCGCCCACCTGACACTACTATATACATATTACATACACAGCTCTCCCACATGCCCATTACACAGATAGTTTACTATATACACATTGCACACACAGCTCTGCTACATGTCCATTACACAGATAGAACTACTGTGTGCACATTACACACAGAAAACTGTACAATAGACGGGTTACACTGACATAGCCCTGCTTTATACACACCTTCCATACATAAAGTACTTCTGCATTCTCTACCAGCACAGTCCTACACAGAGCCTGTGTTCCCCTAACTCCTCCCACACACATGGCTGATCACATGACTGCAACCACAAATGGGGGGGGGGGGGGGGGGGAGGTAGAGGGAGCTACATGCAATGTGCCTGGTTAACCAGCAGGTGGCAGCGTAAATGGCAAAGCTATCCTTAGAGAGAATGGAACTTACCATTCCATTCTCCCCTCTTTGGGCATAAGTGGGCCAGTCCTGCTTGCTACCAGAAGGAGGTGGGGCAGTTCTGGTTGAGACCCCATGTTGGAGCTGCCAGGATTCAAACCTACTTTTTGGACGAACTTAAGTCCGACTACAAGAGTTAAGTGCAACATAGCTGGGGTCCTAGGTTCGAATCCGACCAAGGGCAACATCTACATGGAGTTTGTACGTTCTCCCCATGTTTGCGTGGGTTTCCTCCCACACTCCAAAGACATACTGATAGGGACCTTAGATTGTGAGTCCCATTGGGGACAGTTGGATGATAATGTCTGTAAAGCGCTGCGGAATATAGTAGCGCTATATAAAATGCATAAAATAAATAAATAAAGAGGAAATGAAGACACCAAGTGAGCTTGTCAGTACAGCAGAGTGAGAGAAAGATATAGCAAAGTTTAGTTTACCTGCCAGTTTAATGCTAAAGCCTGCTGGAACCAAGACAAAGCCTGAAACAGTTTGGATAAACGTTTAAAGTAAAGCCGCCATTGAACTTCATCTCATGGTCTGGACTCAAGTTATTTCTTCAAATCCCTCAATTATTCCCCCTATTTATTGCTTCGGAGCCAAAGCCCAACAATTTAGGCTGCAACATACCACTCTGTATTTCCTACACCTGGGACGCGATAGGAAGGGCAATCCTGGCACATATGAACATGGGACCAACACAGATAGCTTCAGCTGCCAAGCGCACATGTAACAGGTCAGCCAGTTTCATAAGTACAAATCTGCTGACAGATGCACCTATTTAATCGCTAAAACTCCACATCATAGAGGCTCAACTTCTTTAGGTCAGTGCTCCACAACCTGTTGCTCTCCAGTTGCAGGTTGTCACTCACAACTTTCACTACATCTAAAGGAATTTTTTTTTTTTTTAACCTGGAACTTGATGAGTGCCAGATTATCAGATGTTCTAGCTAGTCGTTGAAAAGCATATGGAATTCACTGTAAAGCTGGAATCGCACATGCAGGTTCTGATGAAGTGTTTCAAGCCAAAGCCAGTAGTGGATCCTCAGAATGGAGACGTATACGTACTTCCACTATATTTCCTGTTCCTTTTAAACATACTTCTGGCATGGTCTCAAAAACCTGCATCAAAAACTGCATGTGCGATTTCAGCCTAATGGGACGTTCAAACTGCAGCTTTTTAAATGGAATTTCAGCACAGACAGCTGAAATTTGGCTAAAATCCCGCCAATGGACGTGTCCTTTCGGCCTCCCATACATCTCAACTGGATGCAGCGCTGAGGATCGCGAAGCGGCGGCTTAAAGCCACGGCAGCGCCAAGAAGGGACATGTCCACGAGCCTCAGCACTGCCACTCCTATGTATAGGAAGCAGAGAGGACGCAGCAGTTGGTGGGTTCTTGGCGAGGCTGTCCGCGCCAAAATTCCACTTAACCCCTTAGCGCAGTACGCTGTACATGTATGTCGGGGGATGCATTGCCAGAATGCATTCCGCCGTACATGCACGGCGGGATGATCGGGCGCGCATGCTACCTGGTAGCCAGGCCCCTGCTGTATCCGTCGGCATCGCTGTTTACAGCGATGCCGGCGGATTAACCCCTTCTATGCCGCTGTCTGTGCTGACCGCGACATAGAAGTGTATTAACCTGCTCTATAAAAATATCACATGACCTAACCCCTCAGGTAAATACCGTAAAAAAAAAATACAAATAAAAAAGGGTGTAAAAAAAGCCATTTTTTGTCACCTTACATCACAAAAAGTGTAATAGCAAGCGACCAAAAAGTCATACGCACCCCAAAATAGTGCCAATCAAACCGTCATCTCATCCCGAAAAAATTAATAAAAACTATGGCTTTCAGAATGTGGAGACACTAAAGAATCTTTTTTTTTTTTTTTTTTTTAATGCTTTGTTATGTAAAACTGAAACAAACAACCAAAAAAAGTAGTCATACTTGGTATTGTCGCATCCGTGACAACCTGCTCTATAAAAATACCACATGATCTAACCTGTCAGATGAATGTTGTAAATAACAAAAAATAAAAACAGCTATTTCTTGTTATCTTGCCTCATAAAAAGTGTAATATAGAGCAACAGAAAATCATATGTACCCTAAAATAGTACCAACAAAACTGCCACCCTATCCCGTAGTTTCTAAAATGGGGTCACTTTTTTGGAGTTTCTACTCTAGGGGTGCATCAGGGCGGCTTCAAATGGGACATGGTGTCAAAAAACCAGTCCAGCAAAATCTGCCTTCCAAAAACCATATGGCATTCCTTTCCTTCTGTGCCCTGCCGTGTGCCCGTACAGCAGTTTACGACCACATATAGGGGTGTTTCTGTAAACTACAGAATCATAGCCATAAATATTGAGTTTTGTTTGGCTGTTAACCCTTGCTTTGTAACTGGAAAAAAATTATTAAAATGGAAAATCTGCCCAAAAAGTGAAATTTTATCTCTATTTTCCATTAATTCTTGTGGAACACCTAAAGGGTTAACAAAGTTTGTAAAACCAGTTTTGAATACCTTGAGGGGTGTAGTTTCTTAGATGGGGTCACTTTTATGGAGTTTCTACTCTAGGGGTGCATCAGGGGGGCTTCAAATGGGACATGGTGTAAATAAACCAGTCCAGCTAAATCTACCTTCCAAAAACCACACGGCGCACCTTTCCCTCTACACCCTACCGTATGCCCGTACAGTAGTTTACGGCCACATATGTGGTGTTTCTGCAAACTACAGAATCAGGGGAATAAAGAGTTTTGTTTGGCTGTTAACCCTTGCTTTGTTACTGGAAAAAATGGATTAAAATGGAAAATTCGCCCAAAAATTAAAATTCTGAAATTTCATCTCCATTTGCAAATAACTCTTGTGGAACACCTAAAGGGTTAACAACGTTTGTAAAATCCGTTTTGAATACCTTGAGGGGTGTAGTTTCTAGAATGGGGTAATTTTTGGGTGGTTTCTATCATGTAAGCCTCACAAAGTGACTTCAGACCTGATCTGGTCCTTAAAAATTGGGTTTTTGAAAATTTCTGAAAAATTTCAAGATTTGCTTCTAAACTTCTAAGCCATGTAACGTCCCCAAAAAATAACATGTCATTCCCAAAATGATCCAAACATATAGACATATGGGGAATGTAAAGTAATAACTATTTTTGGCGGTATTAATATGTATTATAGAAGTAGAGAAATTGAAACTTGGAAATTTGTTATTTTCCCAAATTTTTGGTAAATTTCGTATTTTTTAATAAATAAAAAAGATTTTTTTTTACTCCACTTTACCAGTGTCATGAAATACAATATGTGACGAAAAAACAATCTCAGAATGGTCTGGATAAGTAAAAGCGTTTTAAAGTTATTCACATATAAAGTGACACTGGTCAGATTTGCAAAAAATGGCCTGGTCCTTAAGGTGAAAATTAGCCCGGTCCTTAAAGGGGTTATCCGAGTTATGGGAAAAAAAATAAAACCTAACAAAATTAATCAGGATATACATATACATTAGTCAAGCTTGATTTTTTGAAAAAAGAACGATCCTTACACCTTTTCCAGGTTCTGTTATTGCTGTGTTTACATGCAGCAGTAACAACAATGACTCATCTCTCCCTCATGAATATTTGTGGGAGGGGTTGATCTGTTATATTTGTGGGAGGGGTTGAGCTATTAGCCGCAGTTAGAAAGTTGGAGGTAGCCGCGGCACAAGTGAGGATCGCGCATGCGCGATCAACTCACAGCCGCACGGACTGTAATGCAGAGAGGTGGGGGCGTGGCCAAGGCTGATGACGTTCCGTTGACATGGCTTAGTCACTCCGACAAGCAGAGAGCTCCATGTCAACGGAACGTCACAGCTGATGACGTGGGCGGTCACATGACTGTTTAGTGTAGCAGAGAAACGGCACAAGATAGGTACAGTAAGTGATTTAGGAAAACTAAGGTATAGGAGAAATAAAGCCATAAAGATAAGGTTAAGTTAACTCGGATAACCCCTTTAAGGGGTTAAAAAGCCGCTGTGTGAACGTCCCCCATGTGTGGAAACACTTCAGGACACTGCCAGCTATCTTCTGTATAACTGCAGTATTAATGAGGCTATCTGGTTTGAACATCTTTTCGTTGAAGGGTTCTGCAAGCTGTCCAGGATGTCCTGCTCCTAGGACCCTTAATAATCAACAGTTATTTATGGAGTTAACTGGCCGCAAGGGTTCAGTTTACAGCAGAACAACCATGAAAAATAAAGTATTACATAGTTCCCACTGAAATCTATGGGGAGTCTGTATAATGAATGGATGTGCTACTCTCTGCTCCAAATAACAGATAAGGGCCCTGAATGGTGGGCCAACCCACTATGAATTCCTCTAATGGGATATATTAAATAAAGTTGGATTTCAACAAACAGTAATTCCCTTTGAATAAAAAATTCTGGATACCTGCAGCAACCAATAGTGGGAGCTCAATGTAAATGGATTTATACCATATCTTTTGACAAAAGCAAATTCTCTTTCAGTAAGCTCCCTCTAGTGGTGGCTCCAGGAAAACAGAATATTTTTATTTATATCTAGGAGTGAATTGGGAGCTCCATATAAGAAAAATGCAGCTCTCACCCCTACAAACAAATATTTTTAAAATTACTCATCACAGAATTTCGGTCCTCGTTTCCTGTGTCTGGTCTTAAGAAACATTATTTTGCAGCTATGTGTAGGAAAATCAGACATTCTGGACGATTAGATGCTGGATTAAAGGAATTAGAAGGTACACCCATTTCCAATACCCCAAAACAACAACTATATCAAAAGGAATTATTTAATCTTTCAGTGGCAATAAAAAAATGGCATTTATTTTTCAGAAATCTGGAAAAGTGGAAAAGATAGTCCATAACTTAGAAGGTACAAAATTTATTGTGAACATCTTGATTTTTCTATTTTTTTGCGATTTTTATTTTTTCTCTGAATTGCTCAGGCTCTAGATACTCGTAGGAGCCCTCTAATCCTCCGGAGCAGGGCCTGGATGAAGCTGTGCCGAGATCGCACTTTACAGTACATGCTTTCAATATCCAGCAGTCTCTTCTGCAAGGACTCCCCAAAGAGGTTTGCACCTTCTCTCTGAAGCTGTAGATAAAAAAAAAAACTGTAGTATTAAACGGGTGTTCTCATTTTGTACTTAAAGGGATTGGCCACTATATACGGTAAGTACTTTCCACTATATAGTGGGAAGTAGGGTAAAAAAGAGTTTCCTAATATACTCTATTAAAAAACCCGAATGATAATGTTTTTATAATGAGCCCCGCTCTGCGTGCAGCCAGTTAGTCCATGGCTGCACGCAACATGGAGGAGCTTTAGAATTAGAGAAAGCTCGTCCATGGCTTTATTCTAACCGCACATGCGCTGCTTTTCCTAATAAGAGCAGCGCATGCCCAGTCTGCCCCTGCCACTGGCACGCTCCCTGCTCCAACTCTATCTCTACAACCGGCTTATTCCTGTCAGAGTTCGGAGTGGGAAGAAAAGTAAGAGCACGCCAGTGGCAGACTGGGCATGCGCTGCTCTTATTAGCAAAAGCAGCGCATGTGCAGTTAGAATAAAGCCATGGATGATCTTTCTCTAAAGCTCCTCCATGTCGCGTGCAGCCATGGACGAACTGGCTGCACGCAGAGCGGGGATGAGGGGGTGGGGCTCATTATAAAAACATTATCATTCGGATTTTTTTTTATAAAGTATATTAGGAAACTTTTTTTTACCCTACCTCCCACTATATAGTTGAAAGTACTTATACAGTGGTCAACCCCTTTAAACATTCTTCAATCCTAATTCACAACACCTTAATGAAGTGTGTCCTTTCAAAGCTCAGCTGCTTGTGCTGCAGAATTCTCACTCTCCCTAATTCACTAACAGGAAGCTAGTCTGCCACGATATAATGAAGCTGCAGCCCAGTCACAGGTCCCACTGTACACATACTAGCTCACATTACACTTGCCACTTCTACTCTGCCCCTCCAAATGCAGAGACTGTCTGCCTTAATCAGTGCTGATGCTGCTGTGATCACAGGTCTTCATTAGCTACCAAGTTCCCTTTGTAGGTCACACAGGCATGTCATTGCCTCTTTGGGTAAGATTCAAATTATTTTAGGTGCATGTCCTATGAGGTGCGTTGCTGGAGGTACCCTTTAAAATAATAAGTTGACTAGCCGCACCCCTATACAATTGGCAATAGCAATAATGAGGCAGAAAAAGCATTACAGTATAAGAATCTAGGAAATCTGAGTAAATGTAAAGGAATTTGCTTAGTAGGTGTGCAATATATTGCTCCCTGTTATCAGCCATTTCAAACCGCGGAGAGGCTGAATAAACTATCAATACTTAGAAGGAGGTCATACACATGTAAAAATCGGTTGGCTGAACGATCTGGCAGTGACTTATCTCCCAGAAGAACAAAAGGATTGTGTGAGAATATTCACTTCACCTGATCCTTCTCTCCTTGACATCATCTGTTGGTCGACAGTCTGGGTCTCCCCATACACATTAAACGGTCGGTGGGTTTGGCAGCCAGCACACTTATGTGTATGGGGACCTCAAAGGGGATGTCTCACCTCACTATTACTAAGGCGAGAATAGACGCAGTCCCGACCACCTCCCAGATGGGAAACAGCATAGCTTGCTGTACTACACTGTTTCAGTAGCTCTCATGCACGGCTCAGATGCCCTCTGCGGTTTCCCGGCCGGGAGGTGGTCGGGGCTGTGTCTCATCTTGCCTTAGTAACGCCGAGATGAGACATCCTCTTTAAGTCACATCATATCTCCAATGCTAAATGCCCCCTGAGATATTTACATCCATGCATGCGCCGGTTATCAGCTGCTACTCTTAAAATGTTACTGAACTATTATAAAACTGTCAGTGGTTAGTGGCCCTTTATTCACAATTATATAACTAAGGGAGGAAGAAGAATCTCTCTCTCACCATTTCCATGTCCTGCTGGCTCAGTTTGTTCGTTGTCCTGAGGTCAGCATTACGCTCGCCATTTAGTGTGTCTGCCAAGAAATACAAATGTTAAGTTTTCAGTAGCCAGCTTCCAACACTTGTCTGCGCTCTTCTGGCAACTCATGAGAATTTACCTTGGAATCTTCTGCTGGTAAAAGATGCATTGGAGAATAAGGAGTCCTGGCCGTCACTTGGTGTGCACTGAAGCAGGTAGTACTCTAGGTGGCGCCATAAGATGAAGAGGCATGTTTCTATGATATCTATTACAACAAATGGTTAAGGTTAACATGTGATGCATATACACAGATGAGTGGCCCAGCATAAAAGGTTACTCCTTCTCCTCCACAAGGCTGTGACCCTCAAGGTCACAAACAAAACGGATGAACCATGAATACATACATCTGCTAAAGGGAGCAGTCCAGATAACGTAGGAATAGACTGGTGATCACATACTTACTAATCTCACCGATACAAACCCACTGGCACCAGTTAAACTCCAGACACTTATGTCAAGTGCAGAGCTTGATGGGGTGGGGCATGACACAGGATTTCAAAGAAATGTCACTAGGCTTAAAAGGTTTGTTTAACCCTAGGGACCTCTTCTGCGTACTGCCCCCCCCCCCCCTCTACTTTCCTGATCCTCACTCACCCCTGGGTTTTCTGCTCGATTATTCTCCCATGGGCTCTGCAGATCTCACATTTGTTTGACTCGGGTCACGTGGCCGCTGCAGCAAATGACTGGCCACAGCGGTGACCTGTCACCCATTCGTCATGTCACTGGGTCATGTGATCTATGGACACATCATCAATGACTGGCTGCAGTGGCCACAAAACCCATGTCAAACCAGCTGTTGACACTGGGAGACCCGAGACCTGTGGTGCCTGAAGAAGGCAATGGTGGCGGGAAACAGGTAAGTATGATTATAATGTGGGTTTGGCCACATTGAATGGCTCTTCAGAAAAGGTCCCCAGGGTGAACAATCCATTTAACACTGTGTACCTGGGTTTCATGGGTTGTGAAACCAAACTGTCCTCATCAGGACTCTTAACTAGCCAATTTGAACAGCCGCTGCAGAGTTCCTCTTAGAACAGGGTCACAGTCCCAAAGGATAGCCTGCTTTATCCTTGGAGGTGTATGGAGACATATGGATGTATATGTCTCTGAAGGTTCTCAACCTGGAGACATGTGATGATCATTAGGGAGGGCGGGGGAGGTGTTTCCTAGACTTCCTTTTACTTTAATAATTTCTCAGTGAACAAGTGCTTTGACCCCCCCCCCCGTGTATTATAACACAGAAAAAAGGATACAGCAGCAGACGGACAACAGCTTAGCTCTGCTATTGATGAGTTTCACCAGTCTCCGTCTTGCCAGTAAATGCTTCTGGGTGGTTGATATTTTATCTACTCCAACTGGTGTCTCAGACTGGCAAAGCTAGAATAAAAAACACAATACAAAAAACATGAAGGATCTGTATGAATGGGGTAGTAAAAACACAGAGAACAGCTTGGCTGATACCTCTTTGATCTCATCTGGGGGGAGTTGCTCCACGTTCTGTAATTTGCCGACGCTCTGTCGGTGGATGTCGTAGTATGTGAAGAAATCACTGGAGCATTGCTTCAACAGAGACAACACAATACCCAAACTGGGCAGTCGCCAGGACGGAAACAGTGATGCCTGGTTTTCTGCAGCAGAAAAAAAGCAGAAAAATAATTTCAGTTGGTACAGTAGTAGGCCAGGGTTCTTGGGAGACTTCAGTATTGTAATATCCTTAGGATGCGCCTTGAAAATCTGATTGGTTAGAGTCGACTCCTGGCAGCCCCACCAATTTGCTGACTGCTCAGATGGGTGCCATGGCCCCTTCATTGGTTACTAGGCTAGGCATTGCACTGACATTTGGTAGTGGCTGATCCTGGTATTGCAGCTCAATCTCATTCCCTTTAATCGAACGGAGCTGCATTACCAGGCACAGCTACTGAAGGAAGGGTATTTGTCAGCTTTCCCCACCTAAAGAAATTCCTGATGTTTCTTTTCAAGTCCTATTACTTCTCACAACTGACTGTATATAAAGCTCTCATAAGGTATACCCACAACTTGCCTAATCTGGAGGTATCTCTGCTGCTGCCGCTCTCAGACAGGCTAGGGGTGAAGAGACACACCATTTGCTGGAGGTTAGGGGAATTCTGCAGCATCAGCGTATGGCAGTACTCCATCACGTTGGAACAGATCTACAAAAAGAAAAAAAATTCATAAAAAACTGGTAACAACTATTCACCTAACGAAAGGAGCTATGTTCATCATAGAACACAATGGAGGAAAGGTATCAGACAAGGAGTCAGGGTAGAATGGAATAATTTCCCTCAATGGGTATTATGTGCAGATAAAGTGACAGAGTCCCTGGCTAGCTCACTTGCCTGCTGCATTGCCAGCTCCATGTCGTCCTTCTTGCTCACACCATCCTCGTAAGGGCCATCGTCCTGTAAACTGAGCTGGCGGAGTTTGTCGGAACCCCCAAAGCGGTTTAACAAAGACAGGCAGAGGCGCTGAAAAGCAAGATGTATAATGAGCAATCACTAGGACACAGATAAAAATAGTAGAAGAAATTTTATAATAAAATCTGGTGATCAGGTTTCATCACTGAGAGAAGTTTCAGTTTGTGGCTCACTTCTCCTATAGCGGCCACTGCAGGAGAAATGTGGTATTACAAAGTGGCCACTCGAATGAGAGACCATGTAATACATAATTCACACTGAGTCCTCCGGAGCAGGAACCTCTTTGTAAGAGGGCTTATAGACAGGGGTGGTCCCATTAGGACATGCTACACCGTATTACACCGAGCTGTCTACTAAGTATCTTTATATAATGTTTATCAGATTTATTTTCATCCACTAAAAAGCCTCAATAGCTGCAGAACGCTGATATCTGCCTGTGTTCTCCTAATGTACTGGTATAACAACCACTACCATCTTCTATTGAAATCCATAGCGAGGAAAGAACTGTAATCACGTTACCTGAAATCGACCAACATGTCCGTGCAGCTCGATCATGGGACCCTCATTTAAGACAGAACCCAGATCATTGACCACCTCTGCAGGACAAGAATATGAAATTAATAACGTTAAGATGGACAGTGATGGCTCCTTAATGACCAAGAACAAATCAGATATCTGACCAGTTAAATAGCTTTACTATATGCAAAGTAACGTCATTTTTATTAGATGCATGGAATCGCTAAAATGAGCATATTTTCTTTAACCCTTTAAGGATACAGTTCTTCTACAACTTTTAAAGAGCATTTATCATGATGATCAACCCTAGTAAACCAGGCAGGGGCATATTGGGAACTTAAAGTGGCCCTGGAAAAAATAAATAAAAGCTTCCCATGTTGTAGACGGGTCCACAAGTAGGCCGGGCCAGCAACACCATATTGTGGCACAAGATACTGCCCCAGCAGAGCCAAATACCACAGTGCAGCACAAAATAATGCCCCAGCAGGACAAAAAAATTGATTTTTGTACTTACCGTAAAATCCTTTTCTCGTTGGATGCATTGGGGGACACAGCACCATGGGTATATACCCAGCTGCCACTAGGAGGCCGACACTAGGAAGGAAAAGTGTTGGCTCCATCCAGATGGGCTATACCCTTTGCACAGATACTAAACTAACCAGTTGGTACTAAAGCAGTAGGAGCACCAAAATCCAGAATGAAAAATGAAGCCAACACATCCTAAACCAGGAAGAGGACCAATATCCAAGAGTCCCGGTAAACTGAACGAAGAAAAAACATCAAGGGTGGGATCTGTGTCCCCCAATGCATCCAACAAGAAAAAGATTCTACGGTAAGTACAAAAATCCAGTTCTCTCGTGAATGGCATTGGGGGAAACAGCACCACAGGACGTCCCAAAGCAGTCCCCAAGGGTGGGAAGAGACAGCCATGCAAAAAACATAACGCACCGCCGCTTGCAGAACCTTGCCACCCAAACTGGTGTCAGCAGAGGCCAAGGAATGGATGTGGTAAAACCTGGAGAAGGTGTGAACTGAGGCCCAGGTGGCGTCCTTGCAGACCTGGGAAGCAGAGGCCTGATGCCGGAGCGCCCAGGATGCCCCGACCGCTCTAGTGGAGTGAGAGGTCAACCTGAATGGGGGAACACGACCCTTCACCACATAGGCTTCCTTGACAGCAAACCGAATCCAACAGGAGATGGTGGCCTTGGAAGCTTGTAAGCCCTTATGTGAGCCCTCAGGGACAACAAAGAGTCAGAACGACGGAAGGACTCAGTTAACTGGAGATACAGCCGGAGCGCCCGGACCACATCAAGACCGTGGAGAGACCACTCTCTCAACTCTGGGTTGAGAGGGATTGGGACAGAATGAAGGCAGTACAATCTCCTCATTAATGTGGAAGGAGGAAACCACCTTGGGGAGAAAGGAGGGAATCAGGCGCAGGACAACCTTGTCCTGGCGGAAAACAAAAAAGGAGGGACTGGCAAAAGAGCGTCGCCAGCTCAGAGACTCTGCGAATGGAGGTAATCGTGACCAGAAAGGCAACCTTAAACACTTTACATCCACCCATAGGATATAAACGTCCTATGGGTGGATGTTTTTCTCTGAATGGACGTTCTGGAATGTCCATTCAGAGATGGCAGCTGCCGATCGGGGGGGCCCGCTCACCCCAGAGAGAAGGCAGGGACAGTTCCCAGGTGTCCCTGCCTCTAAAAGTCGCTGCATACACAGCGCTCAGCGAGTGATGTGTATACAAATCGCTTCCCGTCCTGGCCCGGTGGTCATGTGACCGCCAGGGCCAGGAGAGTGCAGGAGCTGTCGGGTCTTCCATAGACCTCGATCAGCTCTGCACTGAGGCTGTACAGCCTCTCTGGGGGCTGAATTTCCCCTGCAACTGGGGCTACTATGTCAGCCCCAGTTACAGGAGAAATCAATGGTGAAGAAAAAAAAAAAAAAAAAAAGGGAAAGTAAATGTCCCCCAGAGGTCTTATGTGACCTTATAGGGGACGCAAAGTGTAAAATAAAAAATGAAACAATAAAGTGTTTAAAAAAAATAACATTTCACATGTAAAAAAAATAAAAATAAATCCCCCAATTATATAGTACATAAGGCCGAAAAAATACATTTGTCCATCCAGTTCGGCCTGTCATCCTGCAAGTTAATTAAGTAGTTTAAAAAAAAAGAGTTAAAAATAGAAAAAATTAAATAAAATAGACAGTAACAACTGACTCTATTAATATATCACATGATCCACCCCATCCGATAAACACCAAAAAACAAAAAAAACATCACAAAAAGTGCAACTCCAAGTGATCAGGTGTATGTCAATAAAACAGTCACCTCATCCCGAAAAAAATGAGCCCCTACATAAGAAAATCGCTCAAAAAATAAAAACTATAGCTCTCAGAACATTGAAACATTAACGCCTTCCCGACTGCCATACGGCTATATACGTGCTAGCTGCACATACCCCGTGCAGCTAGCACGTGTATAGACGTCATGGCAGCTCTTTAGTTCAGTAATGCCGGCAAGGGACCAATCAGAGTGGTCCCTTGCAGGCAATCGATCCGATTGGTTAGTCTGTGCAGACTAACCAATCGGATTGCGGCAGTGTAAAAGTGCCTGTTCTAGGCTCTCAGACTACGGAAACACTAAAACATAATTTTTTGTGTTTCAAAAATGCTATTATTGTGTAAAACGTAAAGGGGTTCTGCAGTTTGTTTAAACTGATGATCTATCCTCTGGATAGATCATCAGCATCTGATTGGCAGGGGTCCAACACCCGGGACTCCCGCCGATCAGCTGTTTGAGAAGGCAGCGACGCTCCAGGGGCGCCACGGCCTTCTCACTGTTTACCGCTGGCCCAGTGACGGCACTACTAGTATCAACTGACCTGGGCGGGGTTAAGCTCCATTCAAGTGAACAGAGCTTAGACGCGCCCAGGCCAATTGATACTAGTCGTAACGTCACTGGGCCAGCGGTAAACAGTGAGAAGGCCACTGGAGCGCCGCTGCTTCCTGGAGCGCCGCTGCCTTCTCAAACAGCTGATCGGCAGAAGCCATTTAAATAAATAAGTAAAAGTATACATATTAGATATTGCCACGTCCGTAACGATCTGCTCTATAAAAATGTCACATGACCTAACCACTGAATGCTGTAAAAAAATAAAAACTGTGCTAAAACAAAGTGAAATAATGAATGTTAAAAAAATCATATGTACCCAAAAATGGTACCAATAAAAACGTCAACTCTTTATGCAAAAAATGAGCTCCTGCACCAGACGATCGGCAGAAAAAAATAAAATAAATATGGCGTTCAGAAAATGGAGACACAAAAACATATATTTTTTCAAAAATGCTTTATTATGTAAAACAAACAAAGTAGACATGTTTGATATCATTGCGTCCGTAACTACTTGGTCTATAAAAATAGCACATGATCTACCCTGTCAGATGAATGTTGTAAAAAATAAAAACGGTGCCAGTGGTTGGCTTGCCTCACAAAAAATGTAATCTAGAGCAATTAAAAATTATATGTACCCCAAAATAGTACCAATAAAACTGGCCCCTTATCCCCTAGTTTCCAAAATGGGATCACTTTTTTTTTTTAGAGTGTCTACTGTAAGGGTGCATCAGGGGGGCTTCAAATGGGACATGGCATATCTAAAAACCAGTTCAGGTAAATCTGCCTTCCAAAAACCATACGGTGCTCTGTTTCTTCTGCGCCCTGCCATGTGCCCTTACATCAGTTTACGACCACACGTGGGGTGTTTCTGTAAACCGCAGAATCAGGGCAATAAATATAGAGTTTTGTTTGGCTGTTAACACTCAATATGTTAAAGAAAAAAAAATGGATTAAAATGGAAAATCTGCCAAAAAAGTGAAATTTAGAAATGTAATCTCCAATTTCCTTTAATTCTTGTGGAACACCTAAAGGGTTAACAAAGTTTGTAAAAATCAGTTTAGAGTAACTTGAGGGGTGTAGCTTCTACAATGGGGTCATTTATGGGGGGGGGGGGGGGGGGGGGGGGGGGGGGGGGGTGTTCACTATGTAGGCCCCACAAAGTGACTTCAGACCTGAACTGGTCCTTAAAAAGTGGGTTTTGGAAATTTTCTCAAAAATGTTAATTGCTTCAACAATTCTAAGCCTTCTAATGTCCTAAAAAAATTAAAATGACATTTCCAAAATCATGCCAACATAAAGTAGATATATGGGGAATGTTAAGTAATAAATATTTTATGAAGTATCACTTTCTGTTTTAAAACAGAGAAATAGAAATTTTGAAAATTGCGAGTTTTTCATAATTTTTGGTAAATTTTGGATTATTTTATAAATAAAGGTAAAATATATAGACTCAAATTTACCACTGTCATGAAGTACAATGTGTCACGAGAAAACCATCTCAGAATGGCTTGGATAAGTAAAAGCGTTCCAAAGTTATTACCACATAACGTGACACGTCAGATTTGCAAAATTAGGCTGTCAAGAAGGGGGAAATGGCCCGGATGTGAAGTGGCTAAAAGAGACGTAAGAAAGGGAGATCTCCTTCAATGGCTCAAAGGGAAAGAACTGAAGGGCATCTAAGACCAGATTCAAATCCCATGGTTCCACTGGAGAACGGAAGGGAGGGGCGCGATGAGCCACCCCCTGAAGGAAGCTTTTCACTTGAGAAGCCAAAAGCGTTTGGAAAAGAACAGACAAGGCTGAGACCTGATCGTTGAGAGAGGCTAGTATCTGTGCAGAGGGTATAGCCCATTTGGGTGGAGCCAACACTTTTCCTTTCTAGTGTGAGCCTCCTAGTGGCAGCTGGGCATATACCCATGGTGCTGTGTCCCTCAATGCCATTCACGAGAAATACCTCCTCAGAAGCTGTCCATTTGTGGTGGCCAGTGCTAGCTCCAATTGCCTCGGGATGGAAGCACAGTTAAATTTAGGAAGGTACCTGTGGTCACCAGCCAGGTGCATAACTACTCGACTGTGGAAGCATCAGATCATTACTTACCTGGCTGGCAGCCGTGATGAGTGTTCAGACTGCACCCCGGTAAATCCCTGTAAAGTCTATGGCCATACTGCTTAGTAGGGATGATCATAGAGGATAAAATAAGCCCTATATTGCTGCAAAGAGATCTGATGTTGCAGCATAATTATTAGTGTGTTATGCAAATGAGGTTATCAGAGCACCAAGGGGCTGGTCTATCCCCTCAGAGCACCGTTTCACCTACTCCTCTTCGAAAT
This sequence comes from Bufo bufo, assembly GCF_905171765.1. Lineage (NCBI taxonomy): Eukaryota > Metazoa > Chordata > Amphibia > Anura > Bufonidae > Bufo > Bufo bufo. The sequence goes on along the minus strand of NC_053389.1, from coordinate 247,523,907 downwards.
GTAGCAGTTGAACTGGAGAGACTTCATAGGAGCATATGCGACTGATCCCAGGAGGCTCTCCCAGCTGAGATCTGAACTGTGCAAGCACAGAGGACAGCCTCAGTGCTTGCGCCATATAGGGGAGAGGCGATTTGCGATGGGGGAGAGGAGTAGGTGAAGCTGTGGCCAAGGGGCCAGGTTAGCCCCTCATTGCTCTGAATACCTAATTTAATTTAAAAAAAAAAGAAGTATACTGCAATGGCACATCCATTTGCAGCAACATAGTGCTCAATTTATACACCATGATCAAACCTAACAGGCAGTGTGACTGGTTTAACCCCTTAAGGACCTAGGACGTACCGGTACGCCCTATTTCCCGAGTCCTTAAGGACCTAGGACGTACCGGTACGCCCTATTTCCCGAGTCCTTAAGGACCGAGGACGTACCGGTACGTCCTGACTTAAAATCGGAACTCCGGCGCCGCAGGGGTTAATCGGAACGGGATTTCGGCTGAAATCATTCAGCCGGCATCCCGTAACAATGCAGGGGGGGGGGTCATTTGACCCCCCCGTATCGGCGATCGCAGAAAACCGCAGGTCAATTCAGACCTGCGGTTTTCTGCGTTTCCGGTCCATTCGGGTGTCCTGTGACCCGATGAACCGGAAAAAGACTGCGATCGGTGGCGTAATTATACACCACCTATCGCAGTCCGAGGATTTGGAGAGGCGGTGCTGGCCCTGGTGCTGAATGCCGCTGTCCAGGGTGCTGATTGGTGCAGGGGAGAGAGGCGCGAGATTCAAACTTCCTGCGCTCCTCTCTCCCCTCCTCTTCCTGTCCAGCACCCTGACCGTGCAGCACCGTCCAGAACGAGCTCCTGTGTCCCCCTAATCGGCATCCATCACCCTCCTGCACCCATCGCCACCCAGGTAGGTTAGGGTCAGTGAGGGAGAGGCACCGTTAGGCAGGGAAAGAAGGGAAAAGTAAGTTAGAAAAAAAAAAAAAAAAGTACTTTTATTCCAAACTTCCATCTAACCCTAACCCAGACCCCTCCTGCCACTTGCCCCCCCACCCACCCCCCACCAGCCACTTCCCCCCCCCCCCCACCTGCCTCCCCCCCCCACCTACCCCCCACCAGCACCCCCCACCCCCACTCACCACCACTTTTTTTTTTCTGCGTGCGCTGACTGGCCGGCACTTTTTAGCGTCCGTCCACTGTTAGCGCATCGCCCGCCCCACCACCCCACCGACCGCTGATCAGCGTTGTACCGCTGATCAGCAAGTTTTAACTTTTTTTTTTTCTAACACTTGCCCATTTTTTTGCCTGGACTTTTTAGTACGCGAACACCCGTTGCCCCCACACACACGCACATATAATAAAGTTTGCCACACACGCACACCTACACGCACACACACCCATGGCCCACCGGATGTTCTCGGCCGAGGAGGCATACGCCCAGATTGCCTCCGACTCTGAGAGCCCCAGTGAGGATGAGGATGACCCCACATTCCTTTTGTCATCCGCATCCTCCTCATCATCATCTGATGACGATGAGCCACCAAGGCGGCGGAGACGCCGCCAGGCGGAGCCAGGGGCCCCACATGCTAGGGATCCTGTGGCCCACCCTAGTACGAGCCGCCCTGGGGTTCGTACTGGTTTCCCGGCCCACCAAATAAGTCCACCGGAGCCCCCTGCCGATGAACTTAGCTGGTGTCCCCCAGTGGACTTTGAGCCTGAGATTCCGGATTTTGCTGGCAATCCTGGAATCCAGATTCCCACAGTGGGGTTTACTGAAATAGACTATTTAGTTTTTTTTTCAGTAACTCACTGGTGAATTTGATGGTGGAGCAGACGAATCTGTACGCCCAACAGTTCGTCGCTCAAAACCCAGGCTCAGTTTTGGCTAGACCCGGTGGCTGGACGCCGGTCAGTGCAGCCGAAATGAGGACATTTTGGGGCCTCGTGCTGCATATGGGTCTAGTCCAAAAACCCAGTGTCAGGCAATACTGGAGTGGGGACATACTCTACCAGACCCCACTGTACAGTATGGTCATGATACGTCACCGGTTTGAGGCCATCCGGAAATGTCTGCATTATTCCGATAATGCAGCATGTCCCCCCCGAAGTGATCCTGCCTATGACCGGCTGTATAAGATACGGCCGGTCATCGATCACTTTGGGGCCACATTTCAGCAGGCCTACGTACCTGGAAGGGAGGTCGCGGTTGATGAGTCTCTCGTTGCGTTCAAGGGGAGACTCAGTTTCCGCCAATACATTCCCACAAAGCGGGCGAGGTATGGCGTGAAGCTATACAAAATTTGTGAGAGTGCCTCAGGGTACACTTACAAATTTCGTGTGTACGAGGGGCGAGATTCCCGTATTGAACCCCCAGAATGTCCCCCCACTCTGGGTGTTAGCGGGAAACTCGTGTGGGACCTTATGTACCCACTGCTGGATAATGGTTACCACTTGTACGTGGATAACTTTTATACCAGCATTCCCTTGTTCAGGTCCCTTGCCGCCAGATCCACGTTCGCTTGTGGGACCGTGCGGAAAAATCAACGCGGCCTCCCTGCCTACCCCCTCCAGGTACCTATCCCCAGGGGTGAGACCCGTGCCCTTACCAGTGGAAACCTGTTGCTGGTCAGGTATAAGGACAAGAGGGATGTCCTTATGCTGTCCACAATCCACGGTAACGGCACCACCCCTGTCCCTGTGCGAGGTACCGCGGCAACGGTCCTCAAGCCCGATTGTATCGTCGACTACAATCGGTATATGGGAGGAGTTGATCTCTCTGATCAAGTCCTCACGCCATATAACGCCATGCGCAAAACCCGGGCATGGTACAAAAAAGTTGCGGTCTACTTGGTACAGGTTGCCATGTACAACTCTTTTGTACTATCCCGAAGCGCTGGCAGCACAGGGACATTCCTCCAGTTCTATGAGGCAGTCCTCAAAGACCTGATCTTTTCGGACCGGGAAAGAGCAGGCCGGAGTACCTCGGGAATTGGAGGCGCCCGGATCGTCCCTGGCCAACACTTTCCAGGTGTGGTCCCCCATACTGGAAAGAAGGGACGAACCCAAAAAAAGTGCAGAGTGTGTCACAAGAGGGGGATACGGAAGGACACCACTACTCAATGTGACACTTGCCCCGATCATCCGGGCCTCTGCATTATCAATTGCTTCAGGGAGTATCACACTTCCATGGAGTACTAAATTTTTATAATCCTCAACAGTCCACTAGAGAACATAAAACACTATGGCTCTCAGACTTTGGAGACACGGAAACAATTTTTCTTTCCCCAAAAAATATTAGTTTTAGAGCAGGCATCCTCAAACTGCGGCCCTCCAGATGTTGTAAAACTATAACTCCCAGCATGCCCAGACAACCTACAGCCATCAGCAGGGCATGGTGGGAATTGTAGTTTTACAATATCTGGAGGGCCGCAGTTTTAGGATGCCTGCTTAGTGTCTCCAAAGTCTGAGAGCCATACATATTGGGCATCGTCGCGTGCGTAAAAGTCGTCGCTATAAAAATAACTTTTGACCAAACGCCTCGGATGAACGGTGTTAAAAATATAAAATAAAAACTGTGCCAAAACACCAATTTTTGGGCAAAATTTCAATTTGAATCCATTTTGCCGGTAATAAAGCAAGGGTTAACAGCCAAACAAAACTAAATATTTATTGCCCCGATTCTGTAGTTTGCAGAAACACCCCATATGTGGTCGTAAATGGCTATATAGCCGCACGGCAGGGCATAGAACGAAGGGAACTCCATATGGTTTCTGGAAGGCAGATTTTGATGGACAGTTTTTTTTTTGACACCATGTCCCATTAGAAGCCCCCCCTGATGTAGCCTAGACTAGAAACTCCAAAAAAGTGACCCCATCTAAGAAACTACACCCCTCAAGGTATTCAAAAGTTACTTTACAAACTATGTTAACCCTTTAGGTGTTCCACAAAACCAAATAGTGAATGTAGAAACAATTTTAGAATTACATTTTTTTGTTACATTGCCTCAAAAAAGACTAATATAGAGCAACCAAAAATCAAATTTACCCCAAAAATAGTCCCAAAACAACAACCACCTTATCCCGTAGTTTCCTAGATGGGGTCACTTTTATGGAGTTTCTACTCTAGGGGTGCATCAGGGGGCTTGAAAGGGTACATGGTGTCAATAAACCAGTCCAGCAAAATCTGCCTTCCAAAAATGACGTTCCCCTTCTTCTATGTCCTGCCGTTTAGCCAAATAGTAGTTTACGACCACATATGGGGTGTTTTTGCAAACTACAGAATCAGGGCAACCCATTTTGAGTGTTGTTTGGCAGTTAACCCTTGTTTTACTCCTGGAAAAAATTGATTATATTGGAAAATTTTCCAAAAAATAGAAATTTCAAAATTGTTTCTCCATCTGCCATTAACTCTTGTGGAACACCTAAAGGGTTAACAAAGTTTGTAAACCCAGTTTTGAATACCTTGAGGGGTGTACTTTCTTAGATGGAGTCACTTTTTTGAAATTTCTATTCTAGGGGTGCAACAGGGGGCTTCAAATGGGACATGGTATAAACAAAACCAGTCCTGCCAAATCTGCCTTCCAAAACCCATATGGTGTTCCCCTCCTTCTATGTGCTACCGTTCGGCCAAACAGTAGTTTACGACCACATATGGGGTGTTTTTGCAAACTACAGAATCAGGGCAACCCATTTTGAGTGTTGTTTGGCAGTTAACCCTTGTTTTACTCCTGGAAAAAATTGATTATATTGGAAAATTTTCCAAAAAATAGAAATTTCAAAATTGTTTCTCCATCTGCCATTAACTCTTGTGGAACACCTAAAGGGTTAACAAAGTTTGTAAACCCAGTTTTGAATACCTTGAGGGGTGTACTTTCTTAGATGGAGTCACTTTTTTGAAATTTCTATTCTAGGGGTGCAACAGGGGGCTTCAAATGGGACATGGTATAAACAAAACCAGTCCTACCAAATCTGCCTTCCAAAACCCATATGGTGTTCCCCTCCTTCTATGTGCTACCGTTCGGCCAAACAGTAGTTTACGACCACATATGGGGTGTTTTTGCAAACTACAGAATCAGGGCAACCCATTTTGAGTGTTGTTTGGCAGTTAACCCTTGTTTTACTCCTGGAAAAAATTGATTATATTGGAAAATTTTCCAAAAAATAGAAATTTCAAAATTGTTTCTCCATCTGCCATTAACTCTTGTGGAACACCTAAAGGGTTAACAAAGTTTGTAAACCCAGTTTTGAATACCTTGAGGGGTGTACTTTCTTAGATGGAGTCACTTTTTTGAAATTTCTATTCTAGGGGTGCAACAGGGGGCTTCAAATGGGACATGGTATAAACAAAACCAGTCCTGCCAAATCTGCCTTCCAAAACCCATATGGTGTTCCCCTCCTTCTATGTGCTACCGTTCGGCCAAACAGTAGTTTACGACCACATATGGGGTGTTTTTGCAAACTACAGAATCAGGGCAACCCATTTTGAGTGTTGTTTGGCAGTTAACCCTTGTTTTACTCCTGGAAAAAATTGATTATATTGGAAAATTTTCCAAAAAATATAAATTTCAAAATTGTTTCTCCATCTGCCATTAACTCTTGTGGAACACCTAAAGGGTTAACAAAGTTTGTAAACCCAGTTTTGAATACATTGAGGGGTGTACTTTCTTAGATGGAGTCACTTTTTTGAAATTTCTATTCTAGGGGTGCAACAGGGGGCTTCAAATGGGACATGGTATAAACAAAACCAGTCCTGCCAAATCTGCCTTCCAAAACCCATATGGTGTTCCCCTCCTTCTATGTGCTACCGTTCGGCCAAACAGTAGTTTACGACCACATATGGGGTGTTTTTGCAAACTACAGAATCAGGGCAACCCATTTTGAGTGTTGTTTGGCAGTTAACCCTTGTTTTACTCCTGGAAAAAATTGATTATATTGGAAAATTTTCCAAAAAATAGAAATTTCAAAATTGTTTCTCCATCTGCCATTAACTCTTGTGGAACACCTAAAGGGTTAACAAAGTTTGTAAACCCAGTTTTGAATACCTTGAGGGGTGTACTTTCTTAGATGGAGTCACTTTTTTGAAATTTCTATTCTAGGGGTGCAACAGGGGGCTTCAAATGGGACATGGTATAAACAAAACCAGTCCTGCCAAATCTGCCTTCCAAAACCCATATGGTGTTCCCCTCCTTCTATGTGCTACCGTTCGGCCAAACAGTAGTTTACGACCACATATGGGGTGTTTTTGCAAACTACAGAATCAGGGCAACCCATTTTGAGTGTTGTTTGGCAGTTAACCCTTGTTTTACTCCTGGAAAAAATTGATTATATTGGAAAATTTTCCAAAAAATATAAATTTCAAAATTGTTTCTCCATCTGCCATTAACTCTTGTGGAACACCTAAAGGGTTAACAAAGTTTGAAAAAACAGTTTTGAATACCTTGAGGGGTGTAGTTTCTAGAATGGGGTCATTTTTGGGAGGTTTCTATTATCTAAGCCTCACAATATGACTTCAAACCTGAACTGGTCCATAAAAAGTGGGATTTTGAAGATTTCTGAAAATTTCAAAATTTGCTTCTAAACTTCTAAGCCTTGTAACATCCCCAAAAAATAAAATATCATTCCCAAAACAATTCAAGCATGAAGTAGACATATGGGGAATGTAAAGTCATCACAATTTTTGGGGGTATTACTATGTATTACAGAGGTAGAGAAACTGAAAATTTGAAATTTGCTAATTTTTCAAAATTTACGGTAAAAATTGTATTTTTTTATGCAAAAAAATTAACTTTTTTGACCCAATTTTAGCAGTGTCATGAAGTACAATATGTGACGAAAAAACAATCTCAGAACGGCCTGGGTAAGTCAAAGCGTTTTAAAGTTATGAGCACTTAAAGTGACACTGGTCAGATTTGCAAAAAATGGCCTGGTCCTTAAGGTGAAAATGAGCCTGGTCCTTAAGGTGAAAATGAGCCCGGTCCTTAAGGGGTTAAAAGGGTTGATCATGGTGACAGATACTCTTTAAACTGTTCTGTCTACATAGTCATAACAGGGTTGGTTTTCCCTGCGCTGCACTTTTACGGTGCTTGACAGTACAGCAGATGCTTCCAAAGGGTTAACATTTCAACAGGGGACAACAGGATTATGAATAGTTCAGATCCACATATCCACATAAGATTACTGGCCCTGGATATTTGCAGGAATCAAATGAAAAAGGAGGATATAGGAGATTGCACTAGACACTGCACATATTAATTCCCAAGAGAAAATGACCACCTACCCGGAAGTGCAGCTTTACTGATAATGCCGGTAAGAAGTGCCAGCTCCTGCAAAGAACCAAGGCTGCCCTCTTTGCTTCGGAGAATGGCGTGGATTGTATCTGAATGAGCTATTAGGAACTGTAACACCTATCAGAAAAGAGGAGCAGTTAGAAAGAAACACTTTTCTCTATATTACAAGTTCTGGCATATGCAGAGTTAATAAAAAATGTGCGACAAGCAAAAGAACCCCTCCCCACCTATCAGCAAAATGAGGGTCCCCTGATCCCAGCCACCTATCCCATTCACTCTCGCTTTGGCCACCTCATCTTGGTGAACAGTGGTCATCCTGCGGATATGCCATAAAGGTCTACACTGGACAAACCTGTTAATATCTGACCTTTCTTGCAGCATACATGGCCGTGGCTCTTGTCTTGACACATACCTGTCCTGCCACCTGTAGATGTTGTGCTGTGCTGGAGGTCAGAATCACTTGGCATAGCTGCAGCGCAGGTAACAGAATCTGCCTGTACCTTTCTAACGGTGCTGGGATGAAGACAGGGGTATCTCTCATTCCGTACACTCTAAATACACAAGAAAATACAAGATTAACTTGCATATAATAAACATCATCGTTAGATTAACTGTGCAGTTTATATCCAGTGCCAGAGCCAAGTCATGAGCATGTATCAGAGGAATAGAATAACATTTTAAAACTGGGGCAGTCAGCAGCTGCCTCTAGGGGTAGTTTAGGAACTTACCGCATACGTTTTTATTATCAAGTTATTAACCCTTGCCACAATGGTACATCACAATTTCCATGAAACACCATGCCATTATGCCATGGTGATAGTGCAGATATCACTAGCGGGAGCCAGCTGTAACCAACAGCCAACATCCCGCTGTAAAAAAAAAAAAAAAATGGGGGGCACATTTATTAAGACTGGTGTTTTAGACGCCGGTCTTACTTGAAGCCCAGCCGAAGTTATGAAGAGGCGCAGGCAGATTCATAACTTTGGCGCATCCAGTGCCAGTTCAAAATGTAAGCCAGCATCCAAGCTGTCTTACATTTAGGCCATTTTCTACACCTAAAACCGGCGTAGAAAATGGTGAAAGAGACGGCCTACCGGCCTGTCCCCTTCCCCGCCGACAATTTTAGACTCGGTGTGAGCGGGGTGAAGTCGCAGATTGCGGCGCAACTAAGTGTTGTGCCTCCATCTGCGTCTGAAATATGCCTAATTTATGCACATTTCAGAATAGTAAATGACTCCTTGGGTTTAGAGTTAAATGGCCAGGTTAGAAATTAACTCCTTAGATGCAAAAGTTAAAGGGTAACTGTCATGTTTTCATCAAAAATTAGATTTTTTTGTACTCACTGTAAAATCCTTTTCTCGTAGTAGGCATTGGGGGACACAGCACCATGGGTATATGTCCAATTACCACTAGGAGGCGACACTAGACATAAAAAGTGCTGGCTCCTTCCCGTTGGGCTATACCCTCTCCACAAGCACTAGGCTAATCAGTTTGTACCAAAAGCAGTAGGAGAGAGAAGAAAGGCAAGGAACCAACAACTCCCGTACCGGGAAAGATCAAGAGACCAGCCCGGAGAAGCGGAAGTTAAAAAAATAAAAATAAATAGGGTGGGATCTGTGTCCCCCAATGCCTACTACAAGAAAAGGATTTTACGGTGAGTACAAAAAATCAAATTTTCTCGTGCATGGCATTGGGGGACACAGCACCATGGGACGTCCCAAAGCAGTCCCCGAGGGTGGGAAATGAACAGCCATGCCACCGGTTGGGCATACGGGTGCAGGAGAACCATGTGACCCAACAGGAGAAAAGCACGGAATGGGCAAGAGGTCTCATAAAGGGAGAAACCCCAAGGAAGCAACAGTGAAGACTGCCAGCACCCCAGGACAAATGCCTGGGAGAAAATCCCAAATGCAAGAAGGCGGCAAAGGGGAACACCCAGCTCAGCCAAAGGCTGGAGAGAAAGTAGGACAGCACCGCGTATTGGAGCTACCTAACATTCTAATTGTCTCAGGCCAAAGCACAAAAACCCTGTGGCCAACCCTTGACAGGCCAGGGGAGCAAGGAAACATGGAATCACAGAAGGCCAAACGAGTGAGGGAAGCCATAGCAAGGCTCACATGTGAGGGGAGCAGGTCTCCCCTCACCGCAAAGCAGGTGATGAAGTTAAGCGCCCTATTGAAAGGTGAAAACCCCAAAGGCACTAAGGGAAACCACCAACCCTTGGAAAGGGAGGGGGTTGTAAGTAAAGGCCAGGAAGAGAGAAAAGATAAGACCTGCATCCCAAAAACCAGGAGACGAGGAACGAGCCTCGCAAAACAAAATATCGCTGAGAAGCGCAAGACCGGAGAAACTCTGGCCAAATGAAGTATCAGGGAAAAAGGGAACCAGATGCAGGCCCAGGAAATCTCAGCAGGGACACACTGGACTGAGAGACATGGGAGGAGGAGGAGAGTACTCCAAACAGCCTAAGCAGGAAGGTTCTACAAACAGGAGGAAGTCCCTCCCGAAGGAGACCATGAGGTGGAAATGCAACTGTAGCACTAAACCACTCAATACCAGGTACTTGATGTGGGAGGATGGGAAGATAGACACGAATCCCATGGGGTCCACAAGGCTATTGGAACCCACAAGGGGAACAATCAACCCAGGGCCCTCCCAAACAACGATTATCATACAGAATCTGTGTGGTCAAATGAACGGGGACAGGGACTCCAGAAAGGAGTACCCGGTATGGGCTCACAAGGAACCAGGAACTGAACCACCAGAGGACAACAAAAGCCAGAATATCCAAGAAAAAGTGAAAAGAAAAAGTGAAAAGAACCACCATAGGGGAAGGAATTGGCCATGGACAACTAGCCATTCCAAGAATAGTGGCTAGCAATCTGCATAGATTGTCCTGGAGAGGGCAAGTACAGCGGCTTGGGTTGTACCACTAAATCGACAGACACCAATATGCATAAGGAATGGCAAAGTCGCCATGAAAGAAACGGGTGTGACTACACGAAATGTAGAAACCAGCTGCGACCGACATACAGAAGACTCCCAGGTGGAGAAAGTACCTGACAGGCGCAGACAATAGCAAGGTCCAAGGGGACTGCCCTCTGTCATATAGTACAACTAAGCAGAGAATATAAGGGAACACCCGGACCCAGAAGGAACTACGGGACCCTGTCCGATGCCAAAGCAATCAGCAGAAAATTCACCTACCAGGCAGGTGTGTGGCGCTCAGTGGTTCTGTCCCTGACTCATCAGGAAGGACGTCCAGCGAGGATAATGTCGCTAACCTCAGAAGGATTCCGTGTGGCGGAGGACATCCAGTGATGACCGAAAACTGCTGCAGCGGCCGGTGCTCACCAAGCTACGTACCCCAACAAGAAGAAGATCCAGTGGAGAGCACTGTACTCCACCAGGAATGGTCCGCCCTGTAATAGAAAACAACGCAAGTACTCCTTTATAATATGGGGTAACGCGGAGTGCAGCAGACAGTAGTATTTTATAGGGATGGCAAGAGCAACCCTAGCACAAAGGCCAACAACCACCTGGCCATGGTGTAGGGAGCGTGGTTGTATGTGGACCACCCACCAGATCAGAACAGATCAGCCATATACTGGGTACACCAGAAGTAGCACTAGACCGAAGAGGTGGGGGTTGGGCTGGCCCACCCTTGCCAGATATGGTTATCATGTACATGCTAAACCAGGATGGCCTGTTGTAGACAGTGCCTTGAGAAAGTACAAGGAGACCATAGAGCACGACAGTAACGGAGTGGCAGATGTATGGAAGAACCAAAAAGGGAAGTACCAACATCCGCAGCACAGATTAGAGCCCGGGGAAGGAAGTACCCAGTAATAAAGAAACTGTATGGGCCACAGATTGCACCATAGGGCCCAGCACGTGGGATACTAAAAATACACGCCTAAAACCGAGGTAATGTGGCTGCATGTTGCACTCTAAGGAGAGTGGAAACAAAGCCACAGCATCCGGGAATGCGACCGCATTTGGAGGGTACAGGTCCTCAACCTGTAAGGTAGAAATACGGCTGTGTAATGCAGAGATACGACCAGACAGGTGTAATGGGTACAGCATCTGGAGATGGTAGAGGTACTAGATTTAAGATCAGAGCGATGTGGCCGCATGGTGCGCCCTAGGACCAGAGAAGTGCAACGGCTACCGCGTTAGCAATGGTACCTATATTCCGCTCGTGAAGGGGAAAATAGGGCCGCACAGTACCACAAAGAACGACAGGTGCACACCACAATCAGGTAGGTGCAATGGCAACTGAAGGAGGCCCTCTATTTCACCTGAAAAGAGGGAAACAGGGCCACATCAACAGTATCTGGAGATGGTGCAGGAACTCCAGCTATGAAGGAAGTAAGATGGCTGTTTGGTGCACACTATGATGAGGTAGGTGGCCGCGGCAATACAAGGTGGCCTAAATATCTCGTCCGGTAAGGGAGAAATAGTGCCGCAAGGTACACCATAAGGCCAGATAGGAGCAACGGCTACAGCCTCTGGAGATAGTGTAGGTACTCTACCTATGAAGAGAGCAAGGTGGCAGCTTGGTGCCCACTAGAACCAAACAGAGGCAATTGCTACAGCAATTGAGTGGCCTCTATATCTCGCCCGGAAGGGAGAAATAGTGCCGCATGGAACACAATAGAGCCCGCCAGGGATATTGGAAACAGTATCAGGAGATGGTGTAGATACTCTACCTATGAAGGGAGCAAGGTGGCTGGAAACAGACAGGTGCAATTGCTACGGCAATTGAAGGCGGCCTGTATATCTCGCCCGGTAGGGGGAAATAGTGCCGCATGGAACACCATAGAGCCAGCCAGGTGTAATGGCTACAGCATCTGGAGTAGCTGTAGGTACTCTACCTATGAAAGTAACAAGGTGGCTGGAAACAGACAGATGCAATTGCCACGGCAATAGAAGTCGGCCTGTAAATCTCTGGTACAGGCTCTACAAAAGAACCTTTAGAGGCTGAGAAGGGTTACCAAACCTACAAGAGGTGTTTGCCTGAATTATCAGCTTGCCTAGAACAGGGACCCCCTGAAATGAGGTAGAGTGGCGAACACCAGCACCAGGATGGAGACCCTGTGGGAACACTCTCAAATGTGTAGAACATAGCCCCTGGTTTAGGGAACCAGGAAGGTCTGTCGTGTACAGCCTATGAGGGCGTACGTACCAGAGACACCACGTAGGTGTCCCAGTTGCTAAGCACGGAGACGGCTGCCTTACCTGTGCAGGCAGGGGAGCGCCATCCGAAAGTCCACTAGAGGGGCACCAAACCTGGGTAGGTAGGGTAGGTTCCTCCATGCACGTTTGTCTTGACCTCACAGAGGGATTCTGTATGGTGGAAGACCGCCTGTTGCTCTGTTCCGAGGAAATCAGTGCAGAGGTGTCCCCAGAGGCAACTGACAGAGAAGGCTTCGTCACCAGCCTCAGGCCTGTCCTGGGGGCGACCCGAGGATGCCGAGGAGGGGTGGAAGCTAGTTGAGACCCCCCGAGGTTGGTCTGTGGGCTACTCCTTGCGTGACCCTGTATCTGAGCGTGAGCGTGCCCCATCTGCAGGGAGGACCCGGGGGGGGGGGGGGGGGGGGGGGGGGGGGTAATGCTGGAGTCTGGGGAAAAAAAATACTGAACAAAAGCAGGGACAAGCTGACCACATGGAAACCTCCGTAGACAACGGACGCATGTGAAATACGTGGCGATCCGATAGGGAGGCTGGGAGAGGAGGACCTCATGGAGCAGCAGGGCTGTCCTATCTGGCCCCGGATGCCACGTTCCCAAGAGGTGCTGCAGCAGCTATAGATCAGGTGGTCAGGGCTGCAGAAGAATGAGGCAACTGAGAGAGGGGGGGGGGGGGAACATACTCACCCTCAGACGTCTTCAGGCGCAGCAATAACCACCCCATTGGCGGACTCAACACGGGAACCGTGGGACTGCCGGAATTCCACTGCGGAAGCAGATTTGGGGACTGGGTGGCTGCCAGGTACCCGAGTACGCGCCCGCAGGGGGGCAACTAAAGTGGAACACGATGGAGCCACCCCTGCAGCAGGCCGGAACCTGCAGAGAAGAAAAAATGATTGAAGAAAAAATAAAATAAAAAAGTAGCAGGATGACCTGCGCAAAAAGGGCAGGTCAGGTCTGCCTCCTACGGACACTAGAACAAGACTGATTAGCCTAGTGCCTGTGGAGAAGGTATAGCCCAACGGGGAGGAGCCAACACTTTTTATGTCTAGTGTCGCCTCCTAGTGGTAGTTGGACATATACCCATTGTCCCCCAATGCCATGCATGAGAAAAATCTATTTTACCACATGTTACTGCTGCAGCAGCATTATGCATATAGCAATCTTTAGTTTCTTCACATACCACTGTTTTCCTTGAGTTTTTCCCTTAGTTACGGCTGTTTAAACATTTACAATATGAGGACCTTCTCAAGATGGCTCCTCTGCCAATTCTCTGAGGCCAAAACTGCTTTCCCTCACTTCCCTTACACACTAGCTGTAGCCAGCAGCTCCCTGCCAGCCAATCAGATTGGATTACTGAGAGACACGCCTCCTCACTCTGAAGCCTAATGCAGGCATGCAGTGTGAAGGACCGCCCCTCTGTCTTCCTAGCTGGAGAAGGACAAGGACATTAATGAAAGCTGTTATTATAAGGTAATGACAGATCTTTTGACAATCATTGACAGACTAACTCAGGTATACATGCCTAGCTCTAATAAACTAGCAAAAAAAAAAATTTAAAATAAGACAGTGTTACCCTTTAATAATGACAGTGGCATATAAGGACTAACAGAGGGTGCACCCCATTGGCATCCACACCACGTGATCGCAGGGTGTCAATGGCAGTAAGGGGGTCTAATGAAGACTTGCGTATCTGCATCTGACTTGTGTACTTGCCCATTATTCCCCGTCTATAGCCTAAAAGATTGCCTTTACTAAAACACCGTCAAACAATATTACACTGAAATGCAGGAGTATTTTAGTGTATGAGGTAAGAAGACCACACAATCATGTTCCATAGTGGCACAAAAAAAAAAGAAGGAATAAAATGTATTTAAAAAATGCAAAATAAACTAATTTTAATAAAAATTCTTATTATAATGTAAAAATTGTGAACGTAAAGAATATATAGTGATCCCTCAAAATACAATGGCCTCAGGATACAATATTTTCAACTTAGTAACTTAACCCATCGAAAGTTGAAACCGATCCATACAATGCCTCAGATCCAACCAGTCAGTATGGCCATTTCAGTATGGCCTGTATTGGGTGTCTAATAGCGCCTCTTTACAGTACAGTGCCGGTACTACATCGTTTCAGTGCCAGGATGTCAGGTACAGACAGCTCCATATTATTTTTCGGGTACACTGTGTATACTTTACAAGACCCTGAAGAAGCCCCTGTTCTCGTCATAGAAAATCATTCACAGCTTCCAGCATCTATTCCTGAATGCTATATGTAAGGACTTCATTTATCTGCCTTCGTTATCTTCTTCAATCATCGTTTTCTCTTATTTTGGGGTTTTGGAACCAATTACAAAATTTTCCACACAAGCTACAATGGTTTCAACTTAATGGTCGCCTCGGAACCAATTAATATTGTAACTTGAGGGACCACTGCAATTCTTACCGACAGCGGGCAGACGACTGTCGGAAAGGAACGCTTCCTTCCCAACGATCAGCTGTACATCAGAGCCTCTAAACCCACCTTTACTCTACTGGTGTCAGATGCTAATGAAATTGTAAATGATCACCTCTCGGATATCACTGCATCCTTTGAGATATTCTCCAGATAGTTCTGTAACTAACACATTAGGCATCTCACCCATTTTTTCTCCCCGAGTGTTACTACAAAAATAGTATTCTCTGCCATTACCCATGTTGATCTGTATCCGGACGCATGCCATATACTTGGCACTGAGCCAGTCTGATGATAACCCCTGACCGCAACAGTTCCAGGGCGCCTTGCTGGCCTTTCGCAACACGGGTTAGGAACGCCTGCAGAAAGACAATTATTATTACCAAGATGTAAGAAAAATGAATAGACCAAATATAAAATGTGCTTGTAAAAGAGTTCATGTGCGGAGAGACTAAACATGAAGAGAGCATTGAAGATTAACCTCTTAGGAATGCAGCCAAGTTTGGTACTTAAAGGGGTTGCCTGAGTTCAGAGCTGAACCCGGACATACCCCCATTTTCACGCAGGCAGCCCCCCTGACTTGAGCATCGGAGCAGTTCATGCTCCGATGCTCTCCTTTGCCCTGCGCTAAATCGCACAGGGCAAAGGCATTTTCTGGAGTTCCGGTGACGTACAGAGCTCTCCATAGGGCTGCCAGGCGGAGGCTTCCGCCCAACAGTGAGCCCCCCCCGACATCTTAAAAACGGCTAGGGCAGCGCTAAAGCCCGCCCATCAGAGCCGGTGACGTCACCGAACACACTGCTGGGCGGAAGCCTCTGCCCGGCAGTGTGTTATTGAAAATAAAAGAGCCCTTGCCCTGCACGATTCAGCACAGGACAAGGGAGAGCATCGGAGCATGAACTGCTCCGATGCCAACATCAAGGGGGCTGCCTGGGTGAAATTATGCTATGTCCGGGTTCAGCTCTGAATCCGGACAACCCCTTTAAAGTCCAACTCAAGACGAAAAATTTATGTTCACTGGGGATAGAACAGTAAATTTACCTGGCCTCTCTTTTCATCTGCAAATTTGCCAGTTCCCAGGCTCAGCTTCTGCCATCCACGGTGGCCGCACTGCTTTTTTAGGCTATTTGAGGCACACCGTGCACTTGATAGTCCAAGGACTCCTGTCTGATAAGTGGAGCGTCCATCTTGGATGACAGAAGAGGAGCCTGGGAATCGGCAGATCTACAGTTGAAAATATTGAATGGTCCCCATTTAAGTGTTTTGCTCATTACCCAGCTGATGTGAGGTCGCTATAAAGGCGTTGTTTGAGATGACTAAACTCTAGGACAGGGTTAAGCAACCTCCAGCACTCCAGCTGTTGTGAAACTACAGCTCCCAGCATGCACACTTCCTCTGTTCTTCTCAGAACTCTCATAGAAATGAATGAAGAATTGTAGTTTCATAACAGCTGGAGTGCCGAAGGTTGATGACCCTTGATCTGGGACAACTGCTAAAATGTCTTAAAATAAAAATAAATAAAAACACATCATATAAGGCTACTTTCACACTAGCGTTCGGGTGTCCGCTCGTGAGCTCCGTTTGAAGGGTC
The DNA here is from genome assembly GCF_905171765.1 of Bufo bufo. Classification (NCBI taxonomy): domain Eukaryota; kingdom Metazoa; phylum Chordata; class Amphibia; order Anura; family Bufonidae; genus Bufo; species Bufo bufo. The sequence goes on along the minus strand of NC_053389.1, from coordinate 247,507,386 downwards.
TCACAAGCGGCCCTGAACGCATCCGTCCAGCTAACAATGCATTCTGAGTGGATGCGGATCCGCTCAGAATGCGTCAGTCTGGCAGCGTTCAGCCTCCGCTCCGCACAGACTTACAATGTAAGTCAATGGGGACGGATCCGTTTGAAGTTGACACAATATGGCTCAATTTTCAAACGGATCCGTCCCCCATTGACTTTCAATGTAAAGTCTGGACGGATCCGTCTGAACAGCTTTCAGACTTAGAATTTTTTCTAAACTATAATGCAGACGGATCCGTTCTGAACGGATCCAAACGTCTGCATTATAGGAGCGGATCCGTCTGTGCAGACACCGGACGGATCCTCTCTGAACGCTAGTCTGAAAGCAGCCTAAGCGCTGTTCTCTGCTTCACATCCCGGTTCTCCCGCTGCTGGGACATGACATGTGTTCTACAGCTGAGGACAGTGATTGGCTGCAGCAGTCAGGTGCCATATCCCTGCACATCACTGACACTGATATGCAGGCATATGGTACGTCACCACTGAAACCAATTAGTGTCTAATGCTGAGGACAGAGATTGACTACAGTGATCACGTGTAGTATACCACTGCGACCCTGCTGCGGTTTGTAAACAAGCAGCGGAAGGAGGACTGTACCAGTGCCACACAGCACTGCGCTGGAAAAAGGGGTGACGATCACTTCTTATTTTAAGCTATTGCAGGGCTTGTCTGATATTTTTTAATTATCTTGAACAAGCCCTTTAAGGCTCCAGCGATTTTTCTAATTTTTTTTCATCTATGCATTTCAAGGGCCAACACTTTTAGTGTGTGTTTTGTGGATCCACAAAATACGGACACCGGCAATGTGTGTTCCGCATTTTGCGGACTGCACATCGCCGGCACTAATAGAATATGCCTATTCTTGTCCGCAATTGCGGACAAGAATAGGGCATGTTCTATTTTTTTCGGGGACGGAAACGTGGGTCCGCATTTCCCATAGAAATGAATGGGTCCGCAATGCCGTTCCGCAAAGTGCGGAACAGAGTTGCGGCCGTGTAAATGGACCCTTATTTTGTAGTCAACATAGCTGTAGGAGGGCTTGCTTTACAAGGGATGAGTTGTATTGTTTTAATACCATCATTTTGGGGGTACCTATATTGCTTGGGGGGAGACAATATGAAAAACAAACAATTCCACCATCATTGTTAGGGTTTCGCTATTACTGCATTTACTGTGCATGTTAACTATTCTGAAAAACCCCCAAAAACAACTGAATCTTTTCCCACAAAATTATATATAAAATATATTCATCTCCTGCTCTATAACATGCTGCTTGCACTGCATTTTCATGGTTACAGGTTCCCTTCAAAAAGGTTTGCCAAGATTTTAATACTGATTATCTATCCTCTGGATAGATTAACAGTATCTGATTGGCGGGGGTCCGACATTTCTGTGAGCGCCGCGGCCTTCTCACAGCTTTTCCTAGGCCAGTGACGACACGTTTATGTGTCACATGGCCTAGGAGAAGATCAGCCCCATAGAGATGAATGAATGGGGCTGCCCTGCGATACCAAGCACAGCCGCTACACAATGTACGGCGCTGTACTTCTCAAACAGCTGATCGGCGAGCTTCCTGGGTGTCAGACCCCCACCAATCAAATACTGATGACCTATTCTGTGAGTTACTTTTCGACCATGGTTCTACTAAACCTCACCCAATGGTCAGACTGAAACTCACAGCATTATAAATCACTTTGATGCCGTGACTTCAGCAGAGACAAGTTGAGTCCAGAAAGAGTGACCGTCACATGGACTGTGTTTTCCGGACCACAAATGGTCATCTGAAACCGGCCTCAGTCTTTGTCTTAATGGACAATAAACCTACTGAACTCGTACCATTTTCGATTCGTAGATGTACAGAGCCTTCAGTAATGGAGGCTGAGGATTGAGCAGGTTCTGTAAGATGACATCATCCTGTGCAAGACTGTCCACCAGAGCCTGGAGGTATCCGCTGTTACAGAGGTACACCAGCCACTGCTGTTGCTTGTCCACACAGACTATCCTGTCCAATAGGGCTAGTGCCAACATCTGAAGAAAAAAATAAAATAAAAGATTTTTTAAAATTAAATGAAAAAAAAAAATACAGCTGCAATTTGGTGCAAATTAGCCAACATTCTCTGTGAGTCAAACTCTACTTACTCGGCCTATTTCACGCCCATCGCAGGAATCTCTACAGATGACCTCCATTAGGGCCGCCCCGTAGCTCTCAAAGATGTTGAGATTGTCCCTCTGGAGTTTACTGAATACATCTTCTGGGGCAGTCAGTCTCTCCCACATCGTCTTATTGGCTGAAGGGCGAAAGACAGAACAAGATGCAAAGTAACGATCAGAAAGGCTGCAGTATACATGATCTTACCTGCTTTATCCCTTCATGCATCTTGGTGTGATAGTAGGTTAGGGCGATTGCACAGCAGTCCCACTGTGCCCATGCAATCACCAGCTGCACTGTCACCCTTATCGTGACACTTACCAAGGAGACCCCTTTATAGCTTGGTTTGTTCCTCCAAAATGAAATAAATAAAAATGAAATGCCCCAAAATAGCACACATACCACAAAATGGTACATATAGCAACAGCAACTTGTCCAGCAGAAATAAAAAGGGTATCAGTTCCAGAATGGCCAAAGGAGACATCTCAACCTTTTTTGTGGTTCTAAAGGAGTTAATACACTCAAACTTGTAACCACTTTGTAAAATATGTCGCCTGCTGCCAGCAACTGTAGTCAGTTATATAAAGCTACTGCTGACCTACAAAGGAGATGCATCAAAGTGGCTCCCCCTTGTGGAGACAACAGGCATGAGTGCCACAAAAGAGTATGAGCTCTGCAGAACAGTGCTCTGTATTGGAGGGGCTGTCCGGGATTAGCAAAAATGGTTTACAAGCCATGGGTTGTGTCCGATATTGCAGCTCATCACTGTTCAGGTAAATGGAGCTGAACGGCAATACCATACACTGCCCATGGGTATGAGCGGAGGGAAAATGAGGCAGTTCTGTTTCTCATCCTCTACAACCTATATAAAAAACATAGGATGTTTTGTGCTTACCTGTAAAAATCCTTTTCTCGCTGAGTTCATTGGGGGACACAGAAGACCATGGGTATAGCTGCTGCCACTAGAAGGCGACACTAAGCAAAAAAAAAGTGTTAGCTCCTCCCCTCAACTATACCCCCCCTGCAGACACTGAGCTAATCCGTTTGGACAAAAGCAGTAGGCGCAGCCAGAAGAAGCCAACAGGTAACAATAAAAAGTACGAAAGCCAAGAGGAGTCAGAATCAAGAACTGGAGGGACCCATCAAGGAGCGCCAGCAATGTACTTGTGGGGTGGGAGCTGTGTCCCCCAATGAACTCAGCAAGAAAAGGATTTTACAGGTAAGCACAAAAAATCCTATTTTCTCACTCATATCATTGGGGGGACACAGAAGACCATGGGACGTTAAAGAGCAGTACCATGGGGAGGGAACAAGAACAGAACGAATCCAAGGCCTGTCACAATGCCCCGCACAGAAATGAGGGGGAGGACACACCCGGAACCCTGAAAAGGGACAGGAAGAATCATTCCCAGGAAGGCCAGCCAGAGAGCGGCTGAACACGCAGAGGCTCCGGCTGGGCAGAACAGCAAATGTCCAGGGAATATAAGTCACGGCTTAGGAGACTGCAGAATATACAAGAGAGAGAGACCTAGCCTGAATTTAGAAGACTTCTGAAGAAGTGATATCCATGGATCAGAACCCCAGGAAAAAACCCTGCTAGTGCCATCAACAGACACAACATGGTGTGAGAAGAAAAAAGCTCAGCGGAAAACTGATTGGAAGAAGTGAAGAAAGTCAATGGGAATAAGGCATTGAAACTGACCCAAACCACAAAAAAGGAGGGGAGTAACCTGGCAGGAAAAAAGTGTCCTCCGGAAGCAAAAACGTCCGCTTCAGACCTACGGCCAAGGGTACACCAATGTGATAAGTGGAGGTAGGTAGAGTAGGACCTTAAATTCCAGAACAAGAGAGGAGAGAAGCAGTCAGATACGCCATGGAAGGCTGCCTGAACTGGCAGACCTAACCGGAAGCTGAAGAAAAAAACCAAAGGGATGAAAATAAGAAGGTTGTGTAAACTCATCACACTGTTGACCGCCAATGTGGAACAACCCTGCCTAAAGAAGAAAAGAATGGGGTTAAATAAATACTGCGCCAGGAACGGAACGCCACAAGTCCCAGAAAAAAATTGGTAACAGAACCAATATGACCCTCGCAGGCACTCTACAGCAGAACGGGGGAATACGAGAACAATGGCTACAGAAACTGGCCGAGTAGGCAGAAACAGAGGGGGCTGATGCTGCTGAGTAGGGAACCAGCATTTAGGGGTGACAACAAGGACAGTACGACCGCTCTACCCGGGGAGGGGAGCCATGGAAACAATTCACATATGCAAACTGAATAAGTACATACCCAAAACCACAAGGAGGCAACGCTGATGCTGTCACCGTAGTACATGGTAGAGGCAATGCACTACATGTGAAGGGAAGAAGGCGCGAAGCTAGCGCCATAGAAATCGGCAGGCTACACCATGCACGGAAAACCGTACTAATACTCACGAGAAGTGAGCAAACCCACCAGCTGCAGCATGTCATGGTATGGGCAGATGACAGCACTATAGGGAACTAGAGTACCTGTCAGCCAGCGCCTCAAGAACACCAAACATATAAGGCCTGGAGGATCTATCGCACCCGGTGATGGCAGAACATGAGCACAGTGCCACCTGTGAGAAGGAAATGTAGGCATAATCACAGCTACAACTAGCGAGAAGGTTCCACCCCTAGAAGGAGGAATAGTGCGCAGATAGCGCACAAAACACCAGGGCCGATACTCCACATGGAGAAAAGGGGATGCGGTAAAAACAATGAACACAAATACTCCCCCTGGGACGGAGGCACACAGTAGTGGCTCCTAAGAAAGACAGAAGATGCGATAGGATGGACAGCTTCCAGAGGTAGGGAATCACTCTGCTGATGGAAAGATGGGAACCCGACAAGATGTACCAGGTCCGCTGGTAGTGTAAGCACTACTGGTTGTGCAACTACTCCTCCAATGGAAGGAGGGTAATGCTACAGGATCTACAGTATGCAATTGTGGTGCAACTAATCCACCTATAGAGGGGAAATCCGAAAGGACAGATGATAACGCCTGCGGAGGGGGTAATGCAACATGACGTATGGTATCCGGCAGAAGTGCAGTTACCCGCCTAATGAAGGAGGATAATGCGATAGCCTGCATAGGAACCAGTGGTAGTGCAACTACTCTATGGAAAGAGGGTAATACCACAAAATGTACAGTATCTGGAGTAAGTGCAAATACTCCTACTACGGAAGGAGAGGAATGCTAGCGGAAGTATAGGATCCAGTGATAGGCGGAGTAGTTGCACTATGGAAGGAGGGTAATGCTACAGGCTGCACAGAATCCAGTGGTGGAGCTATTACTCTGCCTATGGAAAGAGAATAATGGTACGGATTGTACGGTACCCAATGAAAGTGCTATTACCCTGTCTATGGAAGAAGGGTAATGCTACAGGCTGTACAGTACCCAGTGGAAGTGCAATTACTCCGCCTATGGAAGGATGGTAATGCAATAGGCTGTACAGTATCCAGTGGTAGAGCCATTACGCCGCCTATGGAAGGAAGACAATGCTATAGGCTGTACAGTATCCAGTGGTAGTGCAAGTACTCCGCTTATGAAGGAAGGGTAATGCTACACACTGTACGGTATCCAGTGCAAATGCAATTACTCCGCCTAAAGGAGGGCAATGCCACCGGCAGTACAGCATTCAGTGCAAGTGGAATTACTCTACCTATGGAAGGAGGGTAATGCTACAGGCAGTACAGTGTCCAGTGTAAGTGGAATTACTCCGCCTATGGAAGGAGGGTAATGCTACAGGATGTACAGGGTCCAGTGGTAAGCGCACAGTGATCTAAGGCCATTCTCCGCCTGAGACCGGCGCTATACAGAAGTAGCCAAGGATTAAGTGGCTGTTTTGAAAAACTCCGCCTAGGGAGGAAACCAGGCAAGGGGAGTCACACTGTATTGCTAGCCCCATACCGCAGCAGAGGAGGGGGCCACTCGCAGAGGCCACCGAATTCAGTGCTAGAAGAGTCCACCGCCTGACGAAAGAGCTGTGTAGTAGGAACCCAAGAATGTAGTGGTAACGCAATACTGCTCCCACAGCAGTAGCCAGCGCTTGCCCAGTCAGCGCAAAATTGAGGGGGAGGCCAGAGACTATCCATGGAAGCCATGTACCATACTGCTCCAGTTAAGTAGAGCTTAATTAACAACTCTACCTGGAAGGGCGCTGAACAGGAGCAACTGCCAAGCTAGCGCCAGGGTAGGACCCCTACCTGAGGGGGATGTCCCACTGCAGCGACCACTAACTCGAGCATTAGCGAAAAACTGCACCTGTGGAGGAGAACACACTGTAGTAGCTAAACCAGAAAGCCAGCATAATCACTTTCCCAGAGGAGGAGGAGTGGTGGATAGAGAATACAGAGTCAGTGAAACACTTGGCTCGCTGGAACGTACTCACCATATATGTGCAATGGTGTACGCACTACGTATTGATGCGGACAATATCATGACCAAATGGAACAGTGGAGGCCCATGGAGATGGGGGTCTCTAGGACACAAAGTGATGCTAGGAAACCCCATGAGAAGACAGAGGATGTTATAATCATGCCCAAAACCAGCACCAAAAGAACAGAAGGATACAATGAGGAATACTGGTAGCAGCCATATAGCACTAGAGTAAGAGTACCGGGCACCGCCGAGTACCGACCGTTGCCACGCCCCCTTGTGAAATAAGCGAAGGCACCTAGAGCCACCTAGAACATTGTAACCAGTGAGAATGTAATCGCGCCACCTATGGAAGGGGCTAATGAATACGGCAGGTACTGAACCCAGTGGAGATGCAATTCCGCCACCTACAGAAGGGGGATTGTATACGTCCGGCACTGAAACCAGTGTTATTGTACTTAGTCCACCTTGGCAGGGGACAATGTATAGGGCAAGTACTGCATCCCAAAGTAGTGCAATTACTCCGCCTATGGAAGGGGGTAATGCATATGACAACTACTGCTGGCCACCGTAGATGCAATCTTGGGAGATTGCTTCAGATTCATGTCAGGGTCTGAATCAGTGATTCCCCCCCCCCCCCTTCCCCTCGAATGGACCCACTCCTGTGAGGGAGGGTGCGTCTGAGCGTGACCCAGGGAGGAAGTGCAGAGATATTCGAGGAGAAAGATGACCTGCTGTGGTCCGCTAGCGTTTAGGCCTACCTCTCAGAATCTCGCCCCTGGCAGTTGCGGACTGCGCAGGTGGGGGCTTATCAACCAAATGACTCCGGAGGGTGGATTGGGAGGTTCCAGCGGTCCCCCATTGGATTGCGCCGGTGGAGAATTATCAATCAAACGACCCAGGAGGGTGGATTGGGAATTCCAGAGGTTCTCCACTGGATTGCGCAGGTGGAGAATTATCACTCAAACGACCCAGAGGGTGGATTGGGAATACTTCAGCTGTCCTCCACGGGATTTGCGAAGGTGGAGAATTATCAACCAAACGGCCCTGGAGGGCGAATTGGGAACTATGAGAGCTCCTCCTTATCAGAGATAGGACAAGGGTGGTCCTGCGGTAGTGAGGGCTGAGGAGGGGGATCCGTATGGACGACATCTTTTTTTTTTTTTTTATGAAACTAAGATGCAGGCCTCAAGTGCACAAGAAGCAGGAAAGTGTTAAATTCCTCCACATTCGAACATTGCACTAGGAGTAGATCCCCAGATGTGCCGGCCTAAAGAGGTGGCTGGCCAGAAAGGGTTAAGGCCATCTTGAGGACCGGGGGCGGAGCTCAGCAGGTTTCTGGGGGAGGGGGAAGTAGGGCGGGAAGAATTAACGCCAGAGTGCACCCCCCCACCCCACCAGGGGACAAAGTTGCGGCCCAGCAGGCCGCAAAGCGGCGATCCAAAGCCTCTGCGCGCAGCCGATTAGGTGCTTTGGAGGGACCGGAGCAGCACGCAAAATGCTCCTGCCCGGCAAAAAACAGCGCGGCCGGAACACCATTGCGGTGCACGGCTGAAAGCGTGGCGGTTAACCCCCTCGGAGTCTGCTCCCGAAAGGGGTGGATCATGGTGGTAGGTGTCGGGGAGCGGGAAGCGCCTGCCAGGGGGTTCCACTGCATTAACCCCCTATGTGCCGCTGTCCCGGCTTGGAGGACAACAATGAGCAAACGGAACCTGCCAGAGGGGGAGTGAAAGGGAATGGCTTCAGGGGTGCTGGGCTACGCTGAAGCCCTGTGCCTGTTAACCCCTGAAAACTATTGCCACTAACGAGGGAGGGGGAAGACAAAACGACCCAGGAGGGTTAAACATACTTACCTAGTCCCGTGTACTCACTTCATCATCTTCTCCTGCCGCCATCTTCACCCTTTCTCTTCCCCTTCAGCTACTGGCACCGTAGTGGCCGGACGCTGGAAGAGGGACTTGGATGGGTGACCCTTCTACTGGCGGGAAGCAGGGAAGTGAGGCTGCCCTGGTCCACCTTGTCTTCTTGTGGGGGAGGAGGCAGCATGGCAGGCCAACGCTGGCATGCTCCCCTGGGAGAACAGGGAGACAAGGCGACCACTGTTTCCCACCTGAAAAGAAGGAAAAAATTAAAAAATTAAATAAAAAATCTTCAGGAGATCCCTGCAGAGCAGGGAGGTCTTGCCTCCTATTGACACTAGAAAAAAACTGAAGCTCTCTCTCCAGGCTGGAGGGGGTATAGCTGCCAGGGGAGGAGCCAACAGCTTTATCTAGTGTCAACGCCTCCTAGAGGACATAGCTATACCCACGGTTCCTGTGTCCCCCAATGAATAATAGGGGCGAGAAAAAGAGGCTTTAAGAACCCCTTGCCTTCTGGAGACCGGGAATGAGCAGCAGGCTTGGGGACCCCCTGGACTCCCGTCTCTTGGGTGGGAATGCAGGCAGCTTGGAGACAGCCAGCAGCCCAGCGAAACACCAAGCTCAGTGTCTGCAGGAGGGGGATAGCTGAGGGGAGGAGCTAACACTTTTTTTTTGCTTAGTGTCGCCTCCTAGTGGCAGCAGCTATACCCATGGTCTTCTGTGTCCCCCAATGATACAGTGCACCACAGTGCTATTATACAGTGTATTAGGAGAATACGCAAAATCCTTAGTCACTAACCATTTGATCATCTTAGTACATTTTATTTTTTTATCAAATATTCTTTATTTATTTTCAGCATAGTTTAAATGACATCCAAATTAAGAAATAAATTAATCTATCTTCTTTCCCAACAATTATCCACCCCTAATAAAAAAAAAAAACACCCTCGGCCTCTGAACCAAACATAAGCAGTCCTCCCACATAGAACTTACTACTAACCTAGGAATTCCAGATCACTTTAGGCTGGGTTCAGACCTGAGCGTATTTGATATGCGCGTTTAACGCGCGTTTTTATGCGCGTTTTTTGCAATAGTAAACGCGCGTTTGTGTGATAGACTGCAGTGTCCTATGGCCACAAACGCGCGTCAAAACGCCCCAAAGAAGCTCAAGAACTTGTTTGAGCGTAGGGCGTTTTTCAGCGCGTTCAAACGCGCTGTAAAACGCTCAAGTGAGAACCAGGGACATAGGGAAGCATTGGTTTTCATGTGTTGAGCGTTTTACAGCGCGTTTGAACGCGCTGTAAAACGCTCAAGTGTGAACCCAGCCTTAAATATCAAATTATTTTTTTTGCTTTTGTCTGTAAACCACTTTATCCAAAAGTAAACTTCTATTTGCATATCTCTTCCATATTTTCTGAGTTGGAAGATTTTAATCCATCCATCCGTTTCCTTCAAAATGCACTTTCTAGCAAAGTACAGTAGTTTTCCTACACTCAAACTATATTTACTTGCTCCATCCTCCAATCCAAATATTCCTCAGTTTCTATCTCTCTGGTCAGATGTACCCGATACTTTATTTCTATTTCTTCAAACACCTTCTCCCAAAAGTCCTATATATAAGGATAGATCCATATGCATGTCATCAGCATCTCCACTGTTACATTTTGGGCAACCAGTAGAGCTATTTGTTCCCCATCTCACTATTTTTTTGCGAATAATGCAAATTATGAATTATATAGGACTGGGACATCCTCAGTACCTGACTTTGAAGGCCTTTTCTCAGAATAGATCATCAGTATCTGATCTGTGGGGGTCCGACAACTTGGACCCCTGCCAAACAGCATTTTGAGAATGCATCGGCGCTCCCGTGAGCACAGCGGCCTTCTCCTTGCTCACCAAGCACAGCGCCACTTGTATAGAGGCTGTGCTTGGTATCGCACTCAGCCCCATAAACGTGAATGGAGCTGAGCACGATACCAAGCACAGCCTCTATACAATGTACAGCACTATGCTCGGTGAGCAAGGAGAAGGCCATTCTCAAACTGCTGATCGGCAGGGGTCCCAGGTGTCGGACCACCACAGATCAGATACTGATTACCAACCAAGAGAAAAGGTTAGGACTCCCACCTAATCAAATACAACCCCTCTGTAGAGATGATTCCCAAGTCGTTCTACCAATATTTTTTTTTACAGGGCTGAATACATTTTTCCACCTTTCTTTTTGATAATACTTTATATAATTTAGAAAACATTTTACTTTTAAATAGCAGACTGCTCATCCCTCTTATCGATCTGCACCTACCTGCTTCAAGTGTGTCCGGTTCATCTGGCCTCTGGGCAATTTGCAAATAATACAGCAAAGCGCCATACAGATGTGCTCGTACTCTTTGCAATCCTCCACCTATTTAGAAAGAAGTGAAAATCAGAGAGTGACGCACACCACTCTGCAGCATTTGACTGGATCTGGCTAGGGCTTCCCCCGCCAAAATTAGTGCTGGTTTCCAGTCCCAGGACAATCAGCTAATTGCCCGGCAGCAACACTTGGAACGGGCAGTCTCATGTGAGACAGCCCCTTCAATCACGGCAGAACAATTCCTAAAATACTTTAGGTTTACTTTCACATAGAGGCTTACAGACCCAGCAACTAATGATTGTCTAGACTGGACCCAACTGTAACAAACCCTCAGGTGTGAGAAATATCAGGTTTTCAGTCACTGGATGTAAACAAGACTGTTTCTGCTCACTGACTGCAAGAAGATGTCTTAAAAATGTTGAGAATACACATTGTATATTAGTAAGCAACTAAACTTTTAATTATTCAGTGAAAACATAAAAAAAAAAACTTTATACAAACAATTTCTAAGATGGTTTGTACCTTGGCCTCACCCACCTGTGTGATTGGCCGATTCTGGAGGCGGAGACAAAGTGAAAGGAGGAGCTAGTGCATGTACCGCCACTCATGCCAATGTTAACAATGGCGCCATCGTGTGGCAGACTATTGTACCTTTTTCATCTACAGGTCTCTCTGTATGACCCTGATGATTCACCGAAGAGCATCAAATCGTCAAGAAACAAACAGTGCTGTGCCAAAACAGCTAGCCAATATATTTAGGCAGAGTTTAAGCCCTGACCTGTCTTTAGAATAAATTCCAGCAGTTTCCTAAGGATCATATGAAGTGAGGAGTCTCCAATGGAGGCAAATCCTGCAGACAAGGTGTCCGTTCCTGGAGGTGCAGCGAAGGAGCCGTCCAGCAAGAGCACATACTGTGACTGCTTGACCCCCAGAGCGCTTAGTGGCTGCTTCTGCTCAGTGCGTATCGATTGGCTCAGGTGCACGGTGAGGGTGAACACAGCCCCCGCTACTACCGGCATAAGGTCCTTAGTTGCCTCGTCGTCCAGAATCTGCAAAAAGTGAAAGAGATATTGAACCAGTGCACAGGCTGGTATTGAACAACCCAATGCACATAATGAATGGCCATTAAAAATTCAATACACCAATCCAGATGAGCAAGGGATTAACAGAAGTCAAACAGGAAAAAAATATTAGCTTGTTGCCCAATGGAAGAAAAAGACACAAATTAGTCGTCAATAGCTGCCAATTACTTTAATGAATGCAGGCACCGACTCAATATCCAACCGAGGAATCAAAAGACAGTAACAGACAGCAGAAGTCGCAATAAATTTTCAGCACGGTAAAAATAATCTTCTTGGGATTTTAAATGGAATCTGTCAGCAGTTCTGACAATGCTAAACTGCTGACAACACTAGGAAGGGTCTGAGGAGAGCAGTACAAACATACCTTTTGTGGTTCAGTTATTAACAGGAGTAGTGAGAATATGAAGTTTTATTTTGAAAGATTCTGCTCCTTAAAGGGGTTATCCCATGATTAATATCGAAAATGTAAATCGGACATCATATAGTACATGATAATCACTTTCTAACAAAGCTGGAACCAGCCCTGTACCTCAAATAGGTCCAGAGATCTCACCATTCATTGCTCTGCTAGATTAAAGGGGTTCTGCACTTTGTTTAAACTGATTATGTATCCTCTGGATAGATCATCAGCTTCTGATCGGCGGGGGTCCGACAGCCGATCAGCTGTTTGAGAAGGCATCGGCGCTCCAGCAGCGCCGCGGCCTTCTCACTGTTTACCGCCGGCCCAGTGACGTCACAACTAGTATCACTGGCCTGGGTGGGGCTAAGCTCCATTCAAGTGAATAGAGCTTAGCCCCGCCCAGGCAAGTTGATACTAGTTGTGACGTCACTGGGCCGGCGGTAAACAGTGAGGCCAGCTGATTGGCGGGGGTGTCGGACCCCCGCCAATCAGATGCTGATGATCTATCCAGAGGATAGATCATCAGTTTAAACTAAGTGCAGAACCCCTTTAATATTAAACTGACAGCTCAAGGGGAGTGTCTTTTCTGCTACAGATAAGAGTCTGTGTCCATGCTCTCCCGATCACAGCTCAGGAGGCAGTTGAAGGATGAAACTGAGCATGTGCGGTCATCTCAGTCAGCAGAGAGAAAAACAATAGGCTAAACATACATTTTATTCAATAACTCAGCGGCTATGCTAAAAAAAATTATTACATGTAATTATAAAAGTATTCAGATCCATGTGCTGGTTTGAAAACTAGAATTTTTTTCACGGGAGGTGGAGCTTCACTGTGAAGTGTACACAGCATTGAGATGTTTCCCAGACCCTCCCCTCCAAGTGACAGCTGTAGCATCCAACCACTACAGCCTTAGTGCAGTGTTTACAGCAGAGGGTTTGTTTCAATATCAAAATAGACAGTTATGAGAACTGCCCCCTTCAGAAGACTGTAATGCAGCCACATTTTATCTGCCTTCTGACCTGAACTAATGGCATCATATAGATGGCATCACTTGGAGCTGCCCAGCAGCCCCACTGGTTCTGAGGACCTCTGCTTATTCACTATTCAGCATCACAGAAATACGCACAAGAGTGCAGAAGCCTAAATATGCATCATACTGTATATACTGGCAGGTACATTACCTTGTCATGCAAGTCCTGAAGTAGATCCCTAATGATCAACTGCCTCTGCTCTGCCGGGATCAGATCTTGAGGACAGGCGGTCAGGATAATCTCCACCAGCTGCCTCCAGGACTCCAGTGCGTGACGTTTGGCGTGAAGACACTGGAACATCTTGTTTCTTTCTACTGCATACTGCAGGATAGTGTTGATTTCCTGAAGATATATCAGATACGGCCATCTTACAGAAAACGATCACAGGATACATTGTAATAAAGTACATACACACAAGAATCTAGAAGTCTTACATGATTGCAGCTTCTGCAATACCATATTGCAGGTTATCTACAGCTCTAACACCTTATTGGTCATAGATCTGAAAGATATTGAGTGGGTGAGGAAATTCCACCAAGAATGCCGAGGTCACCACAACCAACTGGGGTAGCAGCAAATCAAATATTTGTCCAATAGCTTCAAGAGCCTGCTGAGCTCAATGGCCATGCACTGGTGACAAATTTTGCAATAGGTCCCTGAAAAAAGGAGATTTTTGTGGACTCACCTGTAAAATCTCTTTCTCAGGACCGTGGGTATATCTCTTTCTCAGGACCGTGGGTATAGCTGCTTGCTGCCACTAGGAGGCGACACTAGGCTAGAAAGTGATAGCTCCTCCCCTGCCAACAATACACTCACCAGTCAGGAGAGAGCATATCAGTTTGTACTCAAGCAGTAGGAGTAGCAGAAAAGAACTGATAATACAGTCAGAACATTACCTACATCAGTAGGTATGAACTAAAACTGAAACCCAACAAATAACGAATCACCGCCATGCGCAGTAACAATGGAAAAAAACAATGGGTGGGAGCTGTGTCCCCCAATAAGCTCAGCGAGAAAGAGATTTTACAGGTGAGTCCACAAAAATCTCCTTATCTCGCTCGTATCACTGGGGGACACAGGGCCGTGGGACGTCCCAAAGCAGTCCACAGGGAGGGAACAAACAATACTCACCCATGGAAAAACTGCTCTCGGGGATGTTCAGGACACTGCCGCCTGCAAGACTTTACGGCCTAGGGCAGCATCTGCTGATGCCAGGAAGTGCACCTGGTAGAATTTCGTGAACGTGTGAAAGGAAGATCACGTTGCTGCCTTACACAACTGGACAGCTGATGCATGATGGAAGCGAGCCCAGGAAGCACCAACCTCTCTGGTTGAACGGGCCGTGATTCCAGGGGGCGGTATGCCTCTGTGATTGCCAAACGTATCCACCTGGCAATTGTCACCTTAGAAGCAGGGCATCCCTTACGAGGACTGCCAGGAAGCACGAATAAAGAATCCGTGCGGCGGAAAGAGCTAGAGACGGCCAGATAGATCCTCAGAGCACAAACTACTTCCAGTTTGTGAAGAGAATGCTAGGGTGCGAGGGAGCTGGGCAAAAGGAAGGGAGGACAATGTCCTAGTTAACGTGGAAGGCCGAGACTACCTTCGGTTGAAAAGAAGGTATGGGCCGGAGCACCGTCTTATCCTGATTAAAGACTAAAAAGGGTTCCATACAGGAAAGGGCTGCCAACTCTGAGACACACCTGATGGATGTGACAGCCACCAGGAATGCCACCTTCCAGGAAAGAAGACGCAGGGACATCGTCCAAAGCAGTTGAAACGGAGCTGATTACAGTGAACCTAGAACGAGGGCACGGAAGGCCGATAGGGAGGAACAATATGAGCCACCCCTTGGAGCAAAGTTTTAACTGGGCCTTTCGAGGCCAGAGGACGCTGAAGCAAAATAGACAGTGCCGACACCTGAGTCTTTAAGGACCCAAGGGCTAGTCCCAATTCCAGACCAGATTGTAGGAAGGAGAGAATCGTGGAAAGAGAGAAGCGTAGAGGAGGGAGATTACATTTCTCACAGAAGACGAGATAGGACTTCCAAGTCCTGTAGTAGACTTTGGATGAGGCTGGCTTCCTGGCTCTGATCATGGGGTGAATAACCTTATCAGTGAAACTTTGCTGTTTTAAAATGGCGGTTTCAACAGCCACGCGGTCAAACGAAGCGAATCTAAATGATGATGGAAGGCAGGTCCCTGAGAGAGCAGATCGGCCCTGAGAGGAAGGGGCCATGGTGGGGGTCTGCTAGGAGGAGGACGACGTCGGAAGAAGGTGGGAAGTTTGTGTTAGAACCTGGACGCCATCAAGTCCACCTGTGGACAACCCCACCGGAGACAGATCTGTTAAAACACCTCCGGGTGCAGGGACCATTCCCCGGGGTTCAGAGTCGTCCGGATGAGAAAATCTGCCACCCAGTTCTCCACTCCCAGAATGAACACAGCTGAAAGAGCTGGGACATGCAACACTGCCCACCTCAGGATTTTTGTCGACTCCCTCATCAACGCAGGGCTGCGGGTACCCGCCTGGTGGTTGATATAAGCCACCGCCGTGGCATTATCAGATTGAATCTGTACTGGCTGGCCCTTCAGGAGAGGGGCCCAGTAGAAAAGGGAGAGCCGAATCCAAGATGTTGATTAGCAGTCTGGACTCCAATTGAGACCATAAGCCCTGGACCGTCCTGGGAGGGAAGACTCCTCCTCAGCCTTGAAGGCTGGCGTCGGTGGTAATGATCGTCCACGAGACCGGGAGAAAGAACTTCCCCTGACTGCAAGGTCGGGATCCGGAGCCACCACTTGAGAGCTAGAAGCACCTGTGTGGGCAGACTCATGTGACGGTCCAGGGACAGTGGAGATTTGTCCCACTGAGTCAAGATCGCCCGTTGGAGCGGGCGGGAGTGGAATTGTGCAAATGGAATCGCTTCGAAGGAAGCGACCAGAGCCCCTAAGACTTGCATACAGCAACAGATAGATGGGCGCCTGCGATGAAGAAGCAGGTGAACTGACCGCTCGAGTGCCAGCTGCTTGTCCACCGGGAGGCGGACCAATGCCTCCTCAGTGTCCAGGGTCATCCCACCGGGAAGGGATATAATAAATCAAGTCGCTTAGGTGGATCAAAGCGACGATCTGGGTGGTCCCAGGCCTTGGTAATGACCACAGTAAAGTCTTCATGTAAGGGAAACTCCTTCAGATTTTGTCTGGAGCGAAGGAAAGACACACCCTGGCTAGAGGAGGGAGGGTCGTCTTGCACCTGGAAGGTATCCCGGACTATCGTTACTAGGCTATCCATCTTAGAAGATTGTTCAAAATCTATGTCAGATAGTGAGTCACCATTGTCCTCTTCGGACAGGGCTTCCCCACGAACGGAGGATATGTCCGAGCGAGATTCACGGGGGGAGGAGAAGCAGAGGCATCAGAGGAGGAATGGCATCCTGCTCTGGTCCGCTTCTGTGACGACCGGCTCCTGAGGAAGTCGCCCAAGGAAGGCGAGGACTACTCTGGTGGGGACTTATCAACCAAGCGACCCATGAGTGATAGGGTGGATTGGGATATTTTAGCGAGGTCCTCCACCGCCCGGGATAGGGAACGCGCCCAGCCGGGTTCCACAGAATCAGACAGAGCACGCGGAGCACACAGGGTCCGACTGACCGCGAGGGAACTTTAGACTGCATACAGTACATGCAAAGTGTGTAACAATAGGCAGGCGGGGGTCATTAGTGGGATCAGACATTGCTGACTAGAGCTGAATGACCGACTCAGGGCTGGGGAGGGTGTAAGGGTCCGTCCTACCAGCAACTGAGTGTTACACCTGTGACAGGTCTTAGAAGGTCTGAAAGATTATCTGCACATTAGTGATCTGACAGCCTCTTTTGGTTACACTTTGTGTGTTGCTGGTATGTGCACACCTCCTGTTCAGGTGTGGATCATGTGATTTTTACCTATCTCTATTTAGTCTGACTTTACCCATCACTCCTTGCTCTGGATAGCTTCATTTGGTTTTGGAAGAGCTGGATTGTGGTTCTTGTTGAAGTCCTGTTCATCCATCATCCTCAGAAGTCAAGTGTTCCGCTTGTTGTGTTTTGTATCACCCCCCCCCCCCCCCAGTTGTTTACTAGGCCTCAGCGAGATGCTGGTTCCTTCACCAGGGAAGGAACGGGTTGTCTCTGCCCTGTCATTACCTTTAGGGCATCTGAGGGTCACCAGGGTTTTCTAGGTTACTGTGTATGGGCATCTCTACTATCGAGAGGTGCCCATACGGATAGGAGTTAGGGCCAGGAGCAGGGTTTTATAGGTGGTGACCCTTTTCCTTCCCTAGCGGTGAGGGCTAGTGACTTTCCCTTTCCCTCTTGTTATCTTTTGGTGTTCTCCCCTACTACATCCGTGACACCGAGGCTACCCAGGTCCTGTGCTTCCTTAGAGACGCGGCTGCAGTGAGAGAAGCGCGGGAATGAGAAGAAACCGCTCAGTGCAGTGGCGGGAAGCCAAGGCCCGCCCCCTGGGGAGGAACCGCCTGCGGCCTGTACGGTCGAGAAGCCGGGGCCTAAAGTTTAGCCGCGGCCGACAGCAAATGTTCAGTCAGCCGCTACTTAAAGGGACTGGGGCTGAATATACTGCCGTTCGTGGCATCTCCTCTAGGCATAGGGATCCGGCGCTTGCTGAGACGTTCGGAAAAGACTTTTAAGACAGACATTTTCACAGTGATTGTCAAAAGGAGACTTCTTTAAGATGCAAACCATAAGAAAAAACAACAATCAGGGCAAATTTACCTCAAACATTAAAGGCCTCTGTCCGATGGCAGCCATCCCCTGAAGTGCATTGACCTCTGCTACCAGAACTCGATGGAGGAGCTGTTAAGACAGAAAGCATTCAGTGATCATGTCACAAGTTCTACCCGCATGAACTCCTCAGCTAGAAGACCTGCTCACTTTCACGTTGCAGACCGTCTGACCGTTTCTGTCTTTGTGCTCGCAGTTAGTGATCACTTGCTCTATTTGGATGCGGTCAAAGTAGTCCAGCTGAAGCTGCTCTGGGATCTCCTGGGTGAAATTAATGGAGTCTAAGATGCTCAAGATTTTCCTACGAACTACCAAGAAAACGAAAGCCATTAAAATTCACAATATGTCTTAGAAAATTCTTCTAGCAAAAACCAAAAAAAACAACATGTGTATTATAGGAAACTGCATTACCAACAACTCCCTAATACACTTCTATTATCCAAACTGCCACCTTTATAGGACAGGGGTGATTGAAAGAAGGGCAATGTAGAGCCCCTGCAATGGATCTGCTGTAAACAAAGGTCATGGCAAAAAACTGCTCATATGAAGCTGTACGGACTTCTATATCTATTGTGGCTCCCTGTTTTATGAGCCGATTTCTCCGGAACACCAGGAGACAGCTTGGGCTGCCCACTCAGCTAATCACTAGCCACAGTGGGGGTGGAGCAGGCAGTCTGAGTCTGGAGAGCAGCAGGGCCGGAGCTGTGATGGGTGAGGTGCATAATGATTTATTTATTTTTGTTTTAAAACCAAATAAAATTAAATTCTTTTTACTCTGGAATACCCTATTAGGAATGCTCATATCCATGCTGGCAAATAAAATCAGAATTACAACCAAAACAGGTTCTCAGTATGTAACCACCTATTAGAACTGGGAACCACTTTTTATGTTTTACCTTTTGAGGATGTGTCAAAGTGAAGAAACGTGTAAACGTTGCGGTTGTCCTCCTCCATACCAGATTCACCATCAGCTACTGAGTGCAAATGAGAACGTTTAGGGAAACCATTTGTACATACATTACTTATCTTGTACTGGTCCGGAGTTACATCTTGTATTATACTCCAGAATTGCACTCACTGTTCTGCTGGTGGAGTCACTGTATACATAAATTATATTACTTATCCTGTACTGATCCTGAGTTATATCCTGCATTATACTTCAGAGCTGCACTCACTATTCTGCTGGTGGAGTCACCGTGTACATACATTACTTATCCTGTACTGATCCTGAGTTACATCCTGTATTATACTCCAGAGCTGCACTCACTATTCTGCTGGTGGAATCACTGTGTACATACATTATATTACTTATCCTGTACTGATCCTGAGTTACATCCTGTATTATACTCCAGAGCTGCACTCACTATTCTGCTGGTGGAGTCACTGTAGACATAAATTATATTACTTATCCTGTACTGATCCTAAGTGACATCTTGTATTATACTTCAGAGCTGCACTCACTGTTCTGCTAGTGGAGTCACTATGTATACATTACTTATTCTGTACTGATCCTGAGTTACATCCTGTATTATACTCCAGAGCTGCACTCACTGTTATGCAGGGGGAGTCCCTGTGTACATACATTACTTATCCTGTACTAATCCTGTTGCTGCCTGTATTATACTCCAGAGCTGCACTCACTATTCTGTGGATGGAGACACTGTGTACATACATTACATATCCTGTGCGGATCCTGAATTACAGCCTGCATTAGGCCACATGCACATGGCTATTATGCGCAGATATTTCTGCAGAAAATCTGCAACGCAAAACAGTACCAGCTAAGTAGATGAGGTTTGGTGTATGGATGTGGCCTTACACTCCAAAGTTGCACTCACTATTCTGCTGATGGAGTCACTGTGTACATAAACTACATTACCATGTACTGATCCTGTACATGCTGTATTATACCCCAGAGCTGGATTCGGTATTCTACTGGTGGAATCACAGTGAAAATATATGGGAGCGTACTGCGCATGCGTGGCCCCCGCTCCCATTCATTTCTATAGGGCCGACGGAAATAGCCGAGCCAGCGCTCTATTTTCGCCGGCCCCATAGAAAATGAACGGAGGGCGGCTGCGCATGCGCAGTGAGCCCTCCTTCACTTGCGGGGCTCTATTCTCGATATAGGTGCGGGTCCCAGCGGTGGGACCTGCACCTATAAGACAATGGGGGCGTATCCTAGCGATATGCCCCCACTGTCCATGATGAGACAACCCCTTTAAGCTGTAGTCACTATTTAGCTGATGGAGTCACTGTGTGTATTACATTACTTATCCTGCATTGATCCTGTACATGCTCTATTATACCCCAGAGCTGCACTCACTATTTTGCTGGTGAAGTCCTTGTATACATAAATGATTTATCCTATACTGATCCTAAGTTATAGCTTCTATTCAGAACTGCATTAACATGTCAGCAAGCTGCAGAACTGAAATCGCCCCCTCACCTATATATGGACGGACAGGTACATCATCTAGAAGGAGGTTGAGCAGCCTTTGTGTATGGGAGCGCTGGCGGTTAAGAGATGTAACACGCAGTTCAATGGACAAAGTCTTCATCAGCCACAACATCTGATTGAGGGCAGAGATTTCATGTGCTAAAAAAAAATAAAAAATTTCAGTGATAACATACTTTGTTGTTATAGGGGGTGCAGTACAGTCTCACCTAATAAATAAGACCATCACCTCTCGGTTCTCTAAGAACTCTGCTCAATGTATTATATATTATTTAAAGTGTAACTCTTATGTAATTTTTATTTGTTTAATGTGTAAGGAGTTTCTATACGGCTAGGATCACATCTGCGTTGGAGGTTCTGCCAGTAGTTGGTCCAGCAGAATGCATGTATCAATTCTGGGAAACCTGACAGCTTCCATTATAGTCAATTGGATAAAACTGTTGCTGGCAGTGTTCAGCATATGCTGTATCAGGCAATTCCAGTATTCTGTTCCTATGCCATAACAGAATATCAGAATTTCTAATTATATGTGAACCTAGCCTGATATATTTTGCAATTTTGTAAACTTTTATTTGAAAATAAAGTGTCCTTTTAGCAACTCACTAATTTATAGATACCAGTAATATGCTAAGACAGAATCCTCAGCCTGCCTCTTCTCTCCCTGCTGTTGTGCATTTTCATACGTATACAATATTATCTAATGACATTATAATCAAAATGAATGCTCATCTCATTGCCTTTAAGAATAAAATCAGCCTGAACCAAAGTTCTATTATGTGGCTGAGGAAGCCAAAATGAGTTCATGGCAAGTTCAGTTTATATAAAAATAATTGTGAACATAAAACGGACATTGTATTTAAAAGTTATTACTAAAGATATGGGATTATCTGTAAGGAGCAAACCAACTTCCTAAGACATGTCTGTCTGGAGGGAACAAGGTTGTTTCATGGATAAGCCATGATAAGGGTTCATATTATTGAGGCACACCTGCTGTATGAGGTTCAATTTATATATTCATAATTATAATAGATAGATATAGATATATATATCTATATCTATCTGTATGGTATATTTAGTTTACAACATATGTTAATCAATAATTCATATAATGTTATCTATGTGTAACAATGTATTGATTTATATAGATATTATACCATGTATTTATCATTTAGAAGGTATTGTAGAAGGTACAGAAACATTGAAGTAAGTTTATGTTAATTGGATTTCTGAGAAGAGTAAATGTTATTTCAAAACAATAGTTATTCATGGATGTAGATAAGTGAAATGTACAAATTCCGATGCCAAGCATCAAAGCCGTTATATAAAATTTTCATCAAGTCAACCTATATTTCAAAAAGATAGGAGAAGACAGACAACTCCAACAAGTCCAGGATATAGGTAATTAAAAGTGTCAGGAAAAGACCTTCCTCAATGATTTATATTAAGAAGATCAAGCAGGTCATGTGAACGTATTATTAGATATTTAATTTTAATGCTTAAAAGTTGTAATGTTCATCTGCAGTACCGCAGTGCCATCTGGAGGCAGATGGACAATATTATATTATTTCATTATTTGTTCTATACCATATTAGGAGTTAATATGACATCATGGTGTTATTAGCATGCGAATACACCCACCTTACCTGATTGGGAATCCCTAATCTAAAGGGGATGATTCTTAAATAAGGGGGGAAATAATTACTCGTGTGCGGAGCAGCAAGGGAGATATAGATAGATCCATATTAAGCCATAGATCCATCCATCCGTTCATTCAATCAAAAAGAAAACTTTACCAGAAGAAACTTGGATTATTTTTTGGGCTTACTAGGAAAGTTCTTGAGAACTGGTCCCATCTGAACTCGGTCTACCTTTGACCCGGTAACGTATATTTTGTTTACTGCTCGTGATATTAATAAGATATTTCTCTCGGTATATAGCCAAGAGTTCCCATACTGTGGGAATATATAGTGTTAGGTGCCTCCATAACGCTGATAATTCTCTTAGCAAAGATGCATATTGTTAATGGAAGATCTGACATTATTAGAAAAGAGGACTGAAACCCTTGGGAAGTTATTGTCCATAGTCTGATTGCGAAGCTGAATATTTTATCATATTAATATCATATATTTTTGATTGGTCATATGAAAACAGTCAAGGGATAACAGTTATTTTCCTGTATAATCCGTGTATTATTGTTATAGCCTGTTTGATAATCAGAAGATCCTAAGTTTCTCTTGGTATATGAGTCTGTTTGTTAAAAGTATGACACTGGTCGTCATAACTCACTAAGTCACACTGTGCTGATCAGATAGGGGTGTGTTAGCACCACCATGTGGTACATTTTGGGTATTATTTTGTAACTTCATCATTTCTTTTGCAATTGTATTGATTTTATATTCTTTGTTTTATAATAAACAATTATATATTTTTGCATATACAATTGTCCCTTTGTTTCACCGCTTCCACAAATCAAATTAAGATACTTGATAAAAAGAACTTAGAGGCGTGTTTATGTCCGCCTGAAGGATACTATAATTTTTATGTTTTTTTTTATCCTCTCTTTTATATGAAGATTCTTTTTATATAGAAGATATATGACACTGCCCCATCCGAAGCCTCCCTACATATCGAATATATACAGATATTGCTTTGTACATATGTTGCAAAAGCTTCTACAATACCCTTATCCTTGTGTATAATAACAGTATGTATAAGTGGGTACTATGCTACAGCACGTACTATGCTACTTTGCATAGTACCCTCCTCCAAAACAGTCTAGGGCAGCGCTACAGACCACCCATTTGTGCCGGTGACGTCAAGGGCTCGCTGCTAGGCGGAAGTCTAGCATAGTGATGTGAAGCCCAGTACGTCACAGGGAGTAAACAAACCGACCAAGGAAATGCTCCAATGCTTCACTCTTTTAGTAAAAGAATAAAGAATAGCTTATATCCAGGTTCAGCCCTGAACCTGAAGAGCCGCTTTAAGTATTCTAAATTTTCTTAATTTTCAGGGAACCCCTTTAGCTCCCATAGCAGTGAACGCTAACTATGGAAATAACACGGCACAGCAATGTACGCCGTTTCCATTGGAGTTACGGAAACAGCAGAGCAGTGGCCGCTTGCCCGTTTCCATAGCTCCGTCTGGCGCTTACTGCACGAAAGGGGGAGATGGGACAACCCCTTTTAAAGGTTAGGGTCCCACAACGAAATTTTAAAGTGCGACTTTAGAGTTATAATCCAGAGAAATATTTTAAGTTGTATGCATCAAAGCGAACATCTGTGGACTGCGGCTGTAAGTCGTATTACTAAAAGTCACTAATGGAGCCATAAATGGTTTTGGATTTACCTTTCACAGAGAAGGGTAGGTGGTGAAGCTGGGTGACCAGGAAATCCTGACTAGTGCGAAGATATCGCATAGTAGGGCCAGAGGTGTCTGCACAGGCACAGAGCTGATGGATGACCTGAAATACATCAAGTTATTCCATTAAATTATGCATTAAACATTTCAAATTACATCACAACCTAAGACAAAATCACTAAATGAAAACGGACCAAAATAATTTCATTAAAAAAAAAATTGGAAAAAAAGAGATCCGCTCACCTTTGTTCTCTCAGGATAGGTGCTCCAAACCAGAAATTGAGTCACCCCTCAAAATTGGATATAAATGGTAGAAAATTATGGAATGGGCACTCGTATACGGAAGTATAGGACACTTTATTCATAAAACATGTAATACAATAAAATTATAATATACTAAAACAATCTGTCAAAACATAATAATATGCTTATTCTCACTGTTTGAGAGAATACATTTTGTTAGAAAACCGTTTAGGTAGAGGCTGGTAGCTCCAATCCTTCTCTCCAATATTCCCCAATGTGGGCCTGATAGATCCTGCGTATTGAATACGCACTATTTATTCTGGAGAAAAATGGAGCATACAGCCTCCGCCTATTTGGGTATTGATTCTCCTACAAACTACATGTGGTAATAACATACACCAATTATAAAAATATGACACAAATCAGTCCTATATTTGGTAAAAAAAATCACACCGTTATAATGATAAGTCACTGGACATTAGTGCTGCCCTATGTCAGTACAAAATATCCGGGGATAAATATTCAAAGAGCGCTCCACATGCTTGATGCTTATTAAGCACTTGATACTTTTTATAAACTGTATCTATTTCCTATCCAACCAGCTGTGTATTGTTGCAATATGCTGAAATTCAATTGCTGACGGAAACAAGTCTCTGATGAGTAGCTGTTGCAGTTCGTCTACTTCATGCCTTCCTTAGTGCCACTGAGGAAGGGGAAGCATCTCCCCGAAACACGTTTGGCGTAAAAATCTTGGATGAATACCCCGCTTTTTTATGGAACCTAGTGCACTTTAAAAGAAAAAAGGAATCCTTCACTCCGCAACAGAGGACTTCGATACGTCATCCACCAGCGCCTGTGAGTAAAGGTCCGTGATCCTCATATGGGACTGAGACTTAAGATTACCTGTGAGAGACACGTGGGACGCAAGAAGCTCCATAGCCGGGACGCCGGCTCACAGAACGGAGCAAAGACCTGCCAGTAAGTCCCCATTAGACCAGCGGCGCAGACGAAGGTAAGCCCACATGAGTGGGTAAAATACTAGGAGGTGTTGCATCGAGACACCAATAGATAAAGTAGACGAACTGCAACAGCTACTCATCAGAGACTTGTTTCCGTCAGCAATTGAATTTCAGCATATTGCAACAATACACAGCTGGTTGGATAGGAAATAGATACAGTTTATAAAAAGTATCAAGTGCTTAATAAGCATCAAGTATATGGAGCGCTCTTTGAATATTTATCCCCGGATATTTTGTACTGACATAGGGCAGCACTAATGTCCAGTGACTTATCAATATAACGGTGCGATTTTTTTTTAAACCAAATATAGGACTGATTTGTGTCATATTTTTATAATTGGTGTATGTTATTACCACATGTAGTTTGTAGGAGAATCAATACCCAAATAGGCGGAGGCTGTATGCTCCATTTTTCTCCAGAATAAATAGTGCGTATTCAATACGCAGGATCTATCAGGCCCACATTGGGGAATATTGGAGAAGGATTGGAGCTACCAGCCTCTACCTAAACGGTTTTCTAACAAGATTTATTCTCTCAAACAGTGAGAATAAGCATATTATGTTTTGACAGATTGTTTTAGTATATTATAATTTTATTGTATTACATGTTTTATGAATAAAGTGTCCTATACTTCCGTATACGAGTGCCCATTCCATAATTTTCTACCAAAATAATTTCATATATATATATATATATATAATTATATATAAATCCTGAATCACAAAAGCATACTACATGCAGAACGGCTGGTTTACACGGGGAGTCCTACCTGATAGCACAGCTCAGCAAGGTGTGGAGCCTCAAGCACAGCCACTGGCCCTTGTCTTCCATCAGTTCCATTCTTAAGGATATCCAAAATGGAATGAAGACAGGTTCGGGGGAAGCCCAAAACGCCTAAAATTAAAACAGACAATATAAGTCATGAGAAATTATTTTCACTGTGATCAATTTTTTTTTATGTCAGGATCCTATCCTATGTGCTCCAATTATCAGTGCGAAGAAGCAATACCATACTGTATGTACCACAGAGACCGACGACGTGGCTCCTATAGGAACCAAGGGGATATATGGATGGGGGTATAAGTGCCTCCTGTTGTAAGTGGGTAGGAGCATGGCGGAGGCTCTTTATCTTGGTGTCAATTAGAAAATGAAAGAATAAAGAACTGATTTTATTTTATTTTTTTATGATTTACCCCTAATAAAACTAACAATTTGCACACTATAGAAAAAAAAGCGTTGTCCTGTGTGCACTTCTCCAGTTCTGGCCACCAGAGTCGCTGGCGCTTTTTCCTTCAGTATACAAGCATTGCAACTGCTGCTGGATTACAGGGTGGTCGTAATCCCTGGATACGAGACGTGTATAATGTAATGGAAAAAGGAATCCAGCCAGCAAAAGAAGCAATATGGATAATCACAATACATTAGTAGTAACTTTCTCTACATGATAAATGCCATTTGCTGAAGTGAGACAACCCCATTAGGGTTAGATTAAATTCAATGATAGGTTTAGAAAAAAAGGAATACTATGGACAAAATTTGACAGTATTTGGGGTCCTGGGATAAACATTCCTGAAAATCTGAAAGCTGTACTGGTGTATAACGGCTCTGTATGATGTATAGTTTCACTTTTGCTGTATCGGTATGTAAAGTGCTAACACATTTTCTACCCTTTCTATCTGCTGTTAGTATTACTGATTGTATATGCTACATGTGTCTGGGACTAATGAGTAATTCTAGTGGACCTGTTCCAGAAAGAACGTGTTTGGTAGTAGCAGAGCCGACATTCGAGGTACTCTATACTATAGATCAGTGTTCCTCACCTGCAGTCCTCAGGACCCTCCTGCCGGTCATGATTTGAGAATATCCCACTGAATGAATACCTGCGGTAAGTCCGGATGTACTGTCACTAATTAGATCACCTGCTCAATACTAAGGAAATCCTTAAAACATGGCTGGCAGGTGGGCCCTGAGGCCTGGAGTTGAGGAGCACTGCTTTAAGGACAGATTTTATACAAAGGACTGTGCAATTGACACTCCCTGTAAAATGTATGTACAAATGTATCTTTTTTTTTTTTTTTAAATCAGATAATTTTTATTTGACTTTTTTTGTTTGAAAATCTCAAAAATACAAAAGGAAAACAGTCTGCACAGTATACATGTAACAGTTGATGACAAAAATACCATAGCATTAAAAGATCTGACAGTTACTTTCATGGGTGTCCCACGGAACATCAAACATAGTACAAGAAGTACATAAGATCAAGTAATTTAGTTACAAAGTATACCTACAAATGTATCTTTACATATAGATAGATATAAAGTATTCGGCACCTGAGTCTTGAAGATTTGTCGTACTGACTGGTTTCTTCAGCTCAAACCCCAGGAGATATAAAGCCAGGTTGGGTGGCTTCATTTCAAGGGAGGTGATGAGCAGGTTAAGGATGTGAATTTTGGTCTCGTGGTGGACTGTCACCAGTTTCCTCTCTTCTTCCATTTCTAAAGTATAAAAAACAAATATCACAAAAGTGATACATTACACCATCTAAAGCTCATACATCACAGTGCACATGCAACCGGTTATTTGGGGGGTGCACTGACCTTCTAGGGGGTTAGCCACCTCCTCCGATTCTTCACTGTCCAGGCACTCGACAAAACCAGCCATCAGTTTCTGACTAACTTTCTGCCAGAACAAAGAATGAACATGTTTTAGCGAAGAAAGTTTCACTCTTCTTCTAGATATCAGACAGATACCAATTGCTGTCTTCAGGACACGGTCATCTAATTCAGCTCTCTGCAATGTAGAGCCACTTTATATAATCTGAATATACAATATGGTGATGAGGATGTGTATCTGTACGTGGTACATCTCATCTGAAGCCCGTCACCAATATATTGTATTTTACTTACTTATATGCAAGGATTTTAAAGGGGTCATTTCATAAGGACAACTACTACCAATATACCCTATTAATGCTCCGGATCCCATTATGAGCCAGGAGAAGGAGACTCTCTGCAACAATGGCTCGATTCTGGCGGACTTGAGCTGTCCTTGTATTACATGAACGGCCACCATATAACACTACATTTTCCCTGTGGAGCCTGCTGCACGGGGAATGTCTGCCTGGCTGTGGCCTCCCCTGGCTACATCAGCTGCTTGCTGTTGGGCACATTCTGAAAGGGGATGTCTCTAATGAGCAAATCCCTTTAAAGTGTACTGCCAATTATATAGAGAACTAGCCTCATGTCAATAGCTGGTGCGGGCCGGTACACTGAACCCCCCCCTCCCAACAGATCGAACAAACAGGCTGACCACTGTTTGTCTCATTCTGAGAAGAAAGACCATAGATTTGCACTTCTGTCTTGGACCCATCTTTCCTGCTCCCTGGATCTGAAGTGGAACACGACACTGTTGGCCATGGACCAAGGGCATGAGCAGCAATGTCCGTAGGTCAGGTCAAGATTTGCCTCTTAGTGATTGTTACTTGGCTGTACCATGTCCAGGAATATAACTACCGTGTTCTTAAAAAAGCAAAGTCTAAAACTGCAGTTAAAGGGGTTGTCTCCTCACAGACCATTGGGGCATATGGCTAGGATATGCCTCCATTGTCTTATAGGTGTGGGTCCCACCGCTGGGACTCGCACCTATATCGAGAAAGGAGCCTCGAAAGTGGAGGAAAGCGCACTGCGAGGCTACACTGAAGATTTGTCTTTACCGGGTCCTGGGTAAAATCTCCCACAAGCTTGGCTTGGATGTTGGCGTTACTGGAAATTTTACACAAGATCTTTGCACTTTCAAACGCCAATTCAGGATTGCTGGAGCCATGATAAAGATACCTGGAAAACAGGAACAGAAGATAACAAAAGGATCAGTTTACAGGGTTACACCCATCTCAGACATTGATGGCTTAGCGATAGGATACGACACCAATATCAAATAGGTGCAGCCCGACCTTGAGTTGGAAGTGGGTCCCAGAGGTGAGACCTATCCGACACTGGTGGCATATCCTAGCAATATGTCATTAATATCTGAGATGGAAATACCCTTTTAATGCTACTTTTAATCTGCCTTTGCACTATTTGTTATATGTGCTAAGAAAGTTCTCAAAAAATATGTCCAACATATCCAAATGTTCTCTTGGTCTTCTGTGGGCAAGTGTATGTCGGTACACCCTCTCTACTATACACTGCAGCAGTATTGTAAAGGTACACTTATTTTTTATTTAACATAGAAGCCTATGGGTGATGTAGGTCACTGCACGTCTATATACAGCCAAATGTTGGAGGCACATATAATGAAAACCTCTCAGCATATGCCTGTGACAGACATTGCAAACGCAGTGTGAATACACTTTTATTTTTACTAGTGAAGCCCCAGCAAAAGCTGTAAAGAGTCTGCACCTTCTATATCATTTCCAGGTTCTCATATATGTATTTCCTGTTGCTTATACAGCAGCAAGATAATCCAGAGTGCTCCACTCAAGCCATCATTCCCTTAAAGGGGTTATCCATCCCATATAACGACTCTTCCCCCCCCCCCCCCCTTTCCCAATGCCCAGGGCCCTTGTATACATTACACTTACCTGCTCCCAGGCACCAGCATAACTCCGGATCCCTGCACGGCCGCCGCTGCATCTCCCCCATCGCTGTGATCAAAACATCCGGCAACAGGGGAAGCGGCCAATAGCAGGCCGCGACAGGGACGAGCCTCTCTAGCATCGTGGCGGCTATGCAGGATCCACAGGGAAGCAGGTAAGTATAATGTATACGAGGGGCCCGGGCATATCGGGGTGTCATTAAAGGGGTTGGATAACCCCTTTAAAGGGAATCTGTCACCACGATTCTGGACTATTACCTGTAGTAATATGTGAGTAGTACCGTAGATTGGGAGTTCAGATAGCCATTTGTCATTTTCCGACTACTCCCCACTGTCAGCGCTCAGAGCTGCACTGAAATGCACAGTCCAGACTGCTGTGCTAAATATTAATGGATTTCAGCGTAGCTCTAAATGCTTACAGTGGCAGAATGGGGTGCAGTAGGAAAATAAAAAGTAGCACTCTGGATTACATATCTGCAGTACTACTCATGTATTAGCGCAGATAATAGTAGACAATCGAAGCGACAGATTCCCTTAAACACACTAGGGCTAACTTCATAGAAAGCCGCTAGCTTAAAACCTACAAGAAGAGGGAGACCATACATACTATGTGGATTTGAACACTCACCTAGCAATATTCACTACATGATCGGCCTTCTTGGATCGTGGGTTGATGCCTTGTAACAACTGTTCCAGAGGGGTGACGATCAGCGGAATGTGGCTTTCCCGCAACAAGTCCATGAAGAGGTTCTCTTTCTGCAGCGTCAGATTCAGAAGCATGAAACAGCACGTCACGGCCTTCTCCAAATGTTTCTTACCTGGGAAACACAAACAGTCACACCACATGCTATCTTCTGGAAAGAGCGCCGAAATCACAAAACTAAAGTCAATAGGAGCAGCGCTGCAGTGATGAGATCAGTGCATTACAAACTTGGGGATGCTGTCTGCTTCCAGTGCCGGCGCTGAACAGCAGGGGTGGGGTGTGTCAGACCCCTTTCAATCAGCTACTGATGGCCTGTTTCTAACACCTTCCAGATTAATGCGTCTCAAGCAGCCTCAGTGAAACTGGTTCTCTTGTATTTATTGATGATGTGACTTCTGACAAAAGCAGCAGGATGAATTCTGAAGTGTTTTGGGCAATATTATCTGCTCATATTCAGCCAAATGCTTCAGAACTCATTGGACGGCGCTTCACAGTGCAGATGGACAATGACCCAAAGAATACTGCAAAAGTTGTCACTGTGATTTCGTAGTAAAGAGGTCACAGAGAGGCACGGAGCATTATCAGTCATGTTAATGCTCCGTGCCTCTGCAGTCTGCATCGGGTCTTGGCACTCTTTCACGGAGCGGATGCCACGCACGGCATCCGCTCGTGTGAACCCAGCCTTATGCAATGGCCAAGTCAATCACCTGACCTGAATCCGATTGAGCATGCATTTCACTTGCTGAAGACAAAACTGAAGGGAAAATGCCCCAAGAACAAGCAGGAACTGAAGACAGTTGCAGTAGAGGCCTGGCAGAGCATCACCAGGGATGAAACCCAGCGTCTGGTGATGTCTATGTGTAGGGCTGAAACGATTCATCGATTTAATCGATGTAATCGAGGCAAAAAAATCCTCGATGCAGGGGGGGGGGGGGGGGGGGGGGCGGTAAATTGGTGGCACCTGTGATTTGGCATGGGGAAATGGGGGCACCTGTGATTTTGCATGGGCTGGGGAAAACTGGGGCACCTGTGATTTGGCATGTATAACGTTATTGGCGTTAGAGGGGTTAATGGGAGCACCTATGATTTGCCATGTATAAAAGTATTGGGGGGGGAAGAGGGGTTAATGGGGGGCACCTGTGATTAGGCACTCGGAAGGTTGATCTAGGGGAGTGGGGGACATGGTGGATGGCATGGAGGCACTGGGAAAGGGGGACATCATGGCAATCTGGATGGAGGGGCTGATGGCAGTGCCATCATGGGGGCACTGGGGGACATGGCATGGAGGGGCTGCTGAACTGAGGGCACTGGGAAAGGGGGACGTTTTTATAAAGCAATACATTATTTTAAGAAGGTTTTTCTTATTAGATTACTCGATGAATCGAGAAATATAATCGATAGAATACTCGATTACTAAAATATTCGTTTACTGCAGCCCTATCTATGTGTTCCAGACTTCAGGCTGTAATTGACTGCAAAGGGTTTGCAACCAAGTATTAAAAAGTGAAAGTTTGATTTATGATTATTATTCTGTCCCATTATTTTTGGTCCTGTAACAAGTAGGCGGCACATATGCAAACTGTTGCAATTCCTACACCGTTCACCTGATTCGGATGTAAATTTCCTCAAATTAAAGCTGACAGTCTGCAGTTAAAGCACATCTTGTTCGTTTCATTTCAAATCCATTGTGGTTTTGTGTATAGAGCCAAAAATGTTACAATTGTGTCGATGTCCCAATATTTATGGACCTGGCTGTATACTTATGTAATATGACGCCCATGGGAGGTCAAAAAAAGATCTATAGGAGACAATAACAGTATACTTTTCTTCTTTTTTAATTAATCTTGCAGTTTTCCACTGTAACTGGACAATCCACAGGAGCCCCAAGGGAATTGTGAACCCCTGTGCTGACATTAGAAGCGCAGTCATTGGCTGAGCGGAGACTCCTCAGAGGTAGCGGCCGACTACTTGACCTTACATATAATACGAACAGTAGAAATCCAGCTGCTCATTAGATAAAACACTTGATATTAATATTCTAAAAAAATTGCATCACAGAGGTTGTCCGATCTGGACTTCTTGGGAGATACCTCTTTGCATATTAAATTTCCCATGGAGCATTGCCAATAAGTCTCCATACAGGGCTGGTCTCTAAGGAGAGCCAGTACCTTACCTAAGCTGCCTCCAAGTAGGGCTGAAACGATTACTCGATTAAATCGAGTAACTCGACACAAAAAGTCCTCGCGTGAGCGAAGCGCTTGCTATTACTCACGCTCCGTGGTCCCGCGCCAGCCCGCACCGCGCTGCACTGTATCCTGACACATTATCAGGACTAGAGTTGTTGCGATACCAAATTTTTGATTCGGTTTCGATACCATGAAAAAGTATTGCGATACTCGATACCATTCGATACCACGCGAAAAAAATAAACAAAAAAAGCCACGTGCATTCCTCATTTTTAAAAATGGCGAATCGCGCAGTTTTTATTTTATTTTTTCTGTTCCGGCATTCACCACCTAGATTTTTTTTTTATATTTTAATAGTTTGGACTTTTCTGACGTGGCGATGTAATATGTTTATTTGAAATTGGGAAAAGGGGGGGTGATTTATACTTCATATTTTAGTGTTTTTTTTTTTTTCACTTTTTATTTAATAACTATTTCCCCCCTTAGGGGCTAGAACCTGGGATCTTTCATCCCTTTTCCTATTCACCCTGATAGATCTCTATCAGGGTGAATAGGACTCCACACTGTCCCTGCTGCTCTGTGCTTTGTGCACACAGCATCAGGGATGTTACCATGGCAACCAGGGCTTCTGTAGCGTCCTGGCTGCCATGGTAACCGATCGGAGCCCCAGGCTTACACAGCTGGGGCTCCGATCAGAAGCTGCCACTGCACCACCAATGAGGGGGAGTGGAGAGGTCCCTGTGGCCACTGCCACCAATGATTTTAATACTGGAGGGTTGAGAGGGGCCGGCGCACTGTGCCACCAATGATTTTAATGGGATGGGGGGATTGAGGGGGGGGGCACACTGCACCACCAATGATTTTACCCCTTTATACAGGAGGCGGGTACTAGCAGATCAGCGGCAGTTAACTGCCGCTGATCGCAGCTCCCTGTCAGGGGCAGGGTGCCGGCAATGCGATTCTGCTGCCGGCACCCGCCTCCTGTATGTGTTAAAGACTGACTACTGTATATGAGTCCAGACTTTCACTATTAGGCCACACAGAGCGGCGCCCAGCGATGTCTCAGCACTCACCATTTAGTCCTGGGCGCCGCTCCGTTCGCCCGCAGTGCCCCATTACTGTCTCCTCTCCTGCTACACATGCTGCTGAGCTGATTACTATCGGAGCGATGGGAGGAGACATCAGCTTCACTAGTGGGCGTTCCTTCTCCCTGGCTGTAGCGCTGTCCAATCGCAGCGCAGGGAAAAGGAACGCCCACTAGTGAAGCTGATGTCTCCTCCCATCGCTCCGATAGTAATCCTATCATTGGGGGCGCAGTGCGCCCGCCCCTCCTCCGCCCCTCTCTTCTCATTGCCGCCCCTCCTCCACCCCCTCTCTTCTCATTGCCGCCCCTCCTCCGCCCCTCTCTTCTCATTGCCGCCCCTCCTCCGCCCCTCTCTTCTCATTGGTGCGTGGCAGCGGCAGCAGCACAGGGGGAGGGAGGACAGCTTCCTTCTCCCCGTGCTGCTGAGAGAGAACATGAGCGCGCCGATAGCAGCGCGCTCATGTTCAGAGATACTAGACTGCGCAGAAGCGCAGCCCAGTATCGAAAAAACGGAAATCCCGGTATCGTATCGATACCGGGACAAAAGTATCGATTGGGTATCGAAATTTCGATACCCGCAACAACCCTAATCAGGACACAGTGCGCGCTTACATGCACTATGTCCTGACACTGCGTGACGTTAGGAGGACAGTGCAGCGCATCAAGAAGAAGACAGAAGATCTACAGGAGAGTAAGTATTTTATTTCACTAGCGCTGGGGACTTATGGCTAGGAGAGGGAGATGGTGGTACTGGGAGCAGGGGGTGTGGGATGATGGCAAGAGGGAGGGGAAGCTAATGGCACTGGGGGGTCTGATGAGGTTTTTAATAAAGGAAAACGTTCTTTTTATTAGCTTTTTCTTATTAGAGTACTTTATTAATCTTCCGATTCCGGTGTCTTTTTACATATACCCATGCTGGGCGAGAGAAATATCTCTCTAAAAGACAACTTTTCCCATTTTTTTATACAAAGTTGTCATTTGACAGAGATATTTCTCTCACCCAGCATGGGCATGTGTAAAAAGACACCCCAAAACACATTGCCCAACTTCTCCTGAGTACAGCGATACCACATGTGTGACACTTTTTTGCAGCCTAGGTGGGCAAAGGGGCCCACATTCCAAAGAGCACCTTTAGGATTTCACAGGACATTTTTTACACATTTTGATTTCAAACTACTTCTCACGCATTAGGGCCCCTAAAATGCCAGGGCAGTATAACTACCCCACAAGTGACCCCATTTTGGAAAGAAGACACCCCAAGGTATTTCGTGATGGGCATAGTGAGTTCATGGAAGTTTTTATTTTTTGTCACAAGTTGGTGGAAAATCATCATTTTCCGCTAACTTGTGACAAAAAATAAAAACTTCTATGAACTCACAATGCCCATCAGCGAATTCCTTAGGGTGTCTACTTTCCGAAATGGGGTCATTTGTGGGGTGTTTGTACTGTCTGGGCATTGTAGGACCTCAGGAAACATGACAGGTGCTCAGAAAGTCAGAGCTGCTTCAAAAAGCAGAAATTCACATTTTTGTACCATAGTTTGTAAACGCTATAACTTTTACCCAAACCATTTTTTTTTTTACCCAAACATTTTTTTTTTTTTATCAAATACATGTAGAACAATAAATTTTGAGAAAAATTTATATAGAAATTTTTTTTTTTTTTTAAAAATTTACAACTGAATGTGAAAAATTTCATTTTTTTGAAAAGATTTCGGTAAATTTCGATTAATAACAAAAAAAGTTAAAATGTCAGCAGCAATGAAATACCACCAAACGAAAGCTCTATTAGTGAGAAGAAAAGGAGGTAAAATTCATTTGGGTGGTAAGTTGAATGACCGAGCAATAAACCGTTAAAGTAGTGTAGGTCAGAAGTGTAAAAAGTGGTCTGGTCATTAAGGGTGTTTAAGCTAGGGGGGCTGAGGTGGTTAATATATTGTTTTGTGGGAAACAATTCAGAATAACTTGCAAATTTTTCACTTAAAAAGGGTTATCCCGATAATATAATGACCTATCCTCAGGATAGGTCATCATTATCACATACGAGTCCCCCAGCCAATTAGCTGTTACAGGGAGCTGCACTCAATGGCGCTCTGGTGAGCATAGCCAGCTCCTGGCAGCTTTCCACGCACAGCGCCGTACATTGTATAGCGGCTGTGCTTGGTACTGCAGCTCAGTCCCACTTTAATATGGCTGAGCTACAACTAGGCCATGTGACCAATGTACAGTGACGTCACATGGCCTAGGAAGAGGCCGGGGCACTCAGAGAGCTGGACTCTAACAGCTGATCGCCGGGTGTCTCGGAGGATAGGTCATCAACAAAATTTACCGGATAACCCCTTTAGAGAGGACCTGTCACCAAAAAATGCAATGCAATCTGAGAGCACCATGTTATAGAGCAGGAGAAGCTGAGCAGATTGATAAATATTTTGTGGGAAAAGATTCAGTAAAACCTGTAATTTATATCTTAGCATTTTCCACGTCCTGTGAATACCTATCGGTACCGGAGGCAGGTGATATCAGTGATTGACAGCAATGTACATAAGAGATAGCTGTTAGTCGCTGATAACCCCTCCCTCC
This sequence comes from Bufo bufo, assembly GCF_905171765.1. NCBI lineage: Eukaryota > Metazoa > Chordata > Amphibia > Anura > Bufonidae > Bufo > Bufo bufo. The sequence continues at coordinate 247,471,072 of NC_053389.1, read as the reverse complement.
TGAGTATTCACAGGGCGGCAGATATAAATGCAAAAATTACAAGTTTTACAGTTTTTTTTTTACTCACCATAATATATGAATCTGCACGGCTTCTGCTGCTCTATAACATAGTACTTTACATTTGCATTTTTTGGTAACAGGTCCTCTTTAAAGGGGTTTTCTAGAATTTGAATAGTTGCTGGTCTATCCTCAGACACCCTGCTCCCCCACAAATCAGCTATTTCACAGTAGCGACAGTGCCAGAAATACACAGCATGGTCCAATGTCTTATGGACAGGGGTGGTTACTGCAGCACTGCACCCATACACTGCAGTTGTAGCAGCGCTACAATAACCAGCTCTGCCCACTGTGGGACGGAGTTATGTAGTTCCGGCATCGACTTCCGGAGCTACCGCAGAAAAGCTAGTCTGTGGGGGTGTCAGACCCCCACAGTTCATATACTGATGACCTATTCTGAGGATAGGCCATAAATAGTAAAATCCTGGACAACATGTCAGTTTTAGTAACTACATGCATTCCCCATGTAATACCAATTCTGGAGCATCTATTCTTATCATTCTATGTCATGCCAGTCATTGCCAGGAGTCTGCAGTAAAGGTACTGCTGGGTGTTACCAGTGGTGTGTGTCTGACTCTATCCAATCAGTACTGCTGATGTCAAACTGTGCAGGGACAAAACTGGTAACCCCCATTTGTACCTTTACTGCAAGCTGCCGGCAATTCACTAATAACTTCTAGTAGAAAGAAGAGCTGCCATCCAATGAACTGCGCTGTGCATGGTTAGCTGATCGGTGGCAGTGCAGGGTGACAGAAACCCACCGATCAGACTGATGACATATCCCCCCATTTAAACCAGTGTTTGTTCTCAATGTATTTTTCCCCAGCTTCAGACTTTCCGATCTGGCAGCCTCATAGATATTGCTAAAATACTCATGTGCTAATAGGTAACCTTAGAAAACCGTGATGCGTTGCATACTGTACCAGGAAAAGGGGCATAGGTGTCCAACTGTGTGACACCCTCTTCCAGCAAGCTGAGACACAACTCCAACATTGGGGACTCGTTCAGTAAGTGATGCATTAAACTGAAGCCAGGCGGCTTGTAAGCAGCTTTCTCCTCTCCTGTAAAGGAAATATAGGTTGAGACAGATGGTCAGTGATATCCAAACCATAAATGCCTAATGATCATATGAAAAAACACAGTATAAAAATATAAAAGCAAAAAGCTTCTAAGATCCTTGGCAATCATTTCTAATCAGCAGAAGTGGCAGACATGTCATGTATTATTACCATTCAGCCATTTATGAAACATATCCAAGAGCCACTGAAACTAGGCAGCTCTCAAATCCTAAAAACGATGGCATATGAAGAAAGGTTACTCCACCAACACAATCGATAATGGGAGCCACTTACCTTGCATCTCCACATATTGCTCGACAAAGTCTTCCGGTTGAGGCTCGTAATCTCTCAAGAGTTTGTAAAAGACATCGAGTACAGCTTCAGCCACTTCCCACTGTTGGGACAATAAAGAGACAAAGATGATGATGACTATGCTACTAGGTCTTCTCTTCTTCAGATTTAGGATAAAGCCCTTTAAGTGCCTTTATAAGTAGGTAATCACCAGACTAACAGTACAGGGTTTGAGTAAATAATCAAGGAGCAAAATCCTACCTTTTCTGCAGCTCTCCTGTAAGCTCTGGTGCGGAAACGGAGGAAAACAGTATCGCGGAGAAACTGCAGGTAGGGTTCAAATCCAGGGGGTCGTAAGCCAGCTCCGAGGTTGGACGGAAAATAGCTCTCCACTAAGGTCCCAATGAGGTTGCAGAAGGCTCTGGTGAGCGGATACTCCTCAGCTCGTGACTCAATTTCATTCAGTTCCACCTTAAAAAAAAATATGGTAGATATCATTTAAATCAACTGCACTACTGCAAAACCATAATGTTTAAAGGGCTTTTCCAGCCTGTAAGTGATGGTGATAAGCCATCACTAGATGATCAGCAGGGGCACCATAGCAATCAGCTGTTGTGTGCAGCTCCGTCGCTGAAACTTGGAGCTACAGAGCGCCGTCAGCATTGTAGTGGACAGAGCTTGACTTCAATGGGAGCAGCGCTGTCCACTACAATGTTGACGGGGCTCTGTAGCTCCTTCACCGACAGCTGATTGCTGAGGGTGCAGGGTGCTGGACCCATGCCGATGGCCATCACTTAAAAGGCTATGAACACTTTTGGGGCAATTTTTTTTTTTTATGATTACATTTTACTCATTCTGGGGTTAAACGGGTTGTCTCACTTCAGCAAGTGGCATTTATCATGTAGAAAAATTATTTTCCATATTGCTTCCTTTGCTGGTGGGATTCATTTTTACATCATATTATACACTGTTTGTTTCCATGGCTACAGACCACCCTGCAATCCAACAGTGGTTGTCGTGCTTGCACACTACAGGAGAAAGCATCAGCCTCTCTGCTGGCCGGGACCATGGGAGCGCACATAGGCTAGTGCTTTTTCCTATATTGTGCAAGCACGGCCACCACTGCTGGATTGCAGGGTGGTCTGTAGCCATGGAAACGAGCAGTGTATATAACGTGATGGAAAAATGAATCCAGCCCGCAAAGAAAGCAATTTGGATAATAACAATACATTAGTATCATTTTTGCAATTGGTCTGTATTAAAAATATTCAGGAGCTTTGCCATAAAGGGTTAACTTCTGCTTAGCTGTGAGAATTGTACTCCCACTTTGTGCAGGTCTCTAAATCACTTATAGCTCAAAAGCACAAAAGGTCCCTTCAGATGGGACAATTCAGCAGGAAGGAACCGTTCCTTCCTAGCAAGCCCCTGCTCTTCAGTGAAAGAGACCACTGCATTTACATGTAGTGATCTCCTCCACAGTAAAAGGAGGAGCGATCAATAATGCCATGGCTCATCCCCATAAGGAATAATTGTGAGAGTGCAATCTGCTGCCAGCAAACGACAATTTAGGTGTCTGCACAAACTATTTAATTACCCGACGAACAAGCGCATCGCTCTTTTATCGGGTAACCGGCGGCACCTTTACACCGCCAGATAATTGGTAACGAGCGTTCCTATGAATGCTCGTTAGCGATTATCTGGCAGATTTCTGGCCCGTGTTAGGCCCCTTTCACACGGGCGAGTATTCCGCGCGGATGCGATGCGCGAGTTTAACGCATTGCACCCGCACTGAATCCCGACCCATTTATTTCTATGGGGCTGTGCACACGAGCGGTGATTTTCACGCATCACTTGTGCGTTTGCGTGAAAATCGCAGCATGCTCCTCTTTGTGCGTTTTTCACGCAACGCAGGCCCCATAGAAATGAATGGGGTTGCGTGAAAATCGCAAGCATCCGCAAGCAAGTGCGGATACGGTGCGATTTTCACGCACGGTTGCTAGGAGACGATCGGGATGGGGACCCGATCATTATTATTTTCTATAATCAGTCACATGATCTTTTACCATGGTGATGGACCATGTGATGACCGGAGTGACATCACCACAGGTCCTTTTCCTGAAATCAGCAAAGAAGGAGACAGAAGAGATGCCGGCTGCGCGAGCAAGTGGATTAAGGTGAGTTTAATTTATTTTTATTTTTTTTTAACCCCTCCAGCCCTATTTTACTATGCATTCTGTATTCAGAATGCTATTATTTCCCCTTATAACCATGTTATAAGGGAAAATAATACAATCTACAGAACACCGATCCCAAGCCCGAACTTCTGTGAAGAAGTTCGGGTTTGGGTACCAAACAAGCGCGATTTTTCTCACGCGAGTGCAAAACGCATTACAATGTTTTGCACTCGCGCGGAAAAATCGTGCATGTTCCCGCAACGCCCGTGTGAAAGAGGCCTTAGGGCTGTAGTACACCAACATATTATCTGACCAATATCTGTCCACTCAGACCAATTGTCTGTGTGTATACTAAAAGATCTGTGTGAGTAAACAGCCATCTGACCAATGACTGGTCAGAAAATCTGTCAGATAATCTGTTGGTGTAATACAGCCCTAAAAAGCCCATTATTTAAACCACATGCTTATAAGTAACATAAGAATTTAGCTATAATGAGTGTTTATTAGGTCAGAAATAAAAAGCTATCAGCCGATCTGCCATATGGAACACAGTAAAGACACAGTGCATGCTACTAGAGAATCTCAAGGCTGTACAGTGAAAGGGGCTCAACATTTTTAACAAAGTTTAATTGAAAAAATGATTTTTTTTAAATCTCAAAATTAGTACAATGCAATCATTTTAAAAATGGCCCTCAAGGTGTCCATAGCCTTTAAAAAGCCCTTTAACCCCTAATACACATATTTTGGGCTGTTTTAGTCATTTGCTGGTTAACTGTAGAAAGAACTTTACTTTTAATGTTAATAAAGTAATTTTTGTCTCTATTTATAGCGGTTGGGTTTTTAGATCATGATGTAGTAGAAACAATGGGGGAGATTTATTAAACTGATGTAAAGTAGAACTGGCTTAGTTGCATGTAGCAACCAATCAGATTCCTCCTTACATTTTTCACAGCTCTTTTGGAAAATGAAAGGTGGAATCTGATTGGTTGCCATGGGTAACTAAGCCAGTTCTACTTTACACCAGTTTGATAAAAATCTAAAATGAGTGATCAGCTGCACCTTTAGATGGGCAGATTATTGGGAGTAGGAACGTTCGTCCACAATAATCTGCCCAACAATCGGGCCATGTAAACCCACCATTAGATTTTGTGACGGATACATACTGCAGCATCAAAGAACTTAGATGCCCGGGATCAGCTAAGTGTAGAGTATCATAAATAAATGAGATTACCTCTATTCCAGCCACTTGTCTTTGTCCTGTGCGTCTCACAGTTTGCAGTATCTGAAAAGTTAAAAGTCAGACTGTTGGTAAAATAGGAGTAAACGGACAGACAACTGACTGAGTTCAAAAGGCATAAAACACAGACATAAAGGTTCTAAAATCCCAATTCTATTGTACCTGGGTATGCTCCAAGGACTGCCAAAGAGAAGCAGCTATCTCTGGAGACTTCCCAAAAGCAGTCAGTGTCTTCAGCAGCTCTGCTTTCAGGACGGGAGGAATACTACATTGTAATAGTCCTAGTATCACAATAACCGGCGTCCACTGGGAATGTTCACAAAGGGCCAGACGGGCACTCTCACTCTGTTCACAAGCAAATAGAAAGAAAATATATAGATATGACATGCAATAACTTTTACATTTAGTTACCATGTGTTTCCACTGTCACCTGGCATCATTGCAGGGGCAAGCATGTGCCCACAGGAGCCAAACTCTAGGTGTAGCAATAACAGCTCTATGAATTACAGCAGGTAGTAGCATGAGAACCCACAGGGACCATGGTGCAGGAATGATGCTGAATTTAAATAGTATACTAGAAGTATCTCTTTAGTAAGGACAGTCAAGCCGAGCTATATATTTACATGACTTCTTATCCTGTACTACTCCAGAGCTGCACTCACTATTCTGCCTGTGGAGTCACTATGTCTACATTACTTATCCTGTACTGATCCTGAGTTACATCCTGTATTATACTCCAGAGCTGCACTCACTATTCTGCTGGTGGAGTCACTGTGTACATACATTACTTATCCTGTACTGATCCTGAGTTACATCCTGTATTATACTCCAGAGCTGCAATCACTATTCTGCCTGTGGAGTCACTATGTATACATTACTTATCCTGTACTGATCCTGAGTTACATCCTGTATTATACTCCAGAGCTGTACTCACTATTCTGCTGGTGGAGTCACAGTGTACATACATGATATTACTTATCCCGTACTGATCCTGAGTTACATCCTGTATTACACCTCAGAGCTGCACTCACTATTCTGCTGGTGGAGTCACTGTGTACATACATTACTTATCCTGTACTGATCCTGAGTTACATCCTGTATTATACTCCAGAGCTGTACTCACTATTCTGCTGGTGGAGTCACAGTGTACATACATGATATTACTTATCCTGTACTGATCCTGAGTTACATCCTGTATTATACTCCAGAGCTGCACTCACTATTCTGCTGGTGGAGTCACTGTGTACATACATTACATTACTTATCCTGTACTGATCCTGAGTTACATCTTGTATTACACCTCAGAGCTGCACTCACTAGCTAGCTGACCACATCATTAGCAGAAGATCAGTTTACTGATAACAGTCATAATACAAGACACTCATACATCATAATCTACCCCAGCCTACCCCATCAATGACTGTGGTGGTGAGCTGCAAGAATGCCACCAGTCCATCCATCTCCCGCTGAGTGATGCCCCTCAATGGAGGGTGACGTTGGTGGACAATGTCAGAACTTGGTACATCTTTCCGTAAGTGTTCATAGTACAGCATTAGTGAGTGGAAGAAGTGGTCCCAGGACACGGGGCTGCCGGCCTGCAAGTTCTCTGCTGGGATTTAACAGCAAAAATTATACGTATATTAAGACTACGAATATACAGCCTAAACTCAGAACTTAGTTTTATTTTTTTGGGAATCAGATCTTTTTTATGCAAAAACGAGATTTTTGTATAACTTACCAGTAAAATCTCTTTCTCGCTCTTTCCTTGGGGGACACAGAAGACCTTGGGTATAGCTCATCTCCCTAGGAGGCGTGACACTAAGTGAAGACTGTTAAGCCCCTCCTCCACAGCTATACCCTCAGCCTGGAGAGAGAGACTGCCAGTTGCGTGTCCAAGTAGTGAGAAAAGGCAAAGTCCAAAAATTGGAACCAACAAGCCAACTACCCAAAGGGTAAAACAAACTCGGAAACAGTCAGAGAAGAACAAAGAATGGGTGGGTGCTGTGTCCCCCAAGGAAAGAGCGAGAAAGAGATTTTACTGGTAAGTTATACAAAAATCTCGTTTTCTCGCCCAGTTTCCTTGGGGGACACAGAAGACCTTGGGACGTTCAAAAGCAGTCCAAAGGGGGAGGGACCACAGCACCAAGGCGAAGCACCCGAAGGCATCAAAAAACCGCCGCCTGCAGACCAGGCGGCCCAAAACAGCATACGCCGAAGCCCGAGTATGCACCCTGTAGAACTCGGTAAGGTGTGCAAGGAAGACCAGTGACCGCCTTGCACAAATGCATGGCCGAAGCCTAATGCCTCCGGCCCAGGAAAAAACCGACAACTCTGGCCAAATGAATGGTGACACCAAAAGCAGAACCCTGCCCTTGGTGCGGCAACCACAACAAGAGCCACTCTGAGAAAGCGGAGGAAAGCCACCCTGGAGGCCGTCAACCCTTTGCGCGGACCTCCTGGAAACACAAGAGACCGAACGTCGACAAGAGTCGGAGATCTCCAAGTAAAAACTGCAAGGCCCAAACAACGTCCAAATCGGTGAAGTGTCCGTTCCCTGGGGTGGGAAGGGGAGGACGACTGCCTCAATGAAATGAAAGACAAACACCACCTTCAGAAGGAAGGAAGAGACGGAATGGAGAACAGCCCTGTCCTGGGGGAAGACAGAAGGCTCGGAACAAGAAGGGCCGCCACTCAGGCACCAGTCAGAGACACGATGGCTACAGAAACCCAACCGTACAGGACAGAAGGAGTAGAGAGGACTTCTGTAACGGCTCCAAGGAAAAATTGGAGCGCCAAGAGCCCAGTATGTGGTTCCCAGGACGGTAACGGAGGGCAGTACAAAGGAACCCAAGAGCCGCTCCATGGAAGAAGTTCCTGACAGGCCCAGAGGGTCGGGGAACGCTGAAAGAGGAAGGACAGGAACGACACTTGATACCTCAAGCAACGGAGTCCCAGCCCCAGGTCCAGGCCGGGCTGGAGAAAGACAGAACCATGGAGAGAGAAAGGCAGAGTGGGGGAACGCCCAGCTTCCCACAGAACCCCAGGTAAAGTCCTAAGTCCTACCACAGATCCTGGACGAAAACTCGGCTAGAAGCGAACACTAGCGAGCTCACTAGAGTCGCCTGGGCAAGCGGGCGAAAACCCAATGATCAGTAACACGGGCAGAACGGTCGGTAGAACGGGTCCCGTCGGCCCCGAACAATGTTGTCCCGTATCCACCCGGAGTGGGGGAGCAGACGGACAGGAACCGAAGGGTCCGCCCAGCAACCGCCCGATGCCAGGACAAGACAGGCTAAAGCCCAAGCCGATGTAGCCACCACAGGAAGACGGACTAAACGGTAGTCCTCCCAAGTTACCGAGAAGGTAAATCCATTGCCTAGAATGGAAAAAACGCAATCTGCACCCAGCGGGAGGACAGAACGCGGTAGACCCGTTAGATAGGTACACAGCTAGTACAGTCAGTGTGGACAAGACACCAGAACCATCCACCTGAACAACCATGCTCTTCCCAGAGGGGAGGGCAGAGAAGGAACATCCTCTGAAGCGTGGCCGGAACAGAAGCCACATCGGAGAGATCCGTACCGAGTGGGAGCCAAACAGAACCGGCAAGAAAAGGCAGTCGAGACAGAGGCCGGGATAACACCCTCCAAAAGAAAGGAGGAGTGGGCATAGAGAAGCCATAGGACAGCTCAAAAGCAGAACCCCGCTACACTGAGACGCCCGGTTCACCGCTTCGCAGAAGGCGAATATCCTGAAGAACTCAAGGTGGATGTCCTCCGGACCTGGGTAAGCGAGCACCCAAGAGAAGTTGGGTGACCTTTCCCAAGAAGAGCGGCCCGAACCTGGTAGAAGGAAATAGTAGTAGGCGAGGGGACCGTAGTCCCGCCAGAGCCAACATAGAATGCGAAGGGCGCTGCAGACAGCACTCTCGACCATGTGACCACTAGCGCAGGGAAACAATGCTGCGGGAAGACGAATGGGTACGTGTCTAGGAACCACGAACACTCCCCGGCGGAAGGGCCAACGAAATGAATGAGCACCGCCCAGCTCTGAGCAGTAGCGAGCAGGTAGAGGCCGTCTACTTATATATAAGGCATTCATTTATTGTTTGTTGGACAACACCTTAGGCTTACACAGGTGGACAGAATGATCTCTTTAGAGAATAGTGCAAGGCTTGCTGCAAACACCGTCTCCCAAGAGAAAAAAATATGTCGCAGGAGGAAAGGAGGGATACGTACGAGTAGCCCCGTAAGCAGTGAGAAGGCCAACCCATCTACGGGACGAGAAGGTATACACGGCCCAAACAACGCACAAAAACGTCCACTCACTGCCAAAATATCACTCAGCGAAGGCCAGCCAGAGTGCTACAGTATCTACGGAAGTGCAAAGTGCAAACTGAAAAGGAGTTATGCACAAGACTAGTATGGTATGCGATGGAACGCAAAACTGACCGCCCCGAAAGGGGGGAAATGTACCTGGCAAATTGCAGTCGGCAAGGGTGCAAAAGCCCGCCCCAAAAAAAGGGGGGAATGCCCAAGGCCGTACCTACGTCAGAGAAGTAGGGCATACCATACTTCGCCCCGAAGGGCGCCATGCACATAGCCACACAGTATCCAGCAGGAATGCAGGAGGTCCACCTAGTGAAAGGGGGACATGCACAGGGCTATCCTAGCATTAAGTGAGTGTGCAACAACTCACCCAACACCGAAACTTCGTGAGAGTGTAACTACTCCCAATGAAGGGGAACATGTGCAAGTCCAATACGGCACATACAAGGACAGCCTTGGATCTCGTGAGCGTGCAAAATTCCTCCCATGGAATGAGGGGTGGTCACGCACAAGGCCAGCACGGTATCCAATGGGAGCGCAAGCGTTCCACCCATGTTAGAGGGCCATGCTCAAGGCCAGCAACGTATCCGGTGAGAGTGTAGTATGCCGCCCAGAAAAGAGGGGGGGGGGTCATGCACACGGTCAGCATCGCATCCAGGGAGAGTGCGATCAGTCGGTGAGAATGTGTGCATGTCACCTGAAGGAGGCGTGCCCATGGCCGGCAGCGAATCCAGTGAGAGTGCGTACACCGCCCACGGAAGAGGGGTCATGCATATGGCCGGCAGCGGATCCAGTGAGAGTGCAAGCACCCCGCCATGTATGGGGTTCATGCACATGGCCAACAACGTACCGGCGAGAGAACATCACCGACCGAGGGAGTGTATGTATGCCGCCACAGGGAAAATCCAATGAGAGTGCATCATACCACCTATGGAAAGTGGTCATGCACATGGCTGGCAGTGAATCCAGTGAGAGTGCCAAATGCCGTCCACGGAAGGGAGTCATGCCTATGGGCGTCAGCGAAATCAGAGAGTGCAGCATTCCGCCTATGGAAGGGGGTCACGCACATGATCGGCAACGAATCCAGTGAGAGTGCAGCGTTCCACCAATGGAAAGGGATCGTGCACATGGCCAGCACCGTATCTGGTGAGAGTGCAGTATTCCGCCTAAGAAAAAAAAAGGGGGTCATGCACAGATCGCAACGAATCTAGTGAGAGTGTAGCGTTCCGCCTATGGAAGGAGGTCGTGCACATGGCCAGCACCGTATCCGGTGAAACTGCAGTAGTCCGCCAATGAAAGGGGGATCATGCACAAGGCCAAACCGTAGCCAGGGAGAGTACAGTATCCCGCCCAGAAGGGGGGTCCCGCACATGGCAGTACCATAACTGAAGAGGGTGACGAATGCTGCCTACAGAAAGGGCCGCATGCACTTGACCAGCGCCGTATCGTGAGAGAGGGCTAGGAGGGTAAAATGACCCTGGCAGCGCCGCAGCCAGGGAGTGCGACATGCCGCCTAGGGAAGGGGGGCATGTACTGACATGAGGCTGCAGCGTCCTGCGCAGCCCACAAGTTATATATATAAAAAAAATTTTTTTTTTTTTTTTTTTTTTTTTTTTTAATATATATATATATATATATATATATATATATATATATATATATATATATATATATCAGAAAGGGGAGCCACCTACAGGAGCACTGGGGGGTTCCATACAGGCCCATCTGAAGCCGGCCTGTACCCAAAGGGTTAAACAGGGATCCGGCCAGGAGGGCGGCGCTGCGATCTCCTGGGGGCAGCCATACAGCCCCCATCTGAAGCCGGCCTGTACCGCGGCGCTGCGATCCCCTGGGGGCACCCATACAGGCCATCTGAAGCCGGCCTGTACCCAAAGGGTTAACAGGGATCCGGCCTGGAGGGCGGCGCTGCGATCCCCTGGGGGCGGGGGAACCTCCCGGCGGGAAGAATTCCCGCCTGGATAAGTTCCAGCCCCCTCCAACAGAGGCCGGAATTTTGCGGCCTAGTAATTGTAGGCCGTGAAGCCGGGGCCTAAATTATTAGCGGCGCCCGGCTGACCGGGGCCGCACAGTATTCCAGTACCGGCCGGGGAACGAAGCGGCGCATGCACATGCCGGCCGCGGGTGCCCACCCCGCGGGCCGGAAGAGCCGGGGACCCGGATAGAGCGCCGGGATCGCGGCCGTAAAGCCTGCGGTGCCCGGCCGACCGGAATGTTCCGACGGTCGGCCTGGGGCTGTTGAAGCATAGCGCTCATATTGCAGGCCGCGGGTGCCCACCCCGCTGCCCAGAAGCGAGGACCCTGCGCTCGGCAGCCATTTTACCCATGGAGCGGGCCCTGGCTTATAACAGCGCACCATGTGGCCAACAGCCACAACCACCTTGCCCTTGGGCCGGTGCCCGTGAGGGCAGAGGAGGGTCAGGAGCAGCAAGGCTCTGGCCCTGAAGCAGTAGCCGGTAAGAGGGAGGGGGACCCTGAGACCGGGTGCCTGTGAGGGTGGGATGCCTGCATAACCCCTCCGTCAGGGGCAGCTAGTTGCGGACCACTGCAGCTCCCCAGGCATTCTTCTTGTAGGGAGAAGGGTGCCAATGACCTATGGAGGCCAGGAGAGAGGGAGCAGAATGTCGCCCTGCGGCAGCCCAGGGGCCAGCCTAGGTCTAGCAGGGACAGAAAGGTCCATAGGCCCAGTATAGGGTCAGGCACGCAGGAGACCGGGGGGGACGGGGACGTTGGGCTGGAGCAGCCAATCTCTCACCATAGACGTCTTCACCCTCGGTCCGTTCCAGCAGGGTCGCCCCTTCAGCTACTGGCACCGTAGTGGCAGGACGCTGGAAGGGGGACTTGACGTGCGGGCGACCCTTGCGCTGGCGGGATGTAGGGGAGCTGGGCTGCCCTGATCCACCTTGCCTTCTGTGGGGGAGGCAGCCGTGCGGGTGACCGGCACTGGCGCAGCTCAACCCCGGGAGAAACAGAGAGGTCTAGTGCGTCTCTGTTGTCCCTGATGATCTGGAACAAAAAGAAAAGAAAAAAGTAAAAATCTAAAATTTAAACAAGGAGAAACCAGCCCTGCAGAGCAGGGAGTGTCTTGCCTCCTTGGACACTAAGCAAAAACTGGCAGTCTCTCTCTCCAGGCTGAGGGTATAGCTGTGGAGGAGGGGCTTAACAGTCTTCACTTAGTGTCACGCCTCCTAGGGAGATGAGCTATACCCAAGGTCTTCTGTGTCCCCCAAGGAAACTGGGCGAGAAACAATGAAATACAACCCCCCTTTCCCTTGCAGGACTGCAACTTAGAGAAGGTCCACAGTAAAGTCACTATTAATGGTTCTCCAATAAAGTTCGGAATTGTAGACTACCACTTGACTTGTGGGATTCTTCTGTGTCCCATACATTCAGACTCATCTCACAGTCCCATGCACACTACTTTAGTAACGCCCTGCCGGATGATGCCGATCCTACAGCTCTCCTCTTACAGCTTTATCATTATAATGGATTTAGTCTCCAGGCATCTTCACCATACAGAATCTTCCCCTAGCACCACCCATCCTATTATACAAAAAGACTAGAAAGTGACATTAGAAATGTTGCAACCACGAGGCCCATATCTTCTCACATTTCATGATATACAAATCTCTCCAATTGTATCAAGGTATGAACTTTCTCTACCAATTCTTGTACTTTTGGAGGATTTGGAGCAATCCAATAACATGCAATTTGTTTTCTTGCCTGATATAATATCCGTATAATAGCTACTCTCTTTTCTGGAATTACAGGCAATGTATAACATAGCCCAATATACATACCAAGGCTGACATATCTATTTTTATACAAAACACTGTGTTCAGTATTTCAGTAACGTCCGTCCAGTATCGTCTCAGTCGTGGACAGTTCCACATAAGGTGGATTAGGTCTGCATTGCGCGTTCCACATCTCGGGCATCGGTCATCCTCCCGATACCCCATTTTTTTCATTACTACTGGAGTTCTATATACTCTATGGAGTGGATATAACAGAGACTATGGGCCTCACTCACTGCCACTTCAGGGAGTCTTGGGCAGTTTAAATTCTTGTTGTAACAGTATATTCCTTAAGAGTACCAGTATCGAATAATTGACAGATACGGCTAAGCCCATGTCTCTCCCATGCTTGTGCATTTGACACTTTATTTAATTCCCTATACATGTGATTAGGCCATATTGGTGTAAACGTTGTATACCAGTGAGATTCCAGCTACATTTCTAGCTTTCCATCACATTTCAGGTATTGTACGTAACAGCTGGTATTGATCCCCTTTTCTATAGAAGGTTCCATCTTCTAGGGCTGACACTAGGCATTTTCCATTAGACCTCCTGCACACTAACGTGTGCGCCCCGTGGTCATGCTGTGGCCCGCAAAATTCGGGCCGCAATGCACGAACACTGTCCGTGGGGCAGCTGCAGCGGATCGCGGACCCATTCACTTTAATGGGTCCGCGATCCGGCCGTTCCGCAAAAAGATAGGACATGTGCCATCTTTTTGCGGAACAGAAGTACGGGGCGAAACCCCCACGGAAGCACTCCTATCACTGTCCTGACGACAAGCGGTGAATATGGTGGAGGGCTGTAAATCCCGATTATAGCACAGGGGGTTGTAAAGAGTTTACCATATAGACAAACGTAACGCCCCTCTTCATCTAACCGTTTTGATATACATTCAAAAACTATATTCCTGTGAATAAGGATACTCACTCCTCTCGCATATGGGGAATAAGTGGCATAAAAACAGTGCCCTGCCAATTGGGGATTAAGTAAGCGAGTCTGATCTGTAGAGGTGTCTCTTGCAGGCTACATATCAGGGGTTGGTACTTTTTCATACTATCCATAATGGCTCTGCTTTTATTAGCTTCCTTTATCCCTCTGACATTCCAGCTCAAAAACCTCACTAAGTTAGCCATACATATCCCATGATATTATAAAAGTATCCTCATACCTCCACAGAGTCGACGACACGCCCAGCGCGTATTCACGAATTGCAGGGTGACCCTCATTTTGATTCCACAGGACCCTTATCCTCATAGTTGCAGTTCCCAAGGTATTAACCCTAAACTTTCCCCGAACAGTGCCTCTTACAAGGCAGTTAAAAGCTGAAAGCGACGGCTTTCCCAGCAGGGCCCCGCTAAAACACCTATCCCTAGGTCTGCGGGAACTGAGAAGACCTGCTGACAAAAATCAGCTAATCCACCAGAAAGAAGGGTGGCGCTCTCAGAACGGATAACAATAAAACTGTATTAACACAGAACAGTAATTATATATTCACTAATATCAGAGCCGTTTGCGTCATAGCTCCCTACACCCCCCCCGGTCGGCCTTTATACGGGGCTGTCACATATTATATTCCCGCTGCATTCTATAATAATGCGCACTTCCTGAATACAATCGAGACAGCATCACTCTCTGCGTTATCTAATATCTGCATACGTTCCGACTCATTGTGTATGACAATGTTACTTGAGCTTGAGTGCGAAAGCTAATTATTAACCCTCCTGATGCCGTTCCTCAAGCAGCTGCCGTTCATGTCGTTCCAACCATCTCATCGCCTCTCCTGAATCTTCAAAAAAGCTGGTGTTTCCCAGACCACTCTTAGTTTTGCTGGGTACATCATGGAATAAGTGACATTCAGCGCCCTCAGGCGTCGCTTTATATCCAGGAATCTTGCTCTTCTTTTCTGCACCTCTAGGGAATAATCAGGAAAGAGCGACACCTTGTGTCCATTGATGGAAAGCTCAGGTAAATCTCTAGCTTTTCTAAGAATATTGTTCCGATCTCTATAATGGAGTATTTTCATGAGCACAGGTCTTGGTGGTACACCTGGTGGTAATGAGCGAGCTGGGACTCTGTGGGACCGTTCAACCCGAAATAATGGGGTTAAAGTCTCCACTCCAAACTTTTCTTTCAGCCAAGCCTCAAAAAATTCTGTGGGGTTTGCCCCCTTCCACCTTTTTCGGGCACCCCTACCAGTTGCACATTATTCCGGCGTAGCCGGTTCTCTAGGTCGTCTTGCTTGGCTGCTACTGAATCTAATCTCAGGCATGTTCTATTGCATCTCTTGAGAGGTTGTATAGCGTCCTCCATATCTCCCACGTCTTCCAGGGCGGTAGTGCGCTCAGCCAGCTTTTTTAAGTCATGTCTGACTATAGTGATGTTTTTATAGCTCCCAAATCTACTGTGAGTGTTCAGCGACTTGTCACATTTAGCTATAGCCCGCATAACATCTTTTCCAAGTCCGATTCCTGGGCCCCTGACTCCATTTCTGCGCCACATGTCTGCAGGGCATCATATCTGTTAGGGCTACATATATTTCCCGCTTCAGCCCCTGCTTCTTCACCCTCTGAGTCTATAGGCCATTATCGTCTGGTGGAGGCGATTGCTTTTTAGGAGTCCCTTTTGTGTTTAATGTTGTAGTTGAGCGAGCATACTTTTCTAGCCTTGCCGCGGCATCTCGCTGTACCTCCACTGTGCGGCCCAGGAGTAGCTGATCCGGCACCATCTTGATTATCCTTGTCCGCTCCTCTCACCTCCTTTTTCTTGGTCATGGCTTAGAGATGACGCTTCTGCCAGACACCAATGTGATACTCGATGAGCCAGGAAAAGGGTAAGTGCTTTCGCAGCGAGAATATTCAAGTTTTAGGATAAACTGCCGGGAATGTGCAGGAGCTCAGCAGACACACGGCCGCTCACATGCCTGGCTAGTCATGTGACCCAGCAGCTAAGAAAAACTGGCAGGAAAAGGGTGCATAACACAGGCAATTAAAGGGTCCTTGACTTTTCACAAAAAAACTTTAGATATTTCATTTGATATAACATATGAAGTTTTGATCAATGGGGGTCTGAGCACTGAGACCCCCACAAATCCCCAGAACGAGGGAAGAGAAGCACATGCAACACAGCATCCCCTCTCTCCTGGCTGTCCCAGATGAACTCTTTCCATCCTCAGCAGGGAGGAGAGAGTGCACGCTTCTCTCCTCTTACTCCGGGGATCTGTAGGGGGTTCGGTCCTAAGAGCCCCACGGATCAAAACTTTTGATGTGTCTTTATTACATATCAAAATTTTTGTGAAAAATTAGTAACCCTTTAAAGGGGTTCTGCACTTTGTTTAAACTGATGATCTATCTTCTGGATAGATCATCAGCATCTGATCGACAGGGGTCCGACATCCGGGACCCCTGCCGATCAGCTGTTTGAGAAGGCACCGGCGCGGCCTTCTGTTTACCGCTGGCCCAGTGACGTCACAACTAGTATCAACTGGCCTGGGCGGGGCTAAGCTCTGTTCACTCAAATGGAGCTTAGCCCCACCCAGGCCAGTGATACTAGTCGTGACGTCACTGGGCCTGCGGTAAACAGTGAGAAGGCCGCGGCACTGTTGGAGCGCCGCTGCCTTCTCAAAATGTCGGACCACCGCCGATCAAATGCTGATGATCTATCCAGAAGATAGATCATCAGTTTAAACAAAGTGCAGAACCCCTTTAAGTATGTTACATCCAAGTATTATTCTCTTCGCTCCCTAGAATCAGTCAACCTAGGTAAGTGAGGCTGCTGTGTTAGACATCAATACTAACCGTGGCTGCTGCCGTTGGCTTTGAGGAAACTGAAGCAGTAATGAGCACATTGAGGACCCGTGGCCAGACCCTGCAGCATCTTCAGGTAAGGAATATACAGAGTGGGGGGCAGCAGGTCACTCATTTGCCTCACAAACTTTGACAGCAAAACCTGAAATATTAGCATAGGGAATAAGCAATAAGAAAAAAAAAACACTTTACACAAGGAAAAAAAAAAAGCAAGTTTTAATTGCCATGAATTCTCAACAGGGCTCCAGACAGTAACTAAAATAGTTGCTATTAATAGAAAATATAATTTGGCTTCCAAATTTTGAACTCATCCAAACCCCTATAATGCCCTCCAAAATGCCAAGCCACCGCAAACAGGTTATAGTTAGTCCGCTCCCCGCCTCGCTACTGATGTCCGCACGGCCACTGCTGCATCTCCCCGTTGTGCGGATCAAAACATCTGGCGACAGGAGGGCTCAAGCCATAGCAGGCCGCGATGGGAACAAGCCTCCCTAGCGTCACCCACGATGCTAGGGAGGGTCGTTCCTGTCGCGGCCTGCTATTGGCAGCGGCGGCCGTGCAGGCATCAGGAGTGACGCGGGTGCGGGGGGCATTATAGGGTTAGATAACTCATTTATAGGGTTCATAACTCAAGTGTTTGGTTTAGCCTACAGTATTGCTGCATAGACATAGAGTTGTTTCAAATAACCTGTCATGATAATGTGTCATATATGTGCATACATAATTGATGGCACCATATTCACCAATATATGATTTGTAAATGGCATTTTTTAAGAATTTCCCCTCTGCAGACTACATCTATAATTCTCAGTTGTCCCTAAACTGGTGGATGGAGAGAAGATCTTCACCATATCCCCCCTTTAGACTGCAGGTCGCTGCAGAAATGCTGTGCTTCTACTGCTTTCAGGGGTGAAATCCTCTCAAAATCCGCCTGTTACATATGTACATTTTTCAGTAGATTCGCAGGGAGATCTGTGGAAGACAAATTCTGCCACATCTGGACGTACCCATGCCCTAATTCCTGAAGGATAGTCCTAGGTTGTTGTCTCTCAAATTCATAAGCAGCACAAAGGGCTCACAGGTCTTCCAGCTCCAATCAAATAATTTGGAACCTCCATTGATCCCAAGAAAGAGTCAACGGGAGATATTCATTTGGATTACTGGTACGTAATGCTTCAATGACTGCAGGGCAAATGTATGACCAGCCCAAGCTAATGATGTCTAAACCCCCTTACAACCCCTGCAACCTGCATACAATCTACAGAACAGGTGTATTTTACCTGGCGTTGAGGAGGCCTTTGGTGAGCAACTCCAAGATAGGAGCCCATCAAGGTGGTGTTCTGAAGAGGTTCGGTTGGACACCAAAATTCAAGTGCTAGCTCAAGATGGAAGGGATCTTTCTTGTAAAGTTCACCAAGCTATTAAAAGCAATATGAAGCCAATGTCAAAAGAGGAGCTAAAGGCCGCTGTAGTACAGAGGGCAACCTCTGTGTCATTAGTCAATGCAATATGGTCATTACGTAGGCAAGACCACCTTACCAACAGCAGAAGGTGCTCTAAATCTCGGCGCAGAGAGGTCGGCGGCTCGTTACCCATCTGCAGGCTCATGTGAATTAAACGGGCATCTTCCTCAGCTCGGTTCCTCAGCTGTTTGACCTAGCCAGAAAGAAAACAGTCACTCCAAGCATTCTGCTCTTCTTTTACCCTCGCCACATCCTATCATCACTGCAGGGAGGTCTTATTTCTCAGAAATACACGCAGGGACATGGCGTAGATCCAGATCGCCATTTGCATGTTCACCGATTAGAGTAGCAGTTGTGTATGCACACATGTAGACACTGATGTGGAAGGTCATTTGGATCCATACCATGTCCCTATGACAACAATGAACTTGACCGACAACACATATCAGACATCTCAGGGGTAAAGCACCAATATCTATACATAAAAATAAGATATTACATTTATTTTAAATATTAATTATTATTTCTTGGAGATTTCCATTCAATGGGGTTGTGAAGGTAAACTTATGAACATATTTAAATTATCCACAGTGCCCCCAATCTTCAGATATCTCCTCTTTTCTTGCTTGTGCTTTACACAGGAAAGCGTTTCTTGCATCGCCATCTGACCAGGGCAGGATAACGGCTCAATTCATAAGCCAGCGCCCAACCAATGACTATGTATTGGTTGTGAGAGGGAGGGCTTATCTATTGAAAAGACCTAGTCGGCCTACCCCCCTCCCCCGCCTTTCATACAGCCACGGTCATGTGCCACAGGAAACACTGTCTTATGTCACGCACAAGCAGGAAAAACACCAGGGTATATCGGAAGATTGGGGCACCATGATGTGTATATACGGATCTCACAGTGACGCATAGCAAAACTTATCCCTCCCACAGAGTTGTATGAGAAATTATGTTTTTCTTTTAAATTGAGGATATTTCTAATTTTTATTTAATGCACTCCGTCCGTCTCATCCACTTTACCCCATATCTTTGGCAGAAAAATGACTTTATAAATATGGCACTCCTTCGTATCACCATAGGGCTCAATGTATTGACAGAGAGCTGGATAAACCTAACCCATCAGCTCCATGTCTCCTTTCCTGTACAGTACATGACAAAACTGGCTGCAACCTGAAGTCACCACTAGAGGGCGCTCAGTCCACTGGAGTTAATACAGTTGAACACTATTAATGGAAGCTGTAACCATCTCTGTACAGTGAGTGGAGGCTGCTGGAAAACAGACTTATGTTGGAACAGCAAATGAACAAGCACAGAAGAGCATCCCTCCAGGCGCAGCATACACAGTGGTGACGTGAGCGAATCACGTCACCACTGCGGCGCGGAAAACGGGATGACTGTTTACCCACCATGCAAATGGAGACCCAGCGTTAGTATCTGGCACACATTGGTATGTCACACAATGAATAGATTAGGACCTATTTGTAATGTTTTTTTCAAATTGGCCAACCCCTTTAACCCACCTTCATGGGCATTCTAGTCAGGAAATCTGTGACCAGTGTGTGAATCCTACGGAAGAAAAATTCTTCTTGGGAGAAGATCTCGGAGGCCACCACAGCATCGGTGAGGAAGAGGAAGGCACTACCCCCAACAGCCATCTCTGCTACGACCTCATCTGCCTCTGTGAACTCTGCTAATGCTGAGAGACAACAGAAGAGCAATATTACCAATAACACCCAGATCCTCACAAATAGTGTATAAAATAAACCTGGAATCAATTCATACCTGTAACTTCAGTCAGCTGAGATATGCCTCGTAGGGCAAGTGCCCAGGCCAGCCGAACTGTGGCTTGCAGACCAGATAACTTCCATGGCTGGGAGTCCTGCAGTCTCTGGTGAATGGCTGCGACATACTGTTTTTCAGTCAGAAGAGGGGTCTGGTGCATTAATTCTGGGATATAGCAAAGGAAATATTTAGCCAATCAAGCATATCTGTTGTCTAAATGATTAGATTCCAAAACTGTGTAATGATTGACTCCCTTCACACAGGTATGGAGCTAATGCTGAAATTTTGAGAGCCTGCAGCCACCACTAGGGGGAGCTAAGTGCATGGAGACAGACCTGCTTCTAATTTAACTCAATGATAAATCTGTCTTCAGTAATCTCCAGACATGAAAAACGTTAGCAGTTGTAAAAGGAAAAGGAGTTTTTGCAAAAAGATGACTTACCATCCCTGTCTTCCGTCCCCAACTCCAAAAAGCCAACATCAAAGCAGTAGAGCAGGGCCATGAAGAGGTACAGGTTAACGCTGTCCAAAGTACCGTCTGCTTCCACAGAGACCTTCTCAAGGTATCCAATCAGAAGGAGTGTATCATCCTTATTCAGTGGCGTCTGACAGGCCCAGGAAAATAGACTTTCTGCAAGTGACTGGCGGCTTTCCTTTATGAGATCTGAGACCTGTCAGGTTATAGCACGAAGGGGTTAATGTCTTGCTGGTCTGCTCTGTTTTTCAGATGGGGAATGGCTGTGAGCGTGGAATTTAAATAAAGAGTGGGGTTTAAAGGGGGTATCCCACTAATAATACTCGTCTCCTATCCACAGGATTAGTGTGTCATCGATGGAGGTCTGACCGATGGAACTCACAGCTATCAGGAGAATGAGGGTCTGCTACTGCCGCCTGAGAGCGCTATACCTGTACCTGTGCACAACCACTTTATTCTCATGTGGCACTTGAGGTCCCTCATTCTTGTGTTTGCTGGGTGGCCTAGCAGACGGACACTCACTGATCAAACACTACTGTATTCTGTGGATACGTGTTTAAGTGGAGCAAACCCTTTT